>NC_052624.1:249061266-249362620 GCF_016161935.1 Mauremys reevesii
GAGTTTCTAAAGGCAATATTTTATTTTGTATAAGTGGAATAAGTTCTAAGTTTAACTGCCTTTTTTCAATCAGTTTAAACTATAGTGACCATCACTGTCTCCATAATGTATAATGCATGTGTTTTTACATATTATATTGATGTGTGGGTAGGTAATATCTTAAAATATAGTGATATGCAAGTAATATAATTTTTAAATAGTTGTATCTCTGTTTTTTTTTCTTAGCAGCATAAATTAATTGGCATTTTTAATATATTCCGTATACAGGAAAAACTTCAACATGGATAGGATTGCATTTCTTTCCTGTATTGTTCAGATGAGAATTTTTACCCTCCACTGGGAAAGCATAAAAGAGTTAGTTTTTCCAACCATGTTATGGTTGAACAAATTTAAATAGGTTTCTTCCCAGTAGGCTTTATTGCAGGTGCTAACTGTGTGAGTTGTTGACAGAAATTGATTCTGTTATACCTAACAGAGTTCTTACTGAGGAGCACATGAATATATTGGTCATTAAAATTTAAATTGAGTAATAAAAGTACTTAGAAAGATGGATGTTATTCTGTGACTTTTTGTAGATGGATTCAGAGGAAAAAATATATGTAAAGGCATGTATATTTGAACTAGTATCCTAGTAACTTTGTATATTCTTTCCAAGTCCATTTCTATCTTTCTTTGAATATAGTTATTTTTGTATGTTCACATAAAATCTTTTAGTAGCAGTATTTTGTGATCCTTCTCCCCTCCCCCCCAAATAAATAAATAAATTTTGCATTATCCTGAAAAATTAAATTTGAAGGTTAATTTTTGCCACCAGGTTTCAACATAACAATCTAACACCTAATACTGCATTAAAATCCTAATAGATGATGATTTTGTTTTTATATTTCCTCTGCCACACTTGCTGGAAGCTAATCCACTCAATAGCACTGAATGCAGTTTTAAAGAAGTTATGTCCTTGGGCTTTTGGCTAGGGAAAGGTTAGTGTGATAGTGATATTCTGATGACTGGGAATAGATTCACCTTCGAAATAATTTGTTTTATATTTTTGTAATTAACAAATTTGAGGGGAGAAATTAATAGTAGCATCTCTTCCTCATAGCATCTGAGAACTCTGAGAATCATTCTGTTTTGTCTTTTTGTTTCCATTTGATAGGGTATGTGCAGAGTTTGATTAGGCGTGTTGTAAACAATGTCAACATTGTGATCAACAATCTCATATTAAAGTATGTGGAGGATGATATTGTTCTCTCAGTAAATATCACTTCTGCAGAATGCTATACAGTGGATGAATTTTGGGATCGTGCATTTATGGACATCTCTGGTGAGTAGATACTTTTGGGTCTTAGATTCTATAGTAATAGGGCTCTGATTCCTTAGATGAGAATTTAAATTTCATGCAAGTAGCTTTCCAAGTGTTGGAAGTGAAATTGCTTCCTATTATATTTTCAATTTTCTTTTTTAACATAGATGTTTTTTTCCATTACCTGTACCTTGCAGACCACATTATGGTAATTTTATATGTTGACTGTTAAGTAGGCTGAATGGAAATGCAAACACATGCAGTGTATCTTATGGGATAGAAAGACAATCAGTTAAGTGAAATAGTACATGCCACATCACACATCAGTAGGGGAAAATATCAAGTTATCTGTTCATTTTAGGGTGGGGTGTGTATTCCCCAGGACATTGGTATCTGAGTGCCTCACAATATTTAATCTATTTATCTTCACAATTCTCCTGTGAGGCCGGGAAGTCTTATTATCCTCATTTTACATATGAGGAACTGAGGCATAAGAGAGACTTGCCCAGGGTCACAAAGGAAATATGTAGCAGAGCAGAGAATCGAACGTGAGTCTCTTGCATATTGTACCATTACCCTAACAACTGGACAATCTTCTCTAGCTAAAATTTATAATAATTATGGTAATATTATAACATTATAAAATATATCTGAAGCCAATATGATGATAAAATATTTTATTTTATTTTGCTTCAAAATTGCAAGATAAGATTTTATCTGATGAAAATGTGCATTTTTGGCGGGTTATCAAATCGACAAAACTCTCCTGGGGAGAAAGAAATGAGTGGGCTGGTCTCATCCTTGTGCATAGACTACAGTAGCTAGGAGTGTTTTTAAGGTCAGCTCTGAGGTGCAAAGTGAGTTGGGAAATTTGCACTGTGCATGGCTCTAGCCTGTATTGTTCTCATTTTTATAATCACCAAATTCACAAAAAAGACCATCTTTAAAATATGCATTCTGTTGATTTAGTTGGGGATTGGTCCTGCTTTGAGCAGGGGGCTGGACTACATGACCTCCTGAGGTCCCTTCCAACCCTGATATTCTGTGATTCTATGATAAAAAGTTAAACGGACCACAGCATGGAAAAACGGGTTTAGGCACGCTGCCCTTCTCAGCTGTCATTGGATTGCAGAGCAGGGTCTGGAGGGTGATCCATATGTCATGGCTTCCCAGTTGCACTAGTCATCCTAGATAGAGTTCTTCTAAGAGGAAGGGTCTCAATGGGTAATCCATTTGGCTGGGGCATAGGACAATTTATAAAAGGGCCAAGGAAGGAGAAAAAGGGACTTGCCCTGTTCTGCCTTTGGCTGCAAAATATAAAAATTCTTCTTAAATGGGAAAATGTATATATTTTTTCCTCAGTCAAGACCATACAAGATCTTAGAAAGAAACTACTCTTTTTGTGAGATGATTTTGCATCTTGGGAGTTTTCTGCAACTCTGTTATTTCTTGCAAAATTGTGACTATAAGGAAAAATTAATATGTTTTTGTTTATTGATAGTGCAAGGAATTTTTTTGTCCTTGCAGATTTATAATAAAGTATATGAAAATTGAGAGAGTATTTTGGATATTCACTTCCATATTCTCTGTTGCCTAATTTTTAACTATTGGTTTCAGCTGTTCCCCGGCCCCCTCCCCCCCCCCCCCCGAGTAAAACTGAATGTAACCTTTGAGTACGTTATTAGAAGTGTAATGTTGTTTAGAGTTATTAACTTCTTTCTTCCCCTTTCTTTCAAGATCAACACTCTTCCCCCTCCTCTCCCCTTTTCTGGATAATCATTATTTCTCAGGGATTTGAGGCCTCTGCTATGTTTGGGACAATAGTTTTCAAGTGTGGGTGGGATTGTTATCTTTGTGGAAGGGTTTTTGTTTTTAAAGTGAAAAACACACACTTTAAATGTGTGTTTAAATACAAAACATTTTAGTAAGCTGTAAAGATAAATATATTACCAAATGCTTACTTAGCAAATGATTTTTCTTGCTAAAGCTCTTTATTTTAGCCATGTGAGCCGGTAATATTTGTGGTAGCTTAAATAAAAGATAACACTGTTAACTACAGTGGCAGTCTCTTCTCTTTCTGTCAATCTATTTATTTTTATTGATTATTACTGTTTGCTCATAGAATAGTATACTATGCATATTAAGTATTTGCTTCTTATTTTTTGTTTTAAACTGTCTTAATATTTTTTCTTATCTTTTAAAAGCAAATGATCTGGTACTAAGGAAAGTGATTAATTTTTCTGACTGCACAGTATGTCTTGATAAGAGAAATGCTAGTGGAAAAATTGAATTTTACCAGGACCCTCTCCTTTACAAGTGTTCCTTCAGAACTCGTCTGCATTTTACTTATGATAACCTTAATTCCAAGATGCCATCTGTTATCAAAGTAGGTACCAAAGTGTCTTCTTTTGTTTCCTCAAAGCCATATGTATGAACTACTTTTCAGGTTTTAAGTGTATAATTTGACATTCATAAGAAAAACCAAAGAACATGAACACTAACATAGTACATTAACTACTATGGAATTTTTGTCTTGGTTTATTAATAGACTGCATGTATTATGTATACTAACAGCTGTAAGAAAGAAAAGTCCTGTTCAATCCAGGCAGCTTTTTGCTTGAGCTTAAAAAATGATTGTAATTGTACCACAGAATAAAGATTTGAGAAAACAGAGGGGAAAAAGGGAAGCTTACAGTTAAGTTTGGAGACTGCATGATTTAGGAGATTAGTATTGGGACATAGACCATTTTCAAATCTGGCCCAGACACAGATAGGTATTAAGCAAAACTTAATATATTCTAATGACTGTTCAGTGGTCTAGATGTAAAAAAATCGTGGTCCAAGTCCAGTTCTTAAGAGGCGAGTGTCCAATATCTCACACACACATCTGGTACTAAATGACATGTTTATTGATAGTCAAAGCATAGAAATCAACAGTTGAATGGGCACAGAGGTTGAATTACCTTTTCACCTTGAAAGACTCTTCCTTCAGTTCATGTTGTAGGTATGTTGGACAGTATGGGGGAAGCTTTTTGCTACTACCTGCTCTGTAAATGGTATTTTGCACTTACATAGCACTATTGATCTGAAGATACCAAAACTCTTTACAGATACTTGCTATTTTTAAGTGCATATCTAGAAATGTATTCATGCAAAATGCTGCATGGTATTTTTTGTGTGCTTGTTTTGCACACGTGAACATCCAGTAGCATATGTGCAAAGCAGGCAATCAGCACCTTTCCTGATCATTAATTTAATTTTTATTGATACACTCTAGTAATTTTTCCTATCAGATGTAGGTATCTTAGTACATAAAATACATCCTATTGTGCACTGGTCTTATATTTATACAGTACTTATGCACACTGGGACCAGTTAATCCTGTGTTAATTTTTTTTGTAAATTCATTTATTTTGTGTGTGGTTTTTTTTGTTTTTTTGTTTTTTTAAAGAAATGAGTAAAAGCTGAGTCTTTACGGATATTAGGACCTTTTTAACTAAATGGTCAATGATTTTAAAGCTTACATGGACTGTCCTGATATTAACGATTTATCATATGATTGGCCATGACATACATATTAAGGCCTTTACGATTTGTGGTACTAGTAAAGTTGGTGCATATGTGCAATAATACTGCATGCTAAAAATCCTGTATTTTTGCACTTAAAATCAGCAAAGTTATTCTTTTTAATTTTGGAAAAATATTCAGTCACAGGCTTGAGATCTTCTGTGCCAAGTTTTAACACGGAGCAAATTTTTATGGCTGAATTATAAACCTCTGACAACAGATATTTATAGTGGAAACATTGACACAGTCTTCAGGATAGTGTCAAATGGTGCTGCTGTTTTAATAATGAATTCTTTACTCTCTTTTACCTTATTACATAAATTTTTTTATGGGTCCTAGATTACCATAAAACACATGCCAGAGTACATGGAGCAATGTTAGTGTAATTAAATTTATATTTATATGAAACCCACCTGTTTATCTCTGTTGGTGGTCAGTCATTCCCATCTTTTTACATATTTCGATGTGTTCAAAGACTCATCTTACCAACTATTCATATTTTGTTGATTTTTGGTGATATTGGCCCTAGTTACCATATTGTTTTTCATTTTCAGTATGTGATTTACAGATAAAATATCTTCACTTTGTACGTTGTCCTTAGAGATGTCAATAAAAGATTAGAACATTTTGGTTTTATGCTGCTGGATAAATGTTGAAGTCAATCGTCAGTTTTAAATGAAATAAGCTGTATAGTAATGTTCAATGTCATTGTTCTTTTATACTATTCTAAAACTATTTTTATACTGCTTGATTCCTATACGTTTAAACACTGGGGCTGTAATTATTGATTCAGTAGAGAAATATTTACTTAATATATCATTATTAATTTGCTGCATTCTGATTGCTATAAACAAGATGGGTGCGTGCTCTAGTTAGAGAGCAGTTATAGAAAAAATTACCATTTAAAAATATATATACTATTTTAAATGTTAGGTTTCTGAGTGGATATAGGTGTTCTTTAAATGTGCTCTTGTAATTTATACTAATGAAGTCTGTGCCAGCCAATCAGATCACTGGATGGCTGGCATTCATTCATGAAAACTTTAAAAATGTTAAACTTCACTGCTGTAAGTGAAATGAATTTATAGCTTCAACTATTTCCTCTAGTAGATAAGTGTATTTATCTCCCAAATCGTCATTACTGCAGTTGTCACTAACTAGTTGACTGTCTTAGCAGAGAGGCTAGACAGTGGAAAGGTCTGGCCCTTATCTCGGTAACCTTAACCCAAATCCATAGCCAGTTCCCCTGGAACAGGTGTGAGGAAGGATGTCAGGTAGTTTGCATTAATGCTTCACGTACTGTACTTGTTCTGTAGTTAAATAAAGGGTGCAGTCTTTCGGAATGTTTGTTTCATTTCATGAGTTACATTTACTTAAAAACAATATATTTTTTTTTGTATACCTGGGGACTAGTGTATTCATAAATTATCTCTTTGGGGGAAAAAAACAACAAAAAAAACTCATGAAGACATTGGACTTCCAGTCTATGATTCCTCCTTTATGGTCTCAATCCCACTGGCTTCTGTAAAATTACAGGAAACTTTTGAGATCTAACCCACTGATTCAGTCTGGGTTACCACTGGCAGCTCTGACTTCTCTTGGCAGTGGACTGGATCTGACTGGTGCTCAAAATGGCTGCCAGTTTTGTACCCCTGATAGAACTCACTACTTATTGGTCAGAAGTGTCCAGCTTCTAATTAAGAGTATATGTGTGCAGGACTGTCTGCCATTAATGAAGCCTTCCACATCAGCTTCAAAACCACTATTGAGCATGGTTAACATCCTGCACTCCTTTTAGTGTGCTGAAATAACTACTTGTTTGCAGTCACACAAATCTCTATGCTGCCACCTTGACTAGGAAGGTTTCCAAATCAACTCAGAGTAAGTAAAAGCTGCAGCTATAATTATAGCAATAAATATTTTGCTGAACACTAAAAAAGAAGAATGAAAAGGGGGTTACAAGTGTGGATGGCAAAGTTTTTTCCTTGTATTTTTCTTCATTCTTGGATATCATCATGAGCATCTTGGACTACGTTTGTGATTTTATTTTCAGATGTCGGGTCAATAGCAATATGCAGAAGTGCATTTTGCCCTGTGTGGATACTTGGGGCTATTATCAAGACACTTTTCACATTTCATGAACTATATATTGCATTAATGTCAATATTGATCCTTTTTATTCTATTTAGTAGATCTATGAGTTTAAATCTGGATGGCAGAATATATCTAGGATGGCATGTAATTTATTATAGCTGATTTTTGTGCTACACTGAAGATTATAAAAGAATGTAGCCACTTTTTTTATCCAGTTTGGGATTTTGCCTTTCAATTGTTTCTTCTTTGAGTGGTTCTGCATATTCCCCCTTATGTGTAATCCCCTAACTTGTCTACCCTTCCCCATAGCATCTTCGAATGTTCTCAGGGCAACGTTATATAAGGATGTGCTGCACTCTCTACAGCCTGTTTTCCTTCCATCTGCTTCTGCCAGATAAAAGTGAACTAATCTGGTCCTTCAGAGCTGGGTTTTTTTAGATAATTGTTGTTGGTAGCTTGTAATGTTAGTTAAATTAGAGAGTTTTTAGTTATACTTAGTTTAATATAATTTTAGGTTTGGTTCTGTATGATGACAGAACCAAAGGAAAAAAAAAAGCAGATGTAAGAGGTGTGCTTTATGCCTAGCTATCTTCCCAGTGTCAGACGACATTGTTAGGTGCCTTAAGAGCCTTGGAGAATGCCACTCTCCTTTTGGATGTTCTGTTTGTCAGATTTTTACACTCAGAGCTCATAAGAAATGGCAGAATAGACTGCAACTGTTCCTGCTTAAAGAAGGTCTTGCTGCTAAGCCGTTGGCCTCCAGGAGATCATCAGATCCAAAGACTGAGAGGCCTGTTTTGGCTCTAACTTCTTCGTTTAGTAAGGCTAAGGTGCCTAAAAGATTCTGTCTTCATCGGTTCCAGATGAAGTTCAGAAATTGCTTCTGATAGATGCTGAAAGAGGTAGCCTAGGGGCTGTAGGGTCAAGAGTTGTATTCAAGATATTTGCTGGTGTGGGAAAAAAGGGGGTTTCTGACCAGTTTTAGATTTGAGGAAGTTGAACAGGTTTGTTTGGAAGTTTTGTTTTTGAATGTGAATTATGGCCTCCATAAGTCCCTTACTTTCAATTATGGGTTGGTTTACAACTTTGGATGTAAAATGTGTACTTCCATATTTTTATCTGCAAAATCATCACAAGTACCTATGTTTTGTGGTGGCACAAGGACATTTTCAGTACAAAGTCCTGCTTTGTGGCCTTTCTACAGTCCAAGAGTCTTTACAATGTTACTTTCTATATTAGCAATGCATCTCAGAAGACAGGACACTTCTGTTACCCATATTTAGACAGTTGACTGCTGAAGTCTCCTTCACACAAATATCTGCTAGGCTACATCCAGTTTACTACCTCCCTTCCTACGGATTTATGATTGCTTCTGAATATTAAAAAGTCAAATCTATACTCCACTTAGACCCTATAAAATGGATCTTCTATCCTGGACTCTGTAGTAGGAAGAGCTTTTCTCCCTGAGGAAAACATTCTGAAGATAGTGCAATCTACTTTTGAGATACATCATTGTTGAACTCAGAATGTGATTTTCAGAAGACCCTCTGTTGGGTCTTATGGCAGCAAGTACTTACGTTACTCAATTTGCATATTTCAGAATTGTCCGAAACCGATTGCGGTTCGATCAGCTTTGGTATTGGGAGAGGAAAAACCAGGCTGGACCAGAATTAAGTTTAAAGCCAAGTGGCTGCGTTTATTGGGGGGATAGTTACAACGTTGGCCGAGGAGGGGGGCAATTCTTAGCTGGGATGTTATTAAACAATACAAACACCCCCCCAAATCATTAACAATACAAATCTATACTGCTCACTGCTTCACACTGAGTAGGCAGACACACCAAGTACACAAGGAGGAAATCGGGTTTGTCAGAGCGGTGCCTGGTGCAACTCAGAAAAGAGACCCACAGACCACTGCCTCAAACGCCCTTGCTTTCACACTAAGGGATTTACCCAGAGTGTGGTGCGGCTGCGATTGTGCAGGTTCCACTCACACAGACCGTGGGGACAGAAACCCCTTGGTCAGCTAATCCTGAGGTGGAGACAGCACCTAGCACCAAACACTCCAGACAAAGACAGAGCAGTAACTCACACAACTTAAAACAGTCTACAATTAACTATCTACTAAAACTCAGAACAACTATACAAACTAAACAACTGTGCAATTATGAGCTCAATAATTCAACTCTCATATGCTATATACACACTTGGTACCGAGTTAGGAAGGGGGAAAAAGAGGGGAAGCTAGGTAAGCAAAATGTCAGAAATTAGAAAGCAAATACCGCACTCCAGGCGCAGCTGACCAACAGAGCAGATACCAGAAGCATGACGAGCTGATAGAAATAGATCCAAAGCGATAAATCCAAAACGACACGACACGAGCTAGCTATAACGGGAGGAGACCCTGGCTGAAAGGTTGATCAGGCTCTTCACAAATTGTGGGGGGAAACCTAGTTTTATTTGAAGGGTCTCACTCACTCGTGTCAGCATCTGATTGGTCCCTGGCTCCTACACCCTTCAGGCTCCAAGCTGTTGCCCCCCACGCCAACAGGATCTGCACACGACACACTGGCATCTCTGCACAAGGCACTAGCCTGACCCCTAGATGACCAGGCCAAAAAGAGCGGGAAAATGCACACAGCACTAGAATGTTGCACACCGCACCTCAGGGTTGCACACGACACCATGGTGTTACTGGGCAGAATTAGGTCTCTGCCCTCTCCTGTGGAACAAGAACCTGGTCCAAGATGGAGGCTGCCTTGTCCTTATAGCAGAACAAGATGGCCGTGGACCGACAATTGGCCATACAGAGCCATAACTATGTATAGGGTTGCGACAAGAATGAGGCAATGAAGCGCTGGTTGGCTTAGTTTACAAGCTGGACAGCCTTCACATGTTAGTCACCATGCCTAAGAACATTTTAGATTCTTTGATGTGGTGGATAAACAGAACTAATGTTCTCGAGGGGATCCTGTTCAGTCCCACTTTGCTGTTGACCATGATAACATCTGATGCATCAAACAATGGATGGGGAGCTCATCTGGAATCTTTCATAATTCAAGATGACTGGGTGTCCCAGGAATAGGATTTACAGACAAATGTTTTAAGATTAAGGGCTATTGGTCTGGTTCTCAGGTCTTTTCTTCCTCATGTAAAGAGGAAGGTTGTTCAGGTAGTGACAGACAATACAGTGGCTATGCATTATAGCAACAAACAAGGAGGTGCCCACTCTTTTTCTGCTGTGTGTTAAGGCAGTCAATCTATGGGATTGGGGCGTTGTTTGTTATATCCATTCGGTGGTCCTATATGTAGCAGGGGAGAGCAGTGTGTTGACAGATTGGCTCAGCAGAGACAGTTTCAGATGCACGAGTGATCACTGAAAGATTAAGTGGTGCAAGAGATTTTCTCCAGCTGGAGTCTGTCCAACCAGATTCAACAAAATGTCTCTTCTGTTCAAGAGCATGAAAGAACAGTCAGTCCATCTTGCTCACTTTCTCTCTCTTTCCATTAATTCAGAAGGCGGTGAAGATGATCGGACAGGACAAGGCAAGAATGATCCTGATTTTTCTAGCTTGGCCGAGGCACCATGGACCTGCTCGAGCTGTCACAGAGAATCTGTGCACTTCTTCCTTTGTTTCCAAAGCTATTGTCACAGCAGCAAGGCAGGGGATTTCTTTCAGATCCAAAGTCTCTCCATCTGATGGCCTGGACTATAGGACTTTGATTAATCTAGAAATATCTTGTTCCATGTTGGTGCAGAATGTGTTAATTCTAGAAAACAATCTTTTAGGAAATGTTACTTGAAATAGGTTAGATTTGCTTCTTGGATGCAAGGCAAATCTGATTTACCAGTTTCAGTTTCTGTTCCCTATATATTAGAGTATTTAATATATTTAAAGTCTGAGGGGCTAATTCTTCTTTGAGTTCATTTAGTGGATCTTTCAGATTATCATGCTTTGATGGTAGATCATTATTTGTACATGATACAGATAAAAGGTTTATGAAGGGGTTATCTAAGTGTTATTGTTCCTGTAGAGATATGGTTCCACCATGGGATCTGAATTTGGTTTTATCTAGGCATATGAAGTCCCCTTCTGAACCTGTGGCAGAGTGTTCTTTTTTTTGATATATCTACTAAGACTCTGGTTGTTTTTGCTCTAACATCACCAGAAGCATGAGCGAATTATATCTTTCTCATAATGACAAGATGGTTCTTAGACTTGATCACAAAAATGGTATTTGAGTTTCACTTCAGTCAGACAATTAATTTACCAGTGTTTTTTCCAAAGCCACATGCTAATATAGGGGAATCTGCTTTACATACTTTAGATTTTAGGTGGTCTTTTTGGTTATTTGTTTCTTGTGCTAAGAATCATATGGGTTACAGTGTAGTTGCCCAGACTATTTCCAGATGGGTTAAATAATGTATCTTTGAATATTAGAAGTTAGACGTGAGATGTCATATCACTAAGGCAGTTGCAGGATCTTTTGCTTATTTTAAACATGTTCCTGTTGGGGAAATCTGTAATCCTGCTACTTGGAAGTCAGTCTGTACATCTACTAAATATGCTTTGGATTTGGCTTCGAGAGCAGATGCTAGATTTAGTAGAGCGGTGCTTCAATCATCATTTAATTAGAGCTCTGTTTCCTTCTGTGTTTTTCAGTACTGCTTGCCAAAGTACCCATAAGTGGGAATATGAAGAGCCACTTGAAGAAATGAAGGTTATTTACCTGTAACCAGAGAGGTTTTTTGAGGCGGCCCCGCATATTCACTCTTCCCATCTGCCTTCCCCATCTTTGTTAGAATCCTCTCTTGGTTTCTCTGGGCCAGTGGTAGCAGGAACTGAGATGGTAGAGGGCACAGGGCCCCTTATATAGCCTCACACTCAGAACATTTGAGGATGCTGAAGGGAAGGGCAGGAGGGGGCACAAGTGTGCTCTAACAGGCAATGTTCGGAGAAGGTTCTACTGTTAGGCTGTATCAGTCAGCACATTACCCATAAGTGTGACTATGCAGAGTCATCTTGAAAAACTTCCATTTTTATGGCATAATCACCAATTGATTTTTAAAAAAATATTTTTTGAGTATCAGGAACAAATGGAGACTGATTTTGAATGACGCTGCTGAAGGGTTGCTGGAAGCCCTGAAACATGGACTTAAATTACCAACCTGGCTATGTTTTGATAACAATAGCAATTAAATGTCTCATATACATCAGTGTTCTTTTCTTCTGCTTCAGCAAAGTTTCATGCTGTGGTATATTCAATCATGAACAACCCAAAGAAACTAGTTTTCAGTACTTTTAAATGGGCATGACTTTTCCTTTCTTGCTACGTAACAATGTTTATATTTTGCTTTTGAAAAATTATCTATTTTCATTAGTGCAGTTGCTTCTTTTCTACCACTTCCCTCAACCTTAGGCATGTTGACAGATAAATTCATAAACTTCTGATGCTTAGTTATCACTAAAAACCAAGCATCCATTTGCAGTATTGATCAGCAACTTTCGATTTACAGAAGTTGGAATGAGAAACAGCCACCTACTGATTTCAACACTGTAAAGCAAGGGTAGCCAATTATTTTTTTTATCAAGGTCCCAAGGTGTAGTCAGGGCCCAGACTCCAGAGGAAATATTTTTAAAAACCAATAATGATGATAAATAAGTAAATAAGATGATTTTGGGGTCCATTCAAAAGTGTCTGGTGGTCCAGATTTGGCCTGCTGTCCGCTTGTTGAGTACACCAACTGTAAAGTCTGAAGACTGTTACAGATGAGCTAAACAGCTTTCCATAGGAAACCTTCCAAAATTTTTCAGATTCTAGTAAATCAAGCGCCCTTCACAGTTCATACATCTACGCATTCTTTTCTTTTCAGCTTCCAGTGATTGTTAATTCCAACCACTGATCAGTCACCTCTCTTCAGCCATTCTCTTATCTTCTCTGGACTTGTAGATAGTTTCCTTATTTCCTAATAGATATAATCAGGCATAAAAATATATAATTTGTTCTCATTTTGCTTTCACCTTTTTAGAATAACTAGTTGTCATTCACAGACTGAAATTAGGAACATGATGTTTCTAGGATTAAACTTTCAAATATATGGACATATAATAGTTCAGAATACTTAAAAAAAAAAAAAAATGAAAAAAACCTCCCAAAACCCAACTGACTTACATTTTTCTTCAGGGTGGTGTATTTTTCTTATTGTTGCGAGAGTTTTTACAGCCCTGGAATGCTGTGATCATTTTGTCCTACATAGCAAAATGTATTCAATCAGTTTCAGACACCCCAAACTTTAGTTTAGAATGTTCTCCTTTATTATAACACAAGTTATTATAAAAATGTAAATTAAAATATTTTTCATGCAAATCTCTCTGCCATTAATACAATAAAATGATGTTTTTATTTAGGTTCCAAAGTGTGAATGTTTTTGACTTAAAGATATTATAATATTGTGATATTGTTTTTGTAAAGAAAAATATAGCATGTTCCTATATATAGTATGCATCATATCTTACATTTTAAAACTTGATTTTAGTGAAGACAAAATTATATGATTTTTGTTTCTGTATTTTTTATACTGTAGATTCATACATTAGTTGAAAGTTTGAAGCTTTCCATCACTGATCAGCAGCTCCCTATGTTTATACGCATAATGCAGCTTGGGATTGCTCTTTACTATGGAGAATTGGGAAACTTGAAAGAAGGAGAAAATGAAGACCTGGTTTGTCATACTAAAGATATACTGGGGAACAGCTCAGGTACATATAACTATTATTTCTCAATCAAAAATAATATTTAAAAAAATTGGGTTTTATTTTCTGATTTTTAAAAATGTGAGTGTTTAACACACACTATTACAGTGTCTTGACAATCTATAATCTGTTAGAGCTAATACATTGTGCTATGTAATTGTGTAATACTCTTAACATTATTTGTGTGTTATGTTGAGAAAGCTATTTTGATGATCCTAGCTAAGCTGAGGTTGTTCTTTCTGGGCAAAACTTTGGATTTTGATGATCATCCAATGTAGGAGGAGACTTGGGAGTGTTAGATAGTTTTTGATATTTTTTAATTTAATTAAAATATTGCTTTTTAATTTTGTTTTTGTGTTTTGACTTTGAAACTGTATTTTTTTTATTGTGAATAGAAACACCAACACTTGTTCTTGTTCGAGTGGTTGCACATGTGAATTTCATTCTTAGTGTCTGTGTACCCAGTGTATAGCCATCAGAAACTTTTTCCATCAGCCATACCCGGTGGGTGGCTTGAGTGCCGTCTGCTGTCATGTGCCACTGCGTGCAGGTATAAAAGGCAGAGCTGCCCACAGCCCCTCTGTTTCTTCTGACCGTCTGCGACGGTTGTTGGAACCCCCTTTCGTTGCTAAAACAGGTTTCTCTCAGCCTTTATGTACATAAGCTAGATGTATCAGAGGGGTAGCCGTGTTAGTCTGGATCTCCACCAAGCATTCTCAAAACTACAGTACGCAAGACAAACCCAAGAAAGAAACCAACAGGACTCCACTGGCCATCACATACAGTCCCCCTCCAGCGCATCATCAGGATCTACAACCCATCCTGGAGAATGATCCCACACTACAGACAACCTGCCAACCTGAAGCATATTCTCACCAGTAACTGCACCTAGCTCAGGAACCAACCCATGCAACAAACCTCAATGCCAACTCTGCCCACATATCTACACCAGTAACACCATCACAGGACCTAACCAGATCAGCCACACCATCACCGGTTCATTCACCTGCATGTCCACCAATGTAATATATGCCATCATATGCCAGCAATGCCCCTCTGCTATGTACATTGGCCAAACTGGACAGTCTCTAAGGAAAAGGATAAATGGACACAAATCAGATATTAGGAATGGCAATATACAAAAACCTTTAGGAGAACACTTCAACCTCCCTGGCCACACAATAGCAGATCTTAAGGTGGCCATCCTGCAGCAAAAAAACTTCAGGACCAGACTTCAAAGAGAAACTGCTGAGCTCCAGTTCATCTGCAAATTTGACACCATCAACTCAGGATTAAACAAAGACTGTGAATGGCTTGCCAATTACAGAACCAGTTTCTCCTCCCTTGGTTTTCACACCTCAACTGCTAGAACAGGGCCTCATCCTCCCTGATTGAACTAACCTCGTTATCTCTAGCTTGCTTCTTGCTAGCATATATAAACCTGCCTTCTTTGTTGCTTTTATAATCTAGTTGTAGTTAGTTAGTTTTAGTAGTTAAAAAAAGTTAAGCTTTTATAGTTTTTCCTTTTTTCGGGTTTCTATTGCCAACACCGTGTCATGCCTGGGTCACCGGGCTTCAAATCATGTGCTTCTTGCTCAAAACCTCTGCCTGTGAGTGACCCATACACCATTTGTTACAAATGCCTGGGTGGGGCACATGTGAAGGGCCAGTGCCAGATTTGCCAGGACTTCAAGCATAGGGCGAAGAGCGATAGGGAGGCTAGGCTGAATTTCCAGCTAATGAAGGTGGAGCTGAGATGACCCTCAGAGCTGTCCTGGTCTGACTCTGTGCCAAGTGCTGCAACTTCAGTCAGAAGTTTGCCTCCAAGAGTGTCAGAGTTCCGGCACTGGTCACTGTCACCTGTGCCTAGGAAGGAGCATAAGTCTTCCAGGGAGGCTCTGATCAGAGGAAGATCTCCAACCCCCAAGTCTGCAAAGCAGGGGGAAAGGGAGTCAAGTAGAGGGCAACTGAGATCTAATCACCCCTCCTCCAAATCAGTGCCTAAAACTGCACGGTTAGCTCCAGTGCCAGAATGGGCATTGTCGAGTCCTGTGCCAGAAATGGCACTATTAACTTCAGCAGCACTGCATCAATCAGATATGATCTTGGTGATGAGTACTCTGGAGGCATTTGCAGCAGCGAGGAGTTTACTTTGTTGGTGCTGGTATTGTTGGCGGTACAAGAATCAGCTCCCATCTGTGGTGCAGCACCCCGTAGTGCACCAGCTGCCTACTTCCTGGACAGTCTACCCATTTGCGCCATCTACGAGGAAGCTGGCAACAATGGTGTGTCTCTAGCCTTCGCTTGGTTCTTGGCACCAGTCACTGGAATCAACTTGGATTGACCCTCCATGGTCTGCAGAAGGGGATTCTTCTTCATTGGACTCTGAGGTGGGTTCATATATCTGTCAGTCTTGGAGCAGCACCCACTGCTCCCCACATAGATTCTTCCTTTCTGGGTACCCTGTTGAACCCACAATGGGAGCTTCTGTAGGAATGTGGTGAGGAGGTCATTGGGATCTGGTCCCTTATCAGCAGCCCTTTGGAACCACTGGGGTTTTCCCCCAGCTTCTAGATCCTCCCCTCCTCATTCCTCCTCAGTGTCCTTGTCCAGGACGACTGAGTCCTCGCACCAGGCTGCCCACCTGCAGTGTCTGGTATTGAGCCCAATACAGACAGTCAGGAAGAGGTTCTGGAGGAGCCAGCCAAACATCTTGCAGCAAAAGTTCAACTACTTCTAGTCTTGGATTCATCTTTGTCCTCTCTGGATGAGACGGTTTCCTTGGAGGCAACATCACCCCCTCCTGACAACTACAAGACTTATCAGGAATTGTTAGAGGGGTGCTTCAGACTGGGGATTCAGGTCAAGGAGGTCAGAGAGTCCTCTCTTCGCCTGATTGATGTATTATCTATGTCAGGTCCCTCTAGAGTGCGCCGCCAATCAGTGAGTTGATTTTGAAGCCTATAAAGGCCCTATGGCAGACCTGATCTTCCTTGCCTCCTACCTCAAAGCATGTGGAGCACAAGTATTATTTGCCCTACCAAGGGTTTCACTGTCTGTTCTCCCATCCTCCTTCAGGGTTGCTAGTGGTTGCAGCAGCTAACGAAGGGCTCACCGGAGGCTTCAAGCTCCCAACCCCAAATCAAGAGGCAAAGAAATGTGACTTATTTGGTATTGGGGGTATTGTAGCTTAGAATTGCTAACCAATGGGTTCTGCTGAAATGTTCTGATTTTAATTTGTGGGGCTCCATGAAGAAATTCAGACGTCTGCTCCCTGAGAATGGTAGGCAGGTGTTCTCTTCCCTGGTGAACAAGGGCTGATTAGTAGTGAGAATTTGGCTGAAAGCTGGGCTGCATGTGGTAGACTTGGTAGCTAAGATTATGGATTCTGTGGTCTCCATGTGGAGGTCTTCCTGGCTGCACTCTTCTGGTCTACCCTTTGAAATCCAGAATATTATTCAGGACTTGCCTTTTGAGGGTCGTTCTCTGTTCTCAGAGCAGACAGCCATTAAGCTCCCTGGCCTTAAGGACTCAAGGGCCACCTTGAAGTCCTTGGGTTTGTATGTGTTTGCCCCAGTCAGAAAGCACTATCAGACTCCACAGACTCAGCATTATCCTGCTTTTCCCCTTCATCAAGACCTGAATATAGGAACAGATCTCCCACTCCTCCTTCAGTTCTAGCTCCTGGTCCTCCTGGACACCTTCTAAACAGTCATTCTGGTGGGTCAGTCAAGAACTCCATACCAGTCTCCATATTTCCAGATCCTATCTCCTCAAAAATTTGCAAAGTCTTTCCCACTTCCTCAGTGCTTGGTCCAAAATTACTTCAGATCCAGTGGGTCTTAAACACTATGAAAGTGGGGTATACCCTCCAATTTGTTTCTACCCCTTCCTGCCTCCCTCCCTCCCACCTTTCCTCTTCAGGCCATTCTCATGAGGAGCTCCTGCTCCAGGAGGTGCAATCTGTCCTTAAGGGAGGGTACAATAGAGGATGTTCCACAGTGTCACAGAGGGAAAGGGTTTCATTTCTGCTATTTCCTAATCCAGAAAGTGAAGAGAGCTCTCAGACCAATTTTAGCACTGCGTCAACCCAACAAATTCTTAAAAAAGATAAAAGAACAGGAGTACTTGTGGCACCTTAAAGACTAACATTTATTTGAGCATAAGCTTTCGTGGGCTACAGCCCACTTCATCGGACGCATAGAATGGAACATATAGTGGGGAGAGATATATACATACAGAGAACATGAAAAGGTGGGAGTTGCCCAACCAACTCTAAGAGGCTAATTAATTAAGATGAACTGTTGTTAACAGGACAAAGTCGCAAAGTTCAGCCACCAGGTTAGCCGTGACATTATCGGGGATACTGTTCCTGATGGCTCGTACTCCATCTTTGTGTGGATTGTTGCTTTGCGACTTTGTCCTCACCCACAACTGTTTCACATTTGGGAACAATATATACCTTCAAGTCAGTGGCACTGCTATGGGTACCCGCATGGTCCCCACAGTATGCCAACATTTTTATGGCTGACTTAAAACAATGCTTCCTTATCTCTCGTACCCTAATGCCCCTACTCTACTTGTGCTACATTGATCATCTGGACCCATGGAAAAGAAGCTCTTGAGGAATTCCACAATGATTTCAACAATTTCCATCCCACCATCAACCTCAGCCTAGACCAATCCACGCAAGCGGTCCATTTCCTTGACACTACTGTGCTAATAAGCGATGGTCACATAAACACCACCCTATACCGGAAACCTACTGACCGCTATACTTACCTACATGCCTCCAGCTTCCATCCAGCACATACCACACGATCCATTGTCTACAGCCAAGCTCTAAGATACAACTGCATTTGCTCCAATCCCTCAGACAGAGACAAACACCTACTAGATCTCTATCAAGCATTCTTAAAGCTACAATATCCACCTGCTGAAGTGAAAAAACAGATTGACAGAGCCAGAAGAGTACCCAGAAGTCACCTACTACAAGACAGGCCTAACAAAAAAAAGTAATGGAATGCCACTAGCCGTTACCTTCAGCCCCCAACTAAAACCTCTCCAGCGCATCATCAAATATCTACAACCTATCCTGAAAGATGATCCCTCACTCTCACAGATCTTGGGAGACAGACCTGTCCTCATTTGCAGACAGTTCCCCAACCTGAAGCAAATACTCGCCAGTAATCACACACCACAGAACAAAAACACTAATCCAGGAACCTATCCTTGCAACAAAGCCCGATGCCAACTCTGTCCACATATCTATTCAAGTGACACCATCATAGGACCTAATCACATCAGCCACACCATCAGGGGCTCATTCACCTGCACATCTACCAATGTGATATATGCCATCATGTTCCAGCAATGCCCCTCTGCCATGTACTTGGCCAAACTGGACAGTCTCTGTGCAAAAGAATAAATGGACACAAATCTGACATCAGGAATCATAACATTCAAAAACCAGTAGGAGAACACTTCAATCTCTCTGGCCATTTACTAACAGATTTAAAGGTGGCAATTTTGCAACAGAAAAACTTCAAAAACAGACTCCAATGAGAAACTGCTGAACTTGAATTGATATGTAAACTAGATACCAT
This sequence comes from Mauremys reevesii, assembly GCF_016161935.1. Taxonomy (NCBI): domain Eukaryota; kingdom Metazoa; phylum Chordata; order Testudines; family Geoemydidae; genus Mauremys; species Mauremys reevesii. The sequence continues at coordinate 249,080,588 of NC_052624.1, forward strand.
CAACTTAGGCTTAAATAGAGACTGGGAATGGCTGAGCCATTACACACATTGAATCTGTTTCCCCCATGTTAAGTATCTTGTCAAACTGTCTTAAATGGGCTATCTTGATTATCACTACAAACATTTTTTTTTCTCCTGTCAACAGTTCATCTTAATTAATTAGCCTCTTAGAGTTGGTTGGGCAACTCCCACCTTTTCATGTTCTCTGTATGTATATATATCTCCTCACTATATGTTCCATTCTATGCATCCGATGAAGTGGGCTGTAGCCCACGAAAGCTTATGCTCAAATAAATTTGTTAGTCTCTAAGGTGCCACAAGTACTCCTGTTCTTTTTGCGGATACAGACTAACACCGCTGCAACTCTGAAACCTTAAAAAAATAGTTTCGTATGGTGACCTTAGCTTCTATTATCCTGTCACTTGAGACTGATATGCCACCACTAACTTTAAAAAATGCCTGCTTCCATGTAGTGATCAGTCAAGCTCATGGAAAGTATTTCATATTTTTGGCAAATCGAAATCATAACCAGTTCACCATATTAGCAGCTCCCAGAGTTTTTACAAAGGTTATGGCAATGATAGCTGCTTTCCTCAGAAGATTGGAAGTGGAAGTTTATCCCTCTCTGGATGACTGGCTTGTCAAAGGCCGATCCAGGGTGCAGATACTGTTAAGTGTATCTCTGATCCAGTCAGTGTTCAATGCTCTGGGACTTAGTGCAATGAAGTCTGTCCTCTCCCTGGTCCAAAGGATAGGGTTTATAGGAATAGTACTGGACTTGGCTCAGGCCAGAGCTTTTCTTCTAGACTTGAAGTTTGACAATTCAGTCAGTTGTGGATAATTGGTCTATTTTTTCAAACCACATTTCAATAAGGTTTTTGAAAGGCCTAATTAAATTGTATCCTCAGGTACATGATCCTGTTCCCCTGTGGGATCTAAACTTAGTGTTGTCAAGGCTTATGGGGCTAACATTTGAGCCTTTGTTCACTTGCTCTCTGCTACATCTGTCAGTGAAAGTGGCATTTTTGATTGCCGTTACCTCTTTCAGAAGGGTGATGCTAGAGTTGGATGAGTTGTCCTCCAAACTTTATCCTATCTCCTCTTTCACAGCTTGTGGGTCACCAAGAGTGTGAAGCGCTCTAAACAGAAAAATGGTTATTAGCCTGTTCCGTAACTGTTCTTCGCAAGGTGTTGCACACGTCTTTTCTACAACCTGCCTTCCTACCCCTCTGTACTGAAGTTCTGGCAAGAAGGAACTGAGTGAGTGCTGGGTGTGGCTCTGCCCTTTTATATCTGCATGCAGTGGCGTGCGTCAGCAGAGGGCATTCAAATTTTCCAATGGGTATCATTCAGGGAAAAAGGTTCCTATGGCCATGCACTGGGTTCACATGCACAGACAACAAGAGTGAAACGAACATGTGCAACACATCTCAAAGAACAAGTTATGAAACAGGTTAATAACCCTTTTTTTCCACTTAAGTGTTAAACTGCAAAGTATCTCCTAAATAAATGTTTTGCATGGTGTTTTCACTAGTGCTGTGTTTTTTTATTCTCTTTCTCCTTTTTCTGAGAGATGGTATATACCCTGTATCTGATGTTTTATGATCCCTCACTTAATGGTTATTATTTGTTGAAACAATAAATCAGGTGTGCAGTTTTAATGGTTTATTTTATTCTTCTGATAGTTATATCTTGCCTTGTATTTCAATATAAAATATAAAATAAGTAATTTTATATGTTAATGACTGGGTTTGAAAAGACTTTCAGAATTCAAGATGTCATGTCTGAATCAAAAACAGTTAAGATACTGAGTATCCCACACACTTATCAGAAAATTTTGTTTGTAGTGGGGCATTGGGCAGAAGGAAGAGGGAGAGGAGGTATCATCTAAATTATCTACATTTCTCATTTTTGATTTACATCTTTGGTGGAGGTGGGGAACTAATTTAGAGTTTCTGTTTTTATTTTAATCTTCTCAAGAAATAATCTTGCATAGGTCTCTAATGTTAACAATCAAGAGTACTCCCCAAAAAGGTCCACAACTTTCTTGCAGGTTGCATGAAGGTGTTCTAGTAATCTAGGCTATGTTGTTGTTGCCGTTAGGGTATTATAGTAGTTTAAAGCTTCCCAGATGAATGTTAAGAATAATTCATTTTTTTCAATGAATGAATTACCATGTGAATAGGAAAACTCTTGTTTTTTTTTTTTTTTAAGATATGTTGTTATGTGCTCTGTGGTTCTAAGGAAGTAATTTACTGTTGGAAAGATGTTGGTAATGGAAACTTATTTGCCAGAAATGTAGCATCTGATATTGGTTGGCATAGATGATAATTTCAGTCTAATACCAGATTTGGAATTTACTCTCATGCTTCTGCTATGTGGAACTGAGCAAAAAAATAATTAGTCTATCAGAATTTTAGATAGTGCTCCTATATATTTTTTCTAAATCTGAGACACTAGTCTTTAAAGGAAATTATATACCTTGTGAGGAATGAAGAGTTTGAGTGGGCAAGAGAGGATGTGGAGCAGCACTCTGTCAAAAATGGCACTACTATGTCTGAGTCACTAACAATTCAGATCCATAAGCATTCCAGAATATTTTCTTCTATGTCCTAACAGATAAAACACAAGATGGGGTATTTTTGGAGTCTGCTGAAAGGCGCCACCTGGGAGGGTCAAGGAGAGTCACATGCCCCTCCCCAGATGCCTTGTGGGGGGAGGGGAGCACATTCAGCAGGGAACCGCATCAGTGAAAGGAGTGGAATGTGGTGCAACTGCCCCCAGCCCTTCCACGCAGCTGCGTCTCCTGGGGTTTTCACAGCCGCGCCGGAGGACAGGGCTGGGGGCAGTACCGGTAGAGCTGTGCCGGAGGAGTTGCCAGCGACCTTCTGCTCCTTTCACCGCTGTGGTTCTTGGGAGAGCTCTGCGGTTCAGTTCAGCGCTGAACTGAAACGCAGGGCTCTGTTGGGAACCACAATGGCAAAAAGAGCAGAATGTGGGCCCAAAGCTCCCAGCAGCCAGCACCCTGAGCTGGCAGCTCCTCTGGCGTGGCTGTACCTGTACTGCCCCCAGTCCTGTCCTCCAGCGGTGCTGTGCTGACCTCAGGAGATGCAGCTATGTGGAAGAGCTGGGGGCAGTACAGCCGTGCCAGAGGAGCTGCTGGCATGGGGCTGCCCTCCTTTCACCTGAAATCAGTATCTGGTGTAGCGGGAGGACAGCGTTCCCCGCCCCCCCCCCAACACACACCCCGGTAACGTGGGATGCGGAGGGGATGGGAAGAACGCCGTGGCCTGGGCTGGGGGCGAGATGGGGAGGGGTTAAGTGGGGAGGTCATGTGCCCCCTTTAGTTGGTGCCCATCTTTGTGTCCCTCCCATGAGTCGCAAAGTCCACCACATCGCACTAGGTAACAGGCTGATCGGCTTCTTAAGCAACTATCTATAATGTGTAGACAAAAAACTGTGTAATCCTGCAATTTGAGTGATGTACTGCCATTAAAACATCCTTAGAATTTCTTAATATTATAGACGATAATTTCTTAACTCAAAAACTATTGCATCTAACACAAGGGAATGTTATATTGCGCCTTGTCTTGACCGTTAAAGAGGAACTGATCACAGAACTAAAAATTAACAGTAGCTTAAGTACAAGTGATCATGACGTGATAAAATTTATAATTCAACGGCAAAAAAATTATGTTAATTCTGAGTTAAGGTTTCTGGGTGGTATTTCATCCCCTTGCAGCTGAAAACCAGGAAATGCACAGTTAAGGTAGTTCATGCAGCCTTAACTCTGCCCTCTTTCAGATACGCTTATATTCTTTTTCTGGCTCTTCCTCACTTGATGTAACAAAAAGTTTGGTTAGACTGGCTGCTTACTATATTCTACTGTCTTCACAGTAAACCTCTGCATAAAATAAAAATGATGTGTTGTAACAGAGACAACTTGTAGCAAGTAATATGAGTTATTAAATCTTTATTGCACAGGTCTACAAAGATTCAGACTAGTAACGTCAATGGCAGGGACAATGGTATTGGAAATGCCCTCAAACAACCCTAGGCAAGCATAAAATGGCTGCATAGAAACCTTCTCATGTTTTTTTTTTCTTTATTGGTGCATGCACACTGTAATCGAGGGGTTCTCAAACTGGGGATTGAGACCCCTGAGGGGGTCATGAGGTTATTACATGGGGGTCGCAAGCTGTCAGCCTCCACCCCAAACTCCACTTTGCCTCCATTATTTATAATAGTGTTAAATATATTAAAAAGTGTTGTTAATTTATAAGGGGGGGGGTCACACTCAGTCACTTGCTATGTGAAAGGGGTCATCAGTACAAAGGTTTGAGAACCACTGCTGTAATCCTTCCAGACTGCACAACTACTTAAGTGAAGAAGTGAACATGTTCTTATATACTGTTCACAGTTTGGGTCTCCAAAGGCTTAGTGGGTACCATACAGTACCTTGGCTAAAACTTGACAGTTTGAGACCATTTTGCCACACATTGCATCAATAGTTTGAGCTCTAGCTTGGAGGCCCCCCCACCCCCCAAAAAAAGGCCACATACAAACTTTTTGTACAAAGGCTATCTTTTTCAGGGCTTGTATCTCTGCAACCACTAGTTCCAATGACCCCACATTAGGATCACTAATCTTATTCTAGATCTTCCTGTGGCACATCAAATTTCAAAGGAATCTGACTAAGCATATCAGTTTTAGAGGCCAATTTTTAAAAGGTGCAAAGCAACCTTATTTATAGTGGAGCCATTGCTATAATGTCCAAACAGAATAAAGTCCAAACTAGTAAATTTTGTGTTTTCTCTCTCTCTCACCCACATCCACCCGTTAAAAGGCCAGTTTCTGAAAACAATTATGAGCCAAATCAGCTAGAAGAAGGATTTAAACAGAAAAACGTGAATGATAATTGGAAATTGTTTTAAAACACTTCACTAGATTCTCAAAAAGCCACAATCCCACAAAATACTTGAACTGGTTTAGAGGGAAAAGTGAAGGCAGCTGTAAAAACTATATATAAAAATAAAACTAATGGAAGAAGGGGGAAATTGATAGTAATGAATATGAAATAGAAGCTAGCAATTGTAGAAAATTGATAAGGGAAGGGAAAAGACATAAGGAGAAGTCTATGGCCAGCATAGTTAAGGACAATAAGGAGAAGTTTAAGTATGTTAGAAACAAAATGAATCCTAAAAATGTTATTCATCTATTATGGTTATTTCATTTACCAAAGGTAATTGAAGCAGATATTTATGAAGTCAATTGAACTATTTCCAGTTCAACAGGTTAATCATTAATATTTGGAGGATTTTCTTGTCATGCTGTATTAGGAGGAGAATATCACCAGACAGACATACAATTGTTTTATTTAACTAAAACCACGTTTTTATTTAACTAAAACAACAACGAAAACAAAAATGTCTGAGTTTTTGTCTTCAACAGCAAACATATATTTTAACAAAGCAAGCATATTAATTTTTTAATTTAGTTAAACATTCACTTTTTTAAAATCAGGTTTGCTTTTGTTAAAATTGTTTAACTAAAATAGTTAAATGAAATATATTTAAAAAGCAAACACAAAAATTAAATCGACTGTCAGCCAGGTCGACATGAGAAACTTAAAATATTGGCTTCTGCAGCTAACTCAGTTGTCTTCACCTTCATTTTCCTGTTTGTCCATAATCTGGAAAAGAAAAACAAGCTTTCCTGCTTTTTCAGGTCCCAAACGATTTCTCAATTTGGAATTAATTAGTCCAAAGATGTTAAAAGCAAGATGATCACTTCAACAGTCTCTGAATCCGAGTACTTAAGTACTCAGGGGGAGGGATAGCTCAGTGGTTTGAGCATTGGCCTGCTAAACCCAGGGTTGTGAGTTCAATCCTTGAGGAGGCCACTTAGGGATCTGGGGCAAAAATTGGTCCTGCTAGTGAAGGCAGGGGGCTGGACTTGATGACCTTTGAAGGTCCCTTCCAGTTCTAGGGGATTGGTATATCTCCAGTTATTATTACCTTTATTACCTTTTTATTTCCACCAGTTCACCGGTGTGACTGTCTTTAAAACATCATCAGCAAACATATATTTCTTTAATGGTTCTTATTCCCAAACTGGGTCTCTTTTATGGCCTGCTGCCATTATAGATTTTCCCTTCTAGTGAGAGTATGGTATGGTACACTCAACGTCTTCAAGACTTCTGGAATATGCTGCTGAAACAGTTTCATTTTTGTTTCTACTGCCTGTCCCTCCCTTCTCACAGTTATCTCCAGACTTCTTCTCCTTGTCCAGATCTATTCCTCCCCCAACAATCTTCTATTCATTGAACTTTTTGAAACTTTGCACTTTTAGACAGAGGTAAGGGATTGACTCTGTGTACACAAATTTGCAGAGGGACAATAAGGTTGAAGTCTGTTATTTCTCACCTCTCTATATTATTTAATTAAAAACATTTTTGCTGTTAAGAAGCATGTTATCTCTGGAGACGCAAATCCACAGTCTGAGAACTGCAAAACTCTAAGCATCTCTGATGGTATCTTCTAGACTGAGCAGTGAGTCCCATTAGGTAGATAGAAGGATTCACCTAAATCTATACAGAAGCCCCTGTGACCCCATAAGATTGGGTCCCTAATCCATGAACTATTGGAACTCATTTGCAAAACTTTTCTTAAACATTAATTACATGAATATATTGTCTCATACTATAGAATTAGAATTTATAATCCCTATTCCATGATGAGATATCGTTGAGCTTTAATGTATTTTAATTAAAACTATCTTTAGATAGGTTTTTCCTCAAAAAGCATTTTATCAAAAATCTGATTTAAATAAAATCTGATTTTTTTTAAATTTTATTTTTTTTAAATTGTTGATTTTTATCCACCCTGATTGCTGCTCTGTTTTTTGGAAAACAGATGATGCATTCATATTGTATGATGAAATATTTTCTACTTCAACAGTAGCCAATGAAGATGTTAAGCAGCTGCTACTAAAATTAGACAGTTACACCAGAGCGGGTCCAGAATACTTGCATCCGAGAGTTTTAAAAGAGTGGGTTAAGGAGCTCATTGCACCATTTATGTTGATTTTCAATAAGTTTTGGATCACTGGGGAAGTTCTTGTAGACTGAAAGAAAGCTAATGTGCCAATATTTAAAAAGGGTAAATGAGATGACCCATGTAATTGTAGGCCAGGTAGGCTGACATTGATCCCACACAAGTCAGTCTAGCAGAAAAAGGTGTAACATGATCCAATGGCTTTAAGTTGAAGCTAGACTGCAGAAGTTGAAGTTAGTCTGCAGAAGAGAAGAATGAGGGGGGATTTGATAGCTGCTTTCAACTACCCGAAAGGGGGTTCCAAAGAGGATGGATCTAGACTGTTCTCAGTGGTAGAAGATGACAGAACAAGGAGTAATGGTCTCAAGTTGCAGAGGGGGAGGTTTAGGTTGGACATTAGGAAAAACTTTTTCACTAGTAGGGTGGTGAGGCACTGGAATGGGTTACCTAGGGAGGTAGTGGAATCTCCTTCCTTAGAGGTTTTTAAGGTCAGGCTTGACAAAGCCCTGGCTGGGATGATTTAGTTGGGTTTGGTCCTGCTTTGAGCAGGGGGTTGGACTAGATACCTCCTGAGGTCCCTTCCAACCCTGAGATTCTATGATTCTAGACAAATTCAGGCTGGAAATAAGGTGTAAATTTTTAATAGTGAGGGGAATTAACCAAAGGAACTCTTTACCATGGGTTGTTGTAGATTCTTCATCATGGCAATTTCAAAGTCAAGAATGGATTTTTTTCTAAAAGATATGTTCTAGGAATTATTTTCTGGAAGTTCTATGGTTTATATTATGCAGCAGGTCAGATTAGCTAATTACAATGGTCCCTTCTGACATGGAATCTATTAAAGCAATGAAAGTCAGCCAAAGGAAAGATATCCTAGAACAGGGGTTCTCAAACTGGGGGTCGGGAAGTCATTACATGGGGGTCGTGAGCTGTCAATTGCCACCCTAAACCCCATTTGCCTCCAGCATTTATAATGGTGTTAAATATATTAAAAAGGGTGTTTAATTTATTAGGGGGGTCGCACTGAGAGGCTTGCAGTGTGAAAGGGGTTGCCAGTAAAAAACGTTGTGACCCACTGTCCTAAAGTTTTACAGAATGGCTTGAGGATCAGGACTAACTCGGAAAACACAAGGGTTTGCAACTGCAAGTGTATTGAACTGAAAGAAACAAAGGAGACTATCTAATTATCATCACATGACCAGATTCTTAAGTGCCAGCATCTTTAGCTCTCTGATGATATGCAGATTGCCCTAATGAAACCTTCATAAAGCCAAAGTCCAAGCCTTCATAAAGCCAAAGTTCTGTTGTCCTCAGTCAGTAGCTGTTTACTTCTTCTCATTGAAAGTATCTTTCGTATTTGCTATAATTTTATTCAGACAGATTTCAGCATTTGGTAGACCCTCTGTTTCATGAAATGGTAGTTCTTCCGGTCATCATTGCCAAGGTCAACATGATAACTTAGAGCAGTGGTTCTCAAAGCTGGTCTGCTACTTGTTCAGCGAAAGCCCCAGGTGAGTCAGGCCGGTTTGTTTACCTGCCGTGTCCGCAGGTTCGGCTGATCGCGGCTCCCACTGGCCGCAGTTTGCTGCTCCAGGCCAACAGGGGCTGTGGGAAGTGGTGCGGGCTGACGGATATGCTGGCCGCCCTTCCTGCAGCCCCCATTCGCCTGGAGTGGCGAACCGCGGCCAGTGGGAGCCGCGATCGGCTGAACCTGCGGACACGGCAGGTAAACAAACCGGCCCGGCTCATGAGGGGCTTTCCCTAAACAAGCGGCGGACCGGCTTTGAGAACCACTGTCTTAGAGAGGACAGAAGCAATATTCCTATCATTTTGACATCATCTAGGACATCCTAAAGAAGTAGAATAGCATAAGTTAGAAAGTGGTGATTTTGTTGCTTTCTATACCCACTATTGAAATTGTCATATTTGGAGGGTCCAGGTAAGGGGAAATTTGGTTTTACATGTGAACTTTTTTCTTGGATGCTTCATGTCTAAAAGCCTGACCCTTCCTTGGAGAATCACTCTGTGTCCAGAGTGTTTATGGCAATTACTTCCTTGTTAAGGAATTTTAAAAGGGTATAGTGTTTGATTTTCTTTTGTGAAATCCATTAACCTTTCTTTTCAATGGTTTGTTGTAAATTATTTTAACTGAATATTAGTTTTTAACTTTTATTATAGACAGGGCTTGTAGCACCAAGTATTACTAAGGTTGCTTGAAGTTTCCTGTTGTAAGATTTCAGGTGTTTATAGCTTTGCCAAGTCTCAGTCATTTGGGATGAAATTTTCTATACTAGATGTCTGCTTCAGGCTGAACTTTTTTTTTGAAAATTTCAGACAAAAGTGTCATCCATTTCTCAGAAGAAGGTTAGAGAAAAATACATTGTTTTTCCAATATTAAAAAATTCTTGTCCTTTTTAGAAACACTAGCATCCCCGTGCTTTATGGTGGGGGCTTGAAAATTGGTATGGGTGTGCTTTTTATCAGGCATATGCTTTTTGCCAGCTCCTTGAAAATCTGCCCAAATTTGGCCAAGTTATAAGCCTTTTAAAAAAAAAAATCGTGCTCAGTAAGGTCTCACTAGAGCTTCATAGCTAGCATCTCCTAAGTTTCCATCCTCACTGAGTACACAGCAGTCCAGGGCTGAGCAGGACTTTCCCTGCAGTTTCAGCTCTGGGGTTTGGGCATCAGAACTGAAAGCAGAAAGACTGTCTCTCCTGGGATCTCATGGAAGAATAAACTCTTTGATTTGAGTGCAGAGGGGACAAGAGCAGGATCTGGAGTAGGGGATGGGGAGTGGAGGAGTAAATTGAGACAATGGGATACTGGGAGGAAGCATGAGCAGGAGAGCGCAAGAGGGTAAGACTCCTGTCTCATTCTGAGAAAGCGGGACGATCAGCGAGTTCTTCTTCGAGTGATTGCTCCTATGCATTCCAGTTAGGTGTGCGCACCGCTCTTCGGAAGATTTTTACCCTAGCAACTCCGGCGGGCTGGCTGGGCGCCCCCCTGGAGTGGCGCCGCTATAGCGCTAGATATATACCCCAGCTGGCCCGTCCGCTCCTCAGTTCCTTCTTCCCGCCCGTGACGGCCGTTGGAACAGTGGAATGCTCCTTTGACCTCCAGATCCCTAGCGTATCTCTGGTTCTATTGTATAAGTGTTTATAGTTAGTTAAAATAGTTAAATAAGTTAGTTAGTTAGTGTCTTAAGAGGAATTAGGGGGGCTAGCCCCTCTTTTTCCCGAAACGGTGCGGGCTCATGCCCAAGGCACCGGGGTTCAAGCCCTGTTCGGCTTGCCAGCGGCACATGCCGATCGGTGACCCTCACGACTCCTGCCTGCACTGCCTCGGAGAATCCCATCGAGCAGATAAGTGCCCGATTTGCAAGTCATTTAAGCCGCGGACTAAAAAAGAGAGAGACTTTGGGCTAAAGCAGCTCTTAATGGAATCGGCACTTAGCCCTACGGTGCCGACCCCAGCGGCTCAACAGTCCTCCTCAGCGTGAAGCGCACCAGCGGTCCCGAGCCGGTCCGGTACCGAGACTCTTAAAAAGGTACAGCCGGCCCCGGCACCGGTCCCTTTCTCTGGCGAGGAAGCGCAAGACGGCGCGGATGGCCACCAAGCCTCCTGCACCGGGACCGCTCACCCAGACACCGCCGGCACCGACTGTGGTGGTGCACAGACCGTGCACAGTACCGTCGACTCCGGCGCCACAAGAGCCGTCGAGTCCGGTACCGCCCTGCTCCCCGGTGCAAACCGTGGTCGAGCTGCCTCTCCCGTCAACGCCCGAGACTTTCTCGACGGCGAGAGAGCTCATAGAGCTCACAGAGGCACCATGCCTCCGGCCCCCGGCACCGCTGGTGCGGGCTGTGCAGTCGGTGGGCAAGCCGGCCATCATGAGGCCACTTTCCCCTGACAGACGGGATAGAAGGCGTTCCAGGTCCCGCTCCCGCTCCCGATCACGGAGACGGTTGCCTTCTCGCCGATCCAGGTCCCGGCACCAGTCACGTTCCCAGTACCGTTCTCCATCGCGGTACCGGTTGCACTCCCGGAGACGATCCCGGTCCCAGTCTCCCGACCGTCGGTACTGAAGAAGGTCCGATTCCCGGTACCGCTCCTGGCACCGCTCATCGCGAAGCCGCTCCCACCGACGTCGGTCGAGATCGCGGTCGACCTCCCGGCACCTGCACGGTCGATGGTCCCGCTCTCGCTCCTGGCACCGCGACGACCGGCACCGATCCCCGGCACCGTCCAGGGACAGACCGGCGGCATCGACGGCGCAGTCCCTGAGCGCCTCTGCCCCCCCGTGGCCTTCTCACCAACCTTCGGTCGCCTCTCAAGTGGGCAGCGGTAGTGATCTCCGGGCCGACCCCCAAGTGCAGGACCACGGACCGCAGCAGTGGGGCTTCTGGACCCCCTGGGCCTATCACGAGGCTCAAGGGGTCCCCTTCCCTCAGCGACCCAGGGCCTCCGACCACAGGGTGCCGGAAGCCACGGTCAACAGGCCTCCTCCATCACCGCCGGTTGAGGCTCCACCGCCACCTGTAGCGGCAGAGCATCCCGTAGATGCGGAGGCTTCCCACCCCATGGACGAACCACCTCCAGAAGCCATGGGCCAGGGCCTATCCTCATCTTCCTCACCGGATGAGGCGGTGGCGGAGGCTTCGACATCAGGACCCCCACCGATTGACCTACAGGCCCATCAGGACCTGCTTCGACGGGTGGCACACGCCATTGCCCTCTGGGTCGAAGAGGTCGCTGAAGACGAGGACCCGGTGACCAGGGTGCTTGGAGCTGAGGCCCCGCTGCGGGTGGCCCTGCCCTTTATCAGGACTATCCAAAAGAATGCCACTACGATCTGGCAGTCGCCGGCGTCCATCCCTCCCACCGCTCGAGGGGTGGAACGGAAATACTCGGTTCCCCCCAGCGGGTACGAGTATCTTTACACGCACCCAACTCCGGACTCCCTCGTAGTACAGTCCGTGAATGACCGGGAGCGACATGGGCAACCCGCTCCGGCGCCAAAATCCAAAGATGCACGGAGAATGGATCTGTTGGGCCGGAAGGTCTATTCGGCCGGTGGCCTCCAGCTACGGATTGCAAATCAGCTGGCTCGCCTCGGTCGCTACACCTATGAAACTTTGGTGTCTCTTTCTAAATTTACGGAGCTGATCCCAGCAGCCTCCCGACCGGAATTCTCGGCCCTTCTTGAGGAGGGCAAGAAAGCCTCCCGGTCCTCCCTCCAGGCCTCTCTGGACTCAGGAGCCAGAACCCTGGCCTCGGGAGTGACCATGCGGAGAATCTCCTGGCTGCAGGCCTCCACCTTGCCGCCCGAGGTCCAGTATACTCTGCAAGACCTCCCTTTCGACACTAAGGGCTTCTTCTCCGAGAAAACGGACTCGAGGATTCAGACCCTCAAAGATGGTCGAATCGCCATCCGCACCCTGGGTATGCACACACCGGCTACCCAGCGGAGGTCCTTCCGGCAGCAGCCGTACCGGCCATTTAATCAGGCCAGGTCACGGCCTGATAATGGGCGCAGAGGCAGGCTGAACCGCCGAAGACCATCGGGCAACCGGCGTAACCAGTCCAAAGCCCCTCAAGGGCCTAAGCAGGCGTTTTGATGGGATGCCCGAGGTCGGCCCATCAGTCTCCTCACCGGATCCTTCCCCGTTATTTTTCAACCGTCTTTCCCACTTCCTCCCGGCGTGGTCCCAGATAACAACGGACAACTGGGTTCTGCGCACGGTAGAGTCTGGTTACCGCCTTCAATTTGTTTCGCCCCCTCCCTGCCACCCACGCTCCCCGTCCCTCTTCAGGGACCCCTCTCACGAGCAATTCCTCTTGCAAGAGGTCGAGACTCTGCTGAGTTTGGGTGCCATAGAGGAGGTGCCGAACGACATGCGAGGCAGGGGATTTTATTCCATATTTCCTAATCCCCAAGGCGAAGGGTGGTCTCCGACCTATACTAGACCTCTGAGAGCTCAACAGATACCTGCTCAAGCTCAAATTTCGCATGGTAACCCTGGGGACCATCATTCCCTCCCTGGATCCGGGAGACTGGTTTGCCGCCCTCGATATGAAGGACGCGTACTTCCATATCGCGATTTACCCTCCCCATCGACGCTACCTGCGGTTCGTAGTCAACAACGTGCACTACCAGTTTGCGGTGCTACCCTTCGGCCTTTCCACCGCGCCGAGGGTCTTCACCAAGTGCATGGCAGTGGTTGCCGCAGCCCTCCGCCGTCGTCGCATGCACGTGTACCCGTATCTCGACAACTGGCTGGTCCGCGGGCCATCCCGCCAGCTCGTAGCAAGTCAAATGGCCGAGATTCTAGCCCTGTTTCAGCCCCTAGGCCTTCTGATAAACGCCGAGAAGTCCACTTTAGCTCCATCACAGAGAGTGGAATTTATCGGAGCGGTCCTGGATTCCAATTTGGCCAGGGCCTGCCTCCCTCGGCACCAGGTGATGGTCTCCTTCATCCGGGACCTACAATCCTTTCCCACAACAACGGTGCGCTCCTGCCTCCGCCTCCTGGGCCACATGGCGTCGTGCACATTCGTGACTACGTACGCGAGGCTGCGCCTTCGCCCGTTTCAAACTTGGCTTGCGTCGGTGTACCGGCCGCACCGCAACCCCATAGACATGGTAGTCACAGTCACGAAACCGACCCTCGCTTCACTCAACTGGTGGCTGGACCCAAAGGTCGTGTGTGCCAGAATCCCATTCCGCCCTCCTCGCCCGTCCGTCACCGTGACCATGGATGCCTCGGAGTTGGGGTGGGGGGCACACCTCGGCGACCTACACACCCAGGGTCTCTGGTCGCCCTGAGAGCTCTCCCTACATATCAATGTCAGGGAGCTGCGGGCGATCCGCCTCGCGTGTCAAACCTTCCATGCCCATCTTCAAGGGCGCTGTGTGGCGGTGTTCACAGACGACACGACGGCGATGTTTTATGTCAACAAGCAGGGCGGGGCCCGCTCCTCCCTGCTTTGCACGGAAGCGATGCTCCTGTGGGACTTCTGCATAACCCACTCGATTCACCTGGTAGCGTCCTTTCTTCCAGGAGTGCAGAACACGCTGACCGACCGTCTCAGCAGGTCGTTCCTCTCCCACGAGTGGTCCCTTCGTCCGGATGTGGTGCACACAATTTTCCGAAGGTGGGGGTTTCCCCAAATAGACCTGTTTGCCTCGAAAGAGAACAGGAAGTGCCACCAGTTCTGTTCTTACCAGGGTCGCTCCCGAGGCTCCCTGCCGGACGCATTCCTCTGCTCCTGGATGGATCACCTCCTATATGCCTTCCCTCCGTTCCCACTCGTACATCAGGTGCTACTCAAGCTTCGGAGGGACAGGGCCCGCCTCATACTCGTCGCTCCGGCCTGGCCGAGACAGCACTGGTACACTCTGCTGCTCGAGCTCTCCGTACGGGATCCCATTCCCCTCCCATTATGGCCGGACCTGATAACGCAGGACTTCGGCAGGCTCCGCCACCCGGACCTACAGTCCCTCCATCTTACAGCTTGGTACCTGCGTGGTTGACCCACGCGGAGTGTGACTGTTCAGCAGCGGTGCAGCAAGTCCTGATGGAAAGCAGGAAGCCTTCCACTCGCTCAACCTACCTCGCGAAATGGAAGCGTTTCGCACTCTGGTGCGATCAGAGAGGCCTTAATCTGTTCGTTGTCCCTATTCCAACAATCCTGGACTACCTCTGGTCCCTTAAGGAGCAAGGTCTCGCGGTCTCGTCTTTGAAAGTACACGTAGCGGCCATTTCCGCCTTTCGGCCGGCCGTAGGTCACCGGTCCATCTTTTCTGATCTGATGGTTTCCCTCTTCCTTATTAAGGGCCTAGATCGCTTGTGCCCGCCAGTACGACACCTGGCCCCATCCTGGGATTTGAACCTAGTTCTAGCCAGGCTCATGGGAGCCCCCTTCGAGCCCTTGGCCACGTGTTCCCTGCTCTATCTATCATGGAAAACGGCTTTTCTCGTCGCTATAACTTCAGCGAGACGAGTTTCCGAGCTTCGTGCCCTAACGGCTGGTCCGCCGTATACCATCTTCCATGGAGACAAGGTACAGCTTCGGCCACACCCAGCCTTCCTCCCTAAGGTGGTGTCGGCCTTCCATTTAAACCAGGACAATTTTCTCCCAGTCTTTTTCCCGAAGCCACACGCCTCAAGTCGTGAACAACAGCTTCACACCCTTGACGTCCGCAGGGCCCTCGCATTTTACATTGAGCGAACAAAACCCTTCCGGCGTTCGTCCCAGTTATTCATGGCGGTTGCTGATCGCATGAAAGGCAAGCCGGTCTCCTCTCAAAGGATTTCCTCCTGGGTAACATCGTGTATCCGGACATGCTACGAGCTTGCTCGAGTGCCAGCTAGCCACCTCACCGCTCACTCTACGAGAGCGCAAGCCTCGTCTGCCGCCTTCCTGGCCCATGTCCCCATCCAGGACATCTGCAGAGCGGCCACCTGGTCTTCCGTCCACCCCTTCGCTTCCCACTATGCGTTGGTGCAACAATCTCGAGACGATGCAGCCTTTGGCTCAGCAGTCTTACACTCTGCCACGTCTCACTCCGACCCCACCACCTAGTAAGGCTTGGGAATCACCTAACTGGAATGCATAGGAGCAATCACTCGAAGAAGAAAAGACGGTTACTCACCGTTGTAACTGTTGTTCTTCGAGATGTGTTGCTCCTATCCATTCCAGACCCGCCCTCCTTCCCCACTGTCGGAGTAGCCAGCAAGAAGGAACTGAGGAGCGGACGGGTCGGCTGGGGTATATATCTAGCGCTATAGCGGCGCCACTTCTGAAGAGCCATGCACGCGCGGCGCACACACCTAACTGGAATGGATAGGAGCAACACATCTCGAAGAACAACAGTTACAACGGTGAGTAACCGTCTTTTATCTTAAGTGCCTATACACAAATGCAAGAAGCCTGGGAAACAAGCAGGGAGAACTGGAAGTCCTGGCACAGTCAAGGAACTATGGTGTGATTGGAATAACAGAGACTTAGAGGGATAACTCACATGACTGGAGTAGTGTCATGGATGGATATAAACTGTTCAGGAAGGACACGCAGGGCAGAAAAGGTGGGGGAGTTGCATTGTATGTAAGAGAACAGTATGACTGCTCAGAGCTTCGGTGTGAAACTGCAGAAAAACATGAGCCTCTGGATTAAGTTTAGAAGTGTGAGCAACAGGGGTGATGTCGTGGTGGGAGTCTGCTATAGACCACCAGACGGGGATGAGGTGGATGAGGCTTTCTTCTGGCAACTAACAGAAGTTACTAGATCACAGGCCCTGGTTCTCATGGGGGACTTCAATCACCCTGGTATCTGCTGGGAGAGCAATACAGTGGTGCACAAACAATCCAGGAAGTTTTTGGAAAGTGTAGGGGACAATTACCTGGTGCAAGTGCTGAAGGAACCAATTACGGGCAGAGCTCTCCTTGACCTGCTGCTCACAAACAGTGAAGAATTAGTAGGGGAAGCAAAAGTGGATGGGAACCTGGGAGGCAGTGACCATGAGATGGTCAAGTTCAGGATCCTGACACAAGGAAGAAAGGAGAGCAGCAGAATAGGGATCTTGGACTTCAGAAAAACAGACTGACTCCCTCAGGGAACTGTGATGGGCAGGATCCCCTGGGAGAATAACATGAGGGGGAAAGGAGTTCAGGAGAACTGCCTGTATTTTAAAGAATCCTTATTGAGGTTGCAGGAAGAAACCATCCCGATGCCTAGAAAGAATAATAAATATGGCAGGCGACCAGCTTCGCTTAACAGTGAAATCCTTGCTGATCTTAAACACAAAAAAGAAGCTTACAAGAAGTGGAAGATTGGACAAATGATCAGGGAGGATTATAAAATATTGCTCAGGCATTGCTGGGATTATTTAGTCTACAGAAGAGAAGAATGAGGGTGGATTTGATATCTGCTTTCAACTACCTGAAAGGGGGTTCCAAAGAGGATGGATCTAGACTGTTCTCAGTGGTAGTAGATGAGAGAACAAGGCGCAATGGTCTCAAGTTGCTGTGGGGGAGGTTTAGATTGGATATTAGGAAAAACTTTTTCACTAAGAGGGTGGTGAAGCACTGGAATGGGTTACCTAGGGAGGTGGTGGAGATTCCTTCCTGAGAGGTTTTTAAGGTCGGGCTTGACAGAGTTGGGGATTGGTCCTGCTTTGAGCAGGGGGTTGGACTAGATGACCTCCTGAGGTCCCTTCCAACCCTGATATTCTATGACAAGGAGGTTGAGGAATGGAAGAGAGACTAGAACTGGAGGCTGATGGTGTGGAGAGAGGCAATGTGATTGGGATTAGAGGTGGGGATAGAGACTTGGACTGGGTAGGCAGGAAGTCTCAGAATTTGAGTTGGGGGTAGGATACTGGAAGCGAGTGCTGGTGCACACTTTATGGGTGCCTGTCTTGAGACCCTAGATTCTGATTTGAAGAAATGCTGAGCAGTCATACTGCAACTGAAATCAATGGGAGCTGTTCTTTAAACATATAAAGTACTTTATAATGCCCAGTACTCTGAAAAATCAGGTCTTTAGCGTCTCAAATTGGACATCCAAAATTAATGGATACTTTTGACCTGACCCCAATCTGTGTCTTACTTCCCCATCTTTAAAATGAGGATAATAATATCCCCTCATTGCAGAGGGGTGTTGTGAAAATAAATGTATTAGTATTTGTGTAGCACTCTGCTATTAAAGTGATGAGCACCATAGAAAATCCCATGATGAAATTAATAATTTTGTCTTCCAAGATGGGTTAGAATAGTAAATAAGGCATGGGGATCCACATTGAACTGTGAGATTAAAACAGAATATTGAATTGCTACTCACTAAGTGGGTACCATACTTTCTGTGCAGTGAATGAGATGGGTCCTGTTGAGAAGATAGTGTGGTCAGGTAATTAGACTGTATCATAATGCATACACTCTAGAGGCCATGTACAGGCAACTTTAATGGTGGCATTTCCTAACTTTTGAATACTTGACTTTGCAACCTTAATAATGTTATTTTAATGTGGGGTTTTTTTTGTGCATGACACAATATATATTTTTAGGTCTGGAATTTATTTTTCTGGAGAGTTCTTCTTGAGACATGGTACTAAATCCTGGCTTAGGGCCAAAGGTCTGGTCTGAGTTTGGTTTATAAGGTCAAGAAGAATGCCTACTGTAGAGACTGTTAGACATGTTGATTACCAGAAAACAACTCACAGGTGAATCCAGATTTTTTCTACTCAGTGTGTTGAGCACATATATCAGACCTTTGGCATGGAATTATTAGCTGACATTAATTAGCTTTGCTGATTAATTTAAAGGAAACAAGAGTGCGTGTCTATCAGTGGACAAAACTGAATTGTTGAAGCTTTTGATTTGTACATCTATTTGGGATTCAGAGAGAAGGCTCCTATTTCAGGAAATATTTTGAAAAATTGCTGTAAGTCAGAAAACATTTTAATGTCAAAAGGAACTGGATTTACTTCACACTCTTGGTGATCTTTTTCTTTTTTTTGCGTTTGTATTTTTCACTTTTGCTACTTTTAGGCCAGGTGATTCAAATCCTTTGGTATAGTGATCTTGAGTCCAGGGATATTGGCTCATAAAGCTTTGACACTCTCTTCTAACAAGCAGCAAGGTGTATTAGTCTCTCGCAAAGAAGTTTCAGATCAAATAAATCTATTTGTTGTCAAGGGTCTGCGAATGTCCAAACCATCAGTTTCTGGCTTTTAAGGTGTATTAAACCATCTTCTGAACATGCAGATTGCACAGATGCTCTTGAGGGACTTGGAGGAGGGTCAAGGCACATTTCACCAGAAGTTTAGTCATTTCCTTAGTAGAGGTTGAGACACTGGCTGTTCATATTTGTAAGACTGCTGTTTGCATCAATCCCTACTCTTTTGAGGGCCATGACAAAGTTTCCAATTTTCTTAGCCAATATATAGTGCAGACTTAGCTCTAGAAACAATTGTCTACATCCAACTCTTTCTTCAATACTTTGTCAAATGGAAGCCAAAAAAATTAGCAGCAGTTTTCCTTATATTTTCTTAGCTTTTCCTTCTTATGCTTGTTTTTTGGAAGGCGAGTCAATCATAAAAAAGATTATAAATATCTAGTGTTGGCTTGTCATTCTTTTTGAGGAGTAATTAAGCAGAACGGTCATACGGGAGACTTGCAAAATTATCTGTACCCTAACTTGTTAGTTAAGATTGCCTATATTTTAAAAAATCTTTTATATTATGCCCCTGAGTGGGTGCTGGAAAACATTTTTCCTTAGTTCTTCATAGTGTATTAGTCATCCAGATTTCCAACCACAGATTTTAACTTTTCTGAGGAAAATTCAGTGTGCTGCTTTTTTCAAACAAGTCTACTAGCTGATTAACTAGCATAATAAATAATATCCATCTGTGGTGCTATACTGGCCACATGCTTTTCAACAGCAGCACTTACTGATTCTCAAAAGTAATTCCATTCAAAAATGTGCCTAAATTCTTTTTCGTTTAATACTTGTAAGAACTACCTTGCAGATGTCATATTTATAACTCTTTGAAACAGCTATTCATGTCCTCTTAAACTAAATATTTATTATAGTGAGTCTGGTACCATTGTGTATCATTAAGGTTGCCTGACATTTTCTATTATAAGGCCCTGTTTTCAGTTGCTTATAGCTGCCAAATTTTAACCATTTGGGCTGAAGTTATCCATGCTGGGTATCTGAATCAAGCTAAATTTTTAAAGAAAACTTCAGCCAAAATGGTTCAGTTGTTATGAGAATGAGGCTAGGGAAAAAGAAGTTGTTTTGCCCATGTTGAAATATTCTTGTGACTTTGAAAAGTTCTAGTGTCCCCCTGCTTGGGGGGGGAGGGAGGGGAAGCTCTGAAATTTGGCAGGGAGTTGGCCTTTGTATCAGAAATGCCCTCATAAATCTTCCCAACTTCAGCTATGTTCTAAGCATCTGAAAAATCCCAGGTCACACATGCTCAGTATCCCCTCCCAGCCAGCTGAAAAGAATTTGTGCGAGAAAATCTAGGGCAACTTTTGAAGTTGGAGAAGGGGAGATGAAACTCTGGAGTATCATAGAAGGGTAAAAATGGACAAGCCAGAGTAGATTCACCTTACCTGAGAAAGACAGCTCTGTGCTTCAAGAACCAGGCAGCTTGCACAGTCAATCCCTGTGAGTGGACAATGGCAACAACACCGATTCTCAGATACTTCTCAGTTAAGTGTTCCCTGCTGGGGTCTGAGTGCAAAGAGTGGTGATATTTGAGAAAAATGCCCTTTCTCTCTATTTTGACTGAAACCCTGCTGGATAAAGACATAGAGATTGCCAGGCTTTCATAAAGGGTGAAGCATTGTATGCTGGTGTTTCAGCCCATAAAGGGGCCAATGAGTGAATTTTTTTAGGCATCTTTGCACATTTTTGCTTTCTTTAGGTGTTCAGATCCTTTGGTGATGAGCATGGTACTAATGACATTGAAAAGGAATTTTTACTCAATGAACTTGATGTCCAAGGTCCAGGGTATCAAATATTCTATGGAGATAGCCAGAATCCATGAATTAGTCTGTGGGCTCAGGTATAAATTTAGGACCATGTATAGTGGGTCTTCTGCTCATGTCTGTGAGTGGTTTGCAGAAATATCAATGGTAAAATATGGCCATTATGCAGTAATTCAACTTTTATTTATCGATATTTATTATTTGTTCTGTATTGTCACATTCAGCATCACTCAGTGGGGAAAATATGCTCCCTTTTTCTTTAGATCTGTTGCAACTTTTGGTCTTTGTTTTTTTCCCCCTTTTCTAAGACAAGCAGCTGCAGCAGTTATAGCCACACAATGGGGTAGGGAAGCAGCCCCAGGCCCAGAACTGTGCAGAGGATGTGACCTCCCCCCCAACCTCCCGAGGGACACCAGGCTCCATGCAGTTTTTCCCCCTTGCCTTCCCATAACAAATAAAAATTAAAAATTGTGGAACTAATACTACATTTGCCAGGCATCACATTGATACTTTGCCAGTATGTTATCCCCCTACCTCACCATTTGTTTATCTTGTCTCTGTAGTGTATAAACTCTTTAGAGCAGGGACAGTCTCTTACTCTATAGTACCTAGCACAATGGAATTCTGATCTCGGTTGGTGCTGCTAGGCACTATAATGCCAAATAAATATGATATTCTATTTCTCTTTCTTTTATCTGTCTGTACGTTTTTTCACCCATTTTTTTCCTTGCAGCATTTCCTAATTCCTCCTCATGTGGGCTTCATTTCCACTCTCTCTCCCCATCCAGTATGTTAGAGTGATCACCAAAGAAATAGTTAATTTTGAAGATTAAAGCTTCCTCAACAAATAAGCTTAATAGCATCAGTTTTGTTGCATCCTCTTTCTTTAAAAAACTGTCATTTTAGTGGCAATAACTTTGCACAGTTGAGACTTTTTCTGTTGATGCATTGTACAGATCTATTCAGATTTTGTTTGGCATTTTCTCTCAAAGGGAATATTCCCCATCAGTGTCAGACCCCAAACTCTCTGCTAGCTTTTTTGAATTTTGAGAGGTATAGGTTTGTCTCTCAGGTGTATTTGTTTTTATTAGTTGCTCATATAAAGCTAAATACTAATTCTTTCTCTAGCATTTTCTTTAAATGGGTTTTCTGTGGCTATGTAGCAGCCTTGTAGAGGGAAAAATTGAGGCTTTGTGTTTTGATTTCTGTAATGTAGCTACGCAGCCACCCCCATATGTTACCCATTTGCCTGAAAAGAAGATGGAAGTTGTTAGGTTGATATAATTGCAAAATGTAGGCAATTTTTGAGCGCTTCCTATGAGTGAAGCCTAATTGCTATCACTTGACTTAAATTGACCTACGGGAGTCAAAACAAACACATTATTGGTTCAGCACTTAACTGTAGTTGTGGCCTGGTTCCTTGATCAAATTGGTGGATGAGTTTGGCATTCTCTTTAGCTAAACAGGATTTCCCTAACAAGTTTGGATGATTATTCGCGCCCCCGCCGCCCACCCACCTCCTTTTCTCTGTACTTGTTAGCTCTGGTTTTAGATAGTTTCAATTTATAATAAGACTAAGAGAGTTGAATGTGGAAACACAATATAACAAATGGAAACAAGATTCCAATGTGGAGTGTCTCTTGAGACAGTGCACCTTGTGGAACAGAAGCTGAAACTTCCCTATAGCAGAACACTTAAAGAGCATTCCATGTCTAGCAGGCTGTATGACAGCTCAGTAGTGAAAGAGAGTTGTTATTTCTTCCTTTAAGAGTGTTGTTTGTCTGGAAAGGCATCTTTTTGTCTGGCCCGGTAGCATCCAGAAATTGTTCCAGATTAATCTGGATGCTATTCTTGACATGGGAATCAATAATAGACCCAAAATCCTACTATATTTCAGTATTAGACCCAATGCTATTTGAACCATGGATGACCTTTTCGTATAAAAAGAAGAAAATATTTGGAAACTTTAAGTAGGCATTCTCCACTGATAATGTGATTTTCTTATAACACTGCATTCACACTGCAGTTATCATAGTGTCAGGTTTTCTAGAATGGAATTCTGTTTTTAGCAGGGGATGTAGAGAATGGCTTTCAGAGTAGAATTTGGTCTATAGGATTTTGTTTTTTGGTGGTAGTGGTATCATGTACAATGACATAAAAATTGATGCATCAGCATTGCTTGCTATCCACGTACATTTGTGGTAGCTAGAGGTCCGCATTCTTTGTTACATTTCACGTGGTAAGTGCATGTAAACACCTAAATTTGGAACTGCTGGCATAGTCAGTAATCATTACCAGTTACTCTGTGATACTTGAGTTTTTTGTCTTATGCCATGTGAATCCAAAAGATAGATCTTCTTTTGGAATAAGAACCTGTATGGTACCACTGCTATCTGATAACTATATGAAGCATATTGAGGAGTTTGCTCAAAAAATGAATCTGGTAATTTCCCTGTACTAGCAATAATAAATAAATTTGGGGCAGCAGAATGTTGCAAGAAAAAAAGTGAGAGAGATGTTAAAAGGACTCCTGGTTAGATTTAATAATTTGAGATTATTCAAGAACCCATTTGCTTACATAATGATTGTGCCTGTAGAACTGCCAAAGTCAGCGTCAAGCCTGCATTGTCAGCCATGTAAATATTGATTGCCCAAGTTAGAGCTCGTTATGGAATTTATTCCAGTAAATTTTATGTGTGAGAATTAGTGTAAGTATTGTTTTATATTGGGTCCTTCCTTGTCTCTTCCTTCCATTTCCCCCTTTTTAACTTGTTCACCCAATCTCTCCTTTGATGTATAGCAATTGAAAAATCTATGTTGTTGTAAATTAGATAGGACTACTTTATCTATTTTGAATGATAAATTTAAGCTTTTTATGCAGCTTAATCTTCCTCAGGAAAAGACACAGAATGTAAACAGTTAAAAGCTCAGTGTGAATGAAAAGTGAAGTATAACAATATATTTAAATACTTTTTGATCAACTGTGTTTTTGCTCCCCAATGAATTCAGTAAGTAAAAAGTCTTCAGATATTCTCCGGATGTAATTCTATAATATTACACTAACAGCTGTGTGTTTATAGCTTTTCCTTTCATAGTCTAAAACTGATAAAAGATCTGGCTGGCAAAACTCATCTCTTTATCCAATACTCAAAGCTACAGGAATAGATAATTGCTTCTTCACCCCGGAAGCTCTTACTCAGCCCCACTAATCTAAAGCTTTCACTTTGCATCACTATTCAGCAGTTATATGTTCATAATCTCTAGCTTCACCATCAGAAATCTGAACAGTTTCTAAACCACAAAACCCCTTTCTAAAAAGGGTAGTGGACTTACGTGGGCACAGAAACAATAAGGCACCATAATATGGTTAAATACAAAGGTAGAAACTTTATATAAAAACTGCTACCTAACTGTGGTAACCCTCCCAGACTACATGATAAGGGTTCCACTCTGGATCTCAACTGGCCCCAATGGCCTTGGTGGACTGGACTATAAATCTAATGGTGAGTGGGAAGAGCAGGCCCCCTGTATACCCTCAGACCTGTCAGTGGCCTTTGACTTGAAGCCAGAGTTCCAACCTGGTCCCACGCTGGAGATAGGCGAGAGAATATCAAAGGAGCCGCAAGATGCATGAGTCATAGAGGCATACCCAAGACCAGTGCCCAAATAGCACACTGGGTTACAGTCACCTCACATCAGACCCCTTCTAACCCAGCACCTGCACTGGAACCTGCCAAAGTTGCACAATTGTAACTTAAGCCCAAAAGACAGACCTCCAGGACACTGGGTGGATGGTGGAAAAAAACCCACATTTGCCAGTGTTTTCCTTTCAGGCCCAATCAGCCTAGCCCCTGGAATTGCCAGAGATCCAGCAACTAGGTTAAGAATGGATCTGAAACAGGGAGCCCATAATGGCTACCCAGCCCAAGCAGCAAGCTGTATCAACCCCCTTCATGCTCCATGGCCACCACATGAGACTCAGTCACCTTGCCCAGCACCAATTTCACTGCTTGGTGACAGTAGAAGAGGGTGACACAGACCCCAGAGCTCAAGCCCAGATACACCATGTTACTCCCCTCTTCCCCATGCCTTATAGCAGGAGGAAAGGGGAAGAAAGAAGCAACTCCCAGGTTCCAAAGGCAAATAGATAGTGGGAATCCAGGTTGACAGGATGGAGGGAGGGATGATTGTATCGGGGCCCTGAGGTGAGGGGGACCCCCAAAACATCTGTAACATCTGTATGACAAAAAGTGAAATGGGAGGGGTAGGATTCCAGGAAATATAATGTACCCTGGCCCCAAATTTCTTTTGGCAGCCCTGAGGGGAGTAAAGGAGGAATGGTTATTTTGAACGCTGCCTCAGCTCTTCACAGTTGAATGTTTCCTTCTCCTATCCCAGAGGCCATCTTCACTGCTCCTGAACCCACCCGTGCCTCACTCTGGCTAGGAGGGTGAGCACTAGCTTGTCATCTTTTATAGTTTAATGCTTCTGATGGGAAAAGATGGTGTTTTTTTTTAAACCTTCTAATATAGTAATTACTAAATATTTACTGTTTCTTGTGGTTTGGATAAAACTGCTATTGGGAAAGTATTTTAATGTATAAGAAGCTGGGCATTTGGCTAGGTATCCCTCTCATCCTGTTTTTAAATCAGTATCACAGCCATCACCATTTCATCATCATTAGTTTGCCCCATTTTGTGTGTCCCATGTGGCTCTAGTTGAGAACCTGTTCATGTGCATGAGGTATTAACTTCAATCCAGTTATATTTTGAGGGGTTTTTTAAAAGGAGAAAATGACTATGGCTTAAAATATTTATTTCCTCTGGTGGTGGTGAAGTAATTTTTGTGAGGGTTTTGACTGCTGTACAGTATGTGTTGGGACAAAACAATCTCTCACTGTCAACGTATATGGACACACACACAGTCAAAATATAAGGTTGTTGTTAGTATCTCTATAAAATTCTTACTAGTAAAAATACTAAACCAAAAGTAGGCATTAGTTTTTTTGTTTTTGGAAGATTAGGATGTGATAAAAACATTACTTGAATTTTATATGCACTGGCTAGCCTTTGTAGTGGATAACAGAGTATCTGAACAATCAGGGACAAAAAATCAATTTAAAAACTCAAGCTGAATTTCTATGTGACCAATGTTGTAGTTTTAAGATGTACAGAAAGTCAATTTGGACAGAGACTTTCCTTCCCCTCTACAGATTCACACTGTCTTCTGCTCCCTCTGTGACACTTGGGATTGGTAATGGAATGCAGACCTTTTTGTCTCTGGGTCACAGGTTCAGAGCTGGCTCAGATCCATATCAGGAATTTCCAGTTGCTGGCTTTCCTGTGGCCTATATGAAACCAATGGATAGCTTATGTCCAGTTCTTAGTGGATAAGTGTCTAAATTCCCTCCAAAAAATACATCAGTTAAAACTGTTTGGGTTTTCTTCAAGTAGTGACCCCAGGACTGCTCCATTTCACCTCATTTGCTTACACCCCATGCATTTTTGATCAGAGATTTTTGGTTGGTAGTGCCAGTTTAACCTGTGCGCAGGGGCGGCTCTAGAAATTGGGCTGCCCCAAGCAGCGCGGAGCGCTGCGCCGCCCTTCCCCGGTCCCGCGGCGGGTCCCCTCTTCCCGCGGCTCTGGTTGAGCTCCTGCCGGCATGTCTGCGGGAGGTCCACCGGAGCCCGGGACCAGCGGACCTGCCGCAGTCATGCCTGTGGGAGCTCAACCGGAGCCGCGGGAAGACGGGACCCGCCGCAGTCATGCCTGCGGCAGGTCCGCTCGTCCCGGGCTCCGGTGGACCTGCCGCAGGCATGCCGGCGGGAGCTCCACCGGAGCCAAATGCCGCCCCCCCGGGAAACGGCCGCCCCAAGCGCCTGCTTGGCGCGCTGGTGGCTAGAGCCGCCCCTGCCTGTGCGTGAGCCCTAAGCATTCTCATGCCCTGCACCGAGGCTATATAGGGCTGCATAGTCAAACCACTCTCAGTTCCTTCTCAGCAACCTTGGCCTTAGATGGAGCATTAGTGTGCCTTTCTGTTTGAAAGTACTCTATTACTCTGTCTTTCTCTTTCTGTCTCTTTCTTTCTCTGTCTTTTTCGTTCTTTCTTGTAGAGGGGTTGGTCACAATCCCTTCACTCTAATAGGGGAGAACGTCCTCCTCAGATCACCGTTGCTCTGGGGTATGCCAGACTCTCTGGATTTCAAACAGTGCCTTTCTTGCTGGGAAGCTATCCATGTCAGTGATGGGCATTCTCATTGTATCCTCTCCTTGTGGGAGTTGCATATTACTCAAAATGCTTTTAAGGGCAGGGCTAGGAAGAATCATGAGATAAGATTCAAACTCTTAATGATGGAGCGTTCTCTTTATCTGGCCTCAGATCAGGCTAGGATGCCTCCTTCTCTACCAGACATCAGCCTGGCAGTGAGCACAGTGCCCCTTCGACTTCAGCATGTTCACCTGGATCTGCTAATGGTAAATCTTCAGAGAAGACCCGTAAGAAAAGAACATATTCTTCTCAAGAGGAGCCTACTTCAAAGAAGTCTGATTCCTCCAAGTAAGACCATTTCAGAGACCTCATGACCTGTTTAGGAACTGTTGAGGCTTCAAGTGCCATCGATACCGACCTCATGTCTGGTGCTCCCAACTCTTCTAAGAATGGAGGCACCAAACATGCTTCGGTATTGAGACTATACTGCAGAAGCAGAGCACTGTACCACAGGAGTCTAAGCACGTCTCTTAAAAAAAAAAAAAAAAAAAAAGGGAGTACCTACATGTCCTTTGGTGCCATTTGTACCAACATCATCATCCTAGACATTCTTGGTATCAGGTAAGTGCCGTGCCTGTCATACAGTCTCTCCGAAGACATCCTCGTTGGTACGGACTATATTTACCAGGAGAGACCTGCTGGAACAGCTTATGTCCTCAGTGCCAACAATGGAAGTGGCTCTGTACCTCAAACTTGTGTGGCACCACAGGAATTCACATATTTCAGAGACCTCCTTTTTTCTGATAAAATTGAGTCTCCCTTGCTGGTCAGATGTTTAACCCCAACCTGAGGATTCTTCATTTCAAAGCTTGGCTCCTCAATGGTTCATGGGAATAGAGACTTCCTGTTCTTAGGAGACACGAGAGGTATTAATGAATGATAGAAAGGAGTCTATGAGATACATTATCTTCAGAAAAGATTCAGCATTTGGTGTATTCAGAGATGTTCTCCACCTGCTCAATAGTCCCTCTCGACCATTTTGGGATTCCCTTCTAGAGTTCAAAAGACTGATTTATCTACTAGTTTCATCAGGGTATACCTAACGGTCAGAAGTCTTTCATTCCTCAGTTGAGGGATTCTCGGTTTTCGCTTATCCCACAGCTGTGAGGTTTCTCAGAGGATTGGGGACCCTTCTTCAAGTTAAGGAACCCATTCCAATTTGGATGTATTTCTTTATGCCTTCTGAATTTTTCCTTTCAGCCAATGGTTACTTCTTCCCTCATTCGTTTATCTATGCAGATGGCCTTTCTAGTGGCTATCACCTCTGCCTAAAGGCTTGGAGAAATAGGATCTCTAATGATGGAGCCTCTCTTTTTATAGAGTCTGTCCTATCTCAGGGCCTCTCCTTCTTCTGCCTCACCACCCCCCCGAACATGATACAGTTCTGCAGTGACCTGGAATCCTACTTTTGCCATCTCCAACTCAAGGAATATTTCTGTCACACCACTGACCAGCACACTAACCCACAGAAACCTTCCTACCAATGCTACAAGAAGGATTCTGCATGGACTCCTCCTGACGGTTGAAACAACAGACCAGACTTCTACATAGAGTGCTTCCGCTGACATACATGGGCTGAAATTGTAGAAAAGTAGCGTCACTTGCCCCATAACCTCAGCTATGCAGAACACAAGGCCATCCACAGCCTCAGAAACAACTCTGACATTATAATA
This sequence comes from Mauremys reevesii, assembly GCF_016161935.1. Lineage (NCBI taxonomy): Eukaryota > Metazoa > Chordata > Testudines > Geoemydidae > Mauremys > Mauremys reevesii. The sequence continues at coordinate 249,109,083 of NC_052624.1, forward strand.
AAAAATGCTGACAAAGTAGGTGCTGTAGTCATCATGAATAGGTCAGAGTATGAATAAGAGTCTGCTAGGCAACTCTATGACACAACATTCTACGGGCCATTACCCTCTGATCCCACTGAGAGGTACCAAAGGAAACTGCACCATCTGCTCAAGAAACTCCCTGAAGAAGCACAGGAACAAATCTACACAGATACACTCCTAGAGTCCTGACCAGGGGTATTCTATCTGCTACCCTAGATCCATAAACCTGGTAATCCTGGATGCCCCATCATCTCAGGCATTGACACCCTGACCGCAGGATTGTCTGGCTATGTGGACTCTCTCTTCAGGCCCTATGCTACCAGCACTCCCAGCTATCTTTGAGACACCACTGACTTCCTGAGGAAACTACAATCCATTGGTGATCTTCCAGAAAACACTATCCTAGCCACTATGGATGTAGAAGCTCTCTACACCAACGTTCCACACAAAGATGGACTACAAGACATCAGGAACAGTATCCCCGACAATGTCACAGCAAACCTGGTGGCTGAGCTTTGTGACTTTGACCTCACCCACAACTATTTCAGATTTGGGGACGATGTATACCTTCAAGTCAGTGGCACTGCTATGGGTACCTGCATGGCCCCACACTATGCCAACTTTTTTATGGCTGACTTAGAACAACAGCTCTCGTCCCCTATGCCCCTACTCTACTTGTTCTACATTGATGACATCTTCATCATCTGGATCCATGGGAAAGAGGCCCTTGTGGAATTCCACCAGGATTTCAACAATTTCCACCCCACCATCAACCTTAGCCTGGACCAGTCCACACAAGAGATCTACTTCCTGGACACTACAGCGCAAATAAGCGATGGTCACATAAACAGTACCCTATACCGGAAACCTACCGACCACTATACTTACCTACATGCCTCCAGCTTTCATCCAGACTACATCACAAAATCCATTGTCTACAGCCACGCCCTAAGATACAACCACATTTGCTCCAATTCCTCAGACAGAGACAAACACCTACAGGATCTCTATCAAGCGTTCTTAAAACTACAATACCCACCTGGGGAAATGAGGAAACAGATTGACAGCGCCACAAGGGTACCCAGAAGTCACCTACTACAGGACAGGCCCAACAAAGAAAGTAACAGAACGCCACTAGCCATCACCTACAGCCCCCAAATAAAACTTCTCCAGTGCATCATCAAGGATCTACAACCTATCCTAAAGGATAGGAAGAATAGTAAATATGGCAGGCGACCAGTTTGGCTTAACAGTGTAATCCTTGCTGATCTTAAACACAAAAAAGAAACTTACAAGAAATGGAAGCTTAGACAAATGACCAGGGAGGAGTATAAAAATATTGCTCAGGCATGCAGGATTGAAATCAGGAAGGCCAAATCACACTTGGAGTTGCAGCTAACAAGAGATGTTAAGAGTAACAAGAAGGGTTTCTTCAGGTATGTTAGCAACAAGAAGAAAGTCAAGGAAAGTGTGGGCCCCTTACTGAATGAGGGAGGCAACCTAGTGACAGAGGATATGGAAAAAGATAATGTACTCAATGCTTTTTTTGCCTCTGTCTTCACAAACAAGGTCAGCTCCCAGACTGCTGCACTGGGCAGCACAGTATGGGGAGAAGGTGACCAGCCCTCTATGGAGAAAGAAGTGGTTCGGGACTGTTTAGAAAAACTGGATGAGCACAAGTCCCTGGGGCTGGATGCGCTGCATCCGAGGGAGTTGGCGGATGTGATTGCAGAGCCATTGGCCGTGATTTTTGAAAACTCATGGCAAACGAGAGAGGTCCCAGATGACTGGAAAAAAGCTAATGTAGTGCCCATCTTTAAAAAAAGGGAAGAAGGAGGATCCGGGGAACTACAGGCCAGTCAGCCTCACCACAGTTCCTGGAAAAATCATGGAGCAGGTCCTCAAGGAATCAATTCTGAAGCACTTAGAGGAGAGGAAAGTGATCAGGAACAGTCAGCATGGATTCACCAAGGGTAAGTCATGCCTGACTAACCTAATTGCCTTCTATGAGGAGATAACTGGCTCTGTGGATGAGGAGAAAGCAGTGGACGTGTTATTCTTTGATTTTAGGAAAGCTTTTGATACGGTCTCCCACAGTATTCTTGCTGGCAACTTAAAGAAGTATGGGTTGGATGATTGGACTATAAGGTGGATAGAAAGCTGGCTAGATTGTCGGGCTCAACGGGTAGTGATCAATGGCTCCATGTCTAGTTGGCAGCCGGTTTCAAGTGGAGTGCCCCTAGGGTCGGTCCTGGGGCTGGTTTTGTTCAATATCTTCATTAATGATCTGAAGGATGGCGTGGACTGCACTCTCAGCAAGTTTGCAGATGACACTAAACTTGGAGGAGAAGTAGATACGCTGGAGGGTAGGGATAGGATACAGAGGGACTTAGACAAATTAGAGGACTGGGCCAAAAGAAACCTGATGAGGTTCAACAAGGACAAGTGCAGAGTCCTGCACTTAGGAAGGAAGAATCCCATGCACTGTTACAGACTAGGGACCGAATGGCTAGGTAGCAGTTCTGCAGAAAAGGACCTAGGGGTTACAGTGGACGAGAAGCTGGATATGAATCAACAGTGTGCCCTTGTTGCCAAGAAGGCTAACGGCATTTTGGGCTGTATAAGTAGGAGCATTGCCAGCAGATCGAGGGATGTGATCATTCCCTTCTATTCGACATTAGTGAGGCCTCATCTGGAGTACTGTGTCCAGTTTTGGGCCCCACACTGGAGCGGCTGAGGGAACTGGAATTGTTTAGTCTGCAGAAGAGAAGGATGAGGGGGGATTTGATAGCTGCTTTCAACTACCTGAAAGGTAGTTCCAAAGAGGATGGATCTAGACTGTTCTCAGTGGTAGCCGATGACAGAAAAAGGAGTAATGGTCTCAAGTTGCAGTGGGGGAGGTTTAGGTTGGATATTAGGAAAAACTTTTTCACTCAGAGAGTGGTGAAGCACTGGAATGGGTTACCTAGGGAGGTGGTGGAATCTCCTTCCTTAGAGGTTTTTAAGGTGACGCTTGACAAAGCCCTAACTGGGATGATTTAGTTGGGAATTGGTCCTGCTTTGAGCAGGGGGTTGGACTAGATGACCTCCTGAGGTCCCTTCCAACCCTGATATTCTATGATTCTATGATTCCTCACTCTCTCAGACCTTGGGAGACAGGCCAGTCCTTGCTAACAGACAGCCCCCAGCCTGAAGCAAATACTCACCAGCAACTACACACCACACAACAGAAACACTAACCCAGGAACCAATCCCTGCAACAAACCCCGTTGCCAACTCTGTCTGCATATCTATTCAAGGGACACTATCATGGGACCTAAACACATCAGCACACCATCAGGGGCTCGTTCACCTGCACATCTACCAATGTGATATATGCCATCATGTGTCAGCAATGCCCCTCTGCCATGTATATTGGCCAAACTGGGCAGTCTCTACGCAAAAGAATAAATGGACACAAATCAGACATCAAGAATTGTAACATTCAAAAACCAGTAAGAGAGCACTTCAATCTCCCTGGACTGGACACTCAATAACATACTTAAAAGTGCCCATTCTTCAACAAAAAAACTTCAAAAACAGACTTCAATGAGAAACTGCAGAACTGGAATTAATTTGCAAACTTGACACCATCAAATTAGGCCTGAATAAAGATTGGGAGTGGCTGGGTCACTACAAAAAATAATTTCCCCTCTGTTGATATTCGCCCCTTCTTGTCAACTGTTGGGAATGGGCCACATACACCCCAATTGAATTGGCTTAATTAGCACTGACCCCTCACTTGATAAGGCAACTCCCATCTTTTCCTGTGTTGTATATTTATACGTGCCTACTTTTTTTCACTCAATTCATCTGATGAAGTGGGTTATAGCCCACGAAAGCTTATGCCCAAATAAATTTGTTAGTCTCTAAGGTGCCACAAGGACTCCTCATTGTTCTTTTTATAGTATTTTCCACCATGGGTGCTCCAGTATCTGCCCTCTTTCCCCTCTGCTTTGGAGTGTCCTTTGGGGACTTTGCGGTAGAGAACGAACTGAGGGAGGTTCAACTGCACAGTCCTATATAATTTTGGTGTAGGTCATGAGGATGTGTAGGGGGCATGTGCGGGTCAAACAGGCACTGCTGCCAAAGGTACATGGGGTATAAGTGAACCTGAAGTGGGGTACCCCTAAGGACACACATCTCAAAGAACTCCAGTTACTGCAAAAAGTGATTAACCTCTCCTTTTTTGTTGTCAGCCTCAGCAGAGAGGTAAAAACTGAATGGACATGGAGATTGAACAACATTATACCAAAAAATTCACCCTCCAGAATAAAGGGAGTTTACTTACCATTTTAGCTGGGGTGAGAACCCCTGGTTAATGTGCAGCACTCTTATAGCCCTCTTGAGAGTGATGGGGACAGCTTCCAGAGAGATGTGCCTTAGGCCCTATTTGGGTAGAGGGATGGCAATCACACAAATGTCACATCTATAGTTCTTTGAGTGGTTGCACGTGTGCATTCCAATCTTGGTGTATGTGCACCCCGTACACAGTTGGAAATTTTTCCCTCAGCGGTACCTGTCAGAGCAGCTCAAGTGCCCTCTCCTGACACTCTCACTTGCTTGCAGGAATAAAGGGTGGAGTTCCCTTGTCCTCACTCAGTTCCTTCTTACCACCCATAACAGTTGTTGGAATCTGTTGGTCTTACATTAGAAAGATCTTTGCATGTTTATTTTTGTAGCTTGTTACCTGTTGGTTCTTTGTTGTTATTAGTGGATAGTTACCCTGGTGGTCAGAGGAGGCTGATTTTTCATATTCTGACTCAGGGATTGGCTCCTATGTCTCACAAGCACGAAGTGCATCTCGCTGCTCCCCTCCTAGAGCTAACCGCCCAGGATACTTCTAGGACCCTGGAGCCTGTGCAGGTGAGAACACGTGGCTTGTAAGGCATTGGGGTCCAGTGCCTTTTCAGTGGCCTTGTGAGAACCCATGGGCGTTTCCTCACATCTCCATGTCCTCCCAACACTACTCCCCTTTAGTTTCATTGATTAGGCATGGGGAGTTTTCTTGTTGAGTTCATTGTGATCTCACACCCAGTACTGAGCAGGAAGTAACAGTTCAGGGGGATCCTGTGAGTCAGTTGCCAGAGGAGACTCAGCCTCAACCTCTGTTAACTCCATCCTCCTCTTCCCCAGATGAAGCAGTATCCCTGGGAGTGTCCTAACCTACACTTGATAACACCAAGCCTTCTGTTACCCAGGTTCTTTCAACCCAAAGCTTTTGGTAACTTTTACTCTGTGCGAGGATGGTGTCAGGAAATAAATCAAGGCAGACACGGCCGTCCGACCGATGGATGGCTGGCACAAACAGGACAACATAAGAGTGCTTTCACTTAAAGCTAAACTTTACTTAGTCTCAAGCACTTACACACGTCCTCAACAGGTTAGTAAAACACCCCCAACCCTCAATAATTACTGAAGCTGAGTGTGGCTTTTGAGTGGCACTGTAACAGGCTTCTGCTGGCCAGGTTTCTGTCTGCTGGTGCAGACCCCAAAATGCATCTGGAGGGAATGTCCCTGAAGAGCCTCTTCTGAGTAGTCTGGTTACCTCAAACTTTTCCCCCTTATTTATACATTAGTGACATAATGACATATCCCTTAAAGAAAACATGCTAAGCAAGCAGTTTTTGAAAGATCAAGCAGGAGATTTCCTTATGGTCATCAATTTACCAGATATGTTTTTTTCCCTCCCCTCCTTCCCAACGTGTCTTGGGGCCCTGACAAACATTCCCAGGGGCACATATAAACAGACTTCTTGTTTTTCTAAAATACATGCATCAGCAATTTCAACATTCTCAGCAGGAAGGGCGAGGGGTCAAGCTACCCTGTCTGTGGCACCCAAAACCCCCTCTCCTCCTGTCTTGGTTATGTTGAGGCCCGCTGCATGACCAGTTTACGACCTGCTGATTTGGCTATCTTTAGCAACACACAATAGTGGTTCAGTATGGCCGGCTAACATGGCTACTGTTAGCAACAAGCAATAGTGGTTTAGGCAGTTTACTCGTTTGCCAAAATCTCCCCGTACACTTACACCAAGAGCTCTTAAAAAGCGTTGCCTCAGCCTTGGATATCCAAGTGAAGGGAAGTTTTGGGAGTCATACCATAGATTTATTGACATCGTAACCACAGCTGGCCTGTCTTGTGTGGCCTTACCAATTAATGAGGCAATTTTAGAGTCCACCCGTCAAGGCCCTGTGGAATACCCACTCCTCCCACACCCAAGAGGGTTGAGCCTCATTACTGTGTATGCTCCCAAGGCTTTGAGCATTTTTATTCCCTCCCCCCTTTTGGGGTTGGTGGTTGTCACAGCTGCCAGTGAGAGGGAATGCCAGGGACAGCAGGCTGCTACCCCTAAATCAAAGGATGCCAAAAAACTTTACCTGTTTGGTAGAAAAATCTTTTGTACAGCTGGGTTACAACTTAGAATCCAATCCACAGGTTTTATTAGGGCATTATGACTTCAATATCTGGGACTCTATACTGAAGTTTAAGGATAAGTTGCTGAAGGATGCAAAACAAGAGTTTCACTGGTAGATGAAGGGAAGCTGGTAACAAGAATATCACTACAGGCCAGCTTGAATGATGCTGAAGGGCTGCTAGGATCATGGTCTCTGCCATCATCATGTGTGGGTGCTCATGGCTGCAGTCTTTGGACCTGTTCTAAGAAGTCCAGCAAACTGTTCAGGACCAGCCATTTGAAAGGTCATCCCTCTCTGTTAGAGATGGATGAGAAACTTCCTGGATTAAAGGACTCCAGGACAATGTTATGTTGTTGGGTATATATACATTGGCCCTGAAAAGAAAACACTTTCATCCTTACCAGTCCCACCGATATTCTATTCTGTGCTTCTCCAAGATCTGCGAAGGAAAAAGAGTAGAGGTTATAGGCGCAGACCATATACTCCTGCTACTGCAGCAGCTCCTGGTTCATCTACACACTCTGCGAGGGTGCTAAACAAACATTTTGATGGGTCGGTCAAGGATTCCATACCAGTTTCCAAAATTCCAGCCTCTCTTTGCAAACAGTGTATCCTACTTCCTAGCTTCTTGTTCCCGAATTTCTTCAGACAAATGGGTCTTAAGGATTGTGGAAGTGGGATACACCCTTCAATTTGTTTCTACCCCTCCTTCCCACCTTCTTTCTCTGTCCCTCTTCAGGGACCACTCTCATAAGGAAGTACTCCTCCAAGAGTTACAATATCTCCTTCAGTTGGGAGCCGTAAAAGGGGTTCAGAAGTGTCACAGAAGGTTGGGCTTTTTATTCCCATTATTTCCTTACACAAAAGCAAAGGGAAGTCTGACTGATTTTAGACCTGCCTCAACTCAACAGATATCTGAAAAATACGAAGTTTCTCATAGTCTTGCTGGCTTCCATTATTCCCTCCCTGGATCCTGGAGACTAGTAGGCTGCCTTGACTTATAAGATACATTCTTCCATGTAGTGATCTATCAGGGCTGCAGGAAGTATTAAAGTTCTTGGTAAACCAATCTCAGTACCAGTTCATAATGCTCCACTGTAGCCTGTTCACAGCTCCACAAGTTTTTAGAAAATTTATGGCATGGTAGCTGCATTTCTGAGGAAATGTATCCCTACAGCTGGCTTGAGAGAGGCTGGTTAAGAGTTCAGGTACTATCCAGTGTAAGTCTTATCCAGTCAAACTTCAATGCACTGAGACTATTAATCAACGCAGGGAAGTCTATCTTCTCCTTAGTTCAGAGGATAGAATTCATATGGGCAGTCCTGGAATTAACTCAAGCTAGAGCTTTCCTTCCACGGCCAAGATTTCATACAATTTGATCCATCATTTTAGATCTCAAGGTTCACCTAACCACAAGAGCATGGAATTGTATGAGGCTTTTGGAGCACATACATAGTCTGTCATGCCAGGTTGCGCCTTAGGGAACTACAGATTTGGTTAGCCTCCGTATTTTCTGAGTTGTCACTCTGGAAGCTTTGTGGTGGGGATACCCTCTCAGGTTTTAGCCTCTCTGGATTGGTGGACAAACCCTGTAAACTTATGTGGTAGGCGTTCCCTTTGTCCTGCGTTAACATTCATTGATATTAGTGACATACAGACAGCATCTGCTCTGGGTTTGGGGGCTCATCTGGATTCACTACAGAGGCAAGGGTAATGGTCTACAAAGGACTTGTTTGGACACACAAATGTCAGGGAGTTGAGAACTAACCAACTCATGTGTCAGGCTTTCCTAACCCATATCAAGGGGAAAGCCTGCTCATTCTCAAAGATAACACAGCGGTGATGTTCTACCTCAGTGAGCAAGGAGGGGCCTGCTCGTCTTTGTTCTGCCAAGAGGCAATCCAACTCTGGGATTTTTACACTGCCATTTTGATCAATCTCCAAGTGTCTTACTTTTCAGAAGTGCAGAATGAGTTTGCAGTCCACATACGCAGATCATTTACATGTGAGCATGAATGGTCTCTCCAGCTGGATGTAGGCAGTACATTTTCCAGCTGTGATGGTCTGCCCAGGTAGACTGGTTTGCAGTGAGCACCAACAGGAAGTGCCAGCACTTTTGCTTCCTGCAAGGTAGCAGTCCTCATGGATGCTTTTCTGTTGCCTGGGACAGACAAGCTTCTGTATGCTTTCCCACCAATCCCGCTGTTTAGAGTATTGCTAAAAATCAGACAAGAGCATGCTTGAATCACACTTATAGCCCCAACTTGGCCTTGGCAGCACTGGTTCTCCACTCTCCTGTCTCTTTTGGTGAAAGCTCTGATATCGCTTCCATTGGACTCAGGCCTAATTTCTCAAGATTGCCATTGCCTACTCCATCCAAATTAGCAGACACTTCATTTAACTACCTGGATGCTCTATAGCTAGACCCTTGAGAAGAGTCTTATTGTAAAGAGGTTCAGGATGTGCTATTAAATAATAGGATGCCATCTAGTAGATCTATTTGGAAGCTATTCTCTGGTCCTAACAGTGACTGGATGACTGGAAAATTCCCGGATGACTGGAAAAGGCTAATGTAGTGGCCATCTTTTAAAAAAGGGAAAGAGGAAGAACTACAGGCCAGTCAGCCTCACCTCAGTCCCTGGAAAAATCATAGAGCAGGTCCTCAAGGAATCAATTCTGAAGCACTTAGAGGAGAGGAAAGTGATCAGAAACAGTCAGCACGGATTCACCAAGGGCAAGTCATGCCTGACTAACCTAATTGCCTTCTATGACTAGATAACTGGCTTTGTGGATGAGCGGAAATCAGTGGACATGTTATTCCTTCAGTTTAGCAAAGCTTTTGATAGGGTCTCCCACAGTATTCTTGCTGGCAAGTTAAAGAAGTATGGGTTGGATGAATGGACTATAAGTTGGTTAGAAAGCAGCTGGCTAGATCATCAGGCTCAACAGGTAGTGATCAATGGCTCTATGTCTAGTTGTCAGCCAGTATCAAGCGGAGTGCCTCCAAGGCCAGTTTTGTTCAATATCTTCATTAATGATCTGGAGGATGACGTGGACATCACCCTGAGCAAGTTTTCAGATGACACTAAACTGGGAGGAGTGGTAGATATGCTGGAAGAAATAGGATACAGAGGGACCTAGACAAATTAGAGGATTGGGCTAAAAGAAACCTGATGAGGTTCAACAAGGACAAGTGCAGAGTCCTGTACATAGGACGGAAGAATCCCATGCACTGCTACAGACTAGAGACCAAATGGTTAGGCAGCAGTTCTGCAGACAAGGACCTAGGGGTTACAGTGGACGAGAAGCTGGATATGAGTCAACAGTGTGCCCTTGTTGCCAAGAAGGCTAACGGCATTTTGGGCTGTATAAGTAGGGGCATTTCCAGCAGATCGAGAGACGTAATCATTTCACTCTATTCGACATTGGTGAGGCCTCATTTGGAGTACTGTGTCCAGTTTTGGGCCCCACACTACAAGAAGAATGTGGAAAAATTGGAAAGAGTCCAGCGGAGGGCAACAAAAAATGATTAGGGGGCTGAAGCACATGACTTCTGAGGAGCGGCTGAGGGAACTGGGATTGTTTAGTCTGCAGAAGAGAAGAATGAAGGGGGATTTGATAGCTGCTTTCAGTTACCTGAAAGGGGGTTCCAAAGAGGATGGATCTAGACTGTTCTCAGTGGTAGCAGATGACAGAACAAGGAGTAATGGTCTCAAGTTGTAGTGGAGAAGGTTTAGGTTGGATATTAGGAAAAACTTTTTCACTAGGAGGGTGGTGAAGCACTGGAATGGGTTACCTGGGGAGGTGGTGGAATCTCCTTCCTTAGAGGTTTTTAAGGTTAGGCTTGACAAAGCCCTGGGTAGGATGATTTAGTTGGGGATTGGTCCTGCTTTGAGCAGGGGGTTGGACTAGATGACCTACTGAGGTCTCTTCCAACCGTAATATTCTATGATTCTATGACTTTGAACCTCTTTCCACACAGGACTTAACTCCCTTGAGCTCATCTTAATTAATTCTTCTTCACTTAATTTCTGCCCTTTTCCTTTTATCAGAGCTTGAAAAAAATGACTTAATATCCACTAACCAGGGAGAAAAAATCCCGTGCTGCCTTGTTCTCTCAAATCCACGTTCTGCAATTTAATATGGATGAAACAGTTGTGTATGGTTTATAGTCCTATCTATATTTAATTGTAAGTTATTATAAATGAACATCATATTAAAACTTTGCAGCTGTAACTTACTACAGCTCTTGTTTTTGTATACCATTTTCCCCTTTTTGGCTTCCCTTTGCTCCTCTGCATCCCACCTTATCTTTTTTGAGCTGTGGGACTTTTTGAAGACTTTGGAAGATAGCACTGCATTCATTTACATGGTACTCTTATTTGGAAGGTGATCTGCACAACCCTAAGGATTAAAACCTTTTATTTAAATGGCAACTCAAATTTGCAGGAGTTGATGGTACTCAACTCAGAAAAGCTTTCTAATAACTTAAGAAGAGTGCTTTTTCCAGCCTTGCTTTTTATTATCTCTCTTTTCCTTCTACTCTTTGTTTTATTCCTACATTTCATGCTGTGTTGATTCCTTCCTCTTTTTCCCCCTTATACCTTTCGTGATGTTGCCTCCTTCCCTCAAACCTGGAGAGTTCTTTCTTCCTAAAAATCAGGTCACTTGACATCTTTAGATTTTTTTTCAAAATTAACTTATTTTGTTATCTTTCTATTGCTGAGCTCTAATCCAGGGCCTTCTATTGACCTCTTTCCTTACCCTTTCTCAAAATAAATATCCAGACCCATAAGATACGTGAATATACAACATAAAAAAATCACAATAATTTGTTGTATCCCTTGCTCCTTGTCCTGTTCCTCCTCTTTCTTTGGTCAATTATTTTAATTTCTTGTATGTCTAATTTAGATTTTCACTTGTTTTAAGATAGTGACTGTTCCTCCCTTGCCATGAAGCACCATGCCCACATGTAGTGATAATATGTAGGCAACATTATACTGTAAATATATTCAGGCTGTTTGTCAGTAATTAAGATTGCCACCTCTGCTTCTCACTGCGTGAGTTGTAACAGGGAAATTCCAAAATTTAGATTCGGTGGAGAGGAGGAAGGAGAACCCTACAGAAAAGAATGCAAATGGGTGTATGAAATGGGAAATTATTTCAAAATAAAAAAAAATTAAAAATACCTTTCAATTCATTTTCCTCCTTCACACTCAGTTCTATTCCATTGAAGTCACTGCATGAACATCCGTGGGAGTAAGATCATACCATTCTTATTTACTTTAATACCTGTTGTCTCTTTTCCCTCCTTTCTGGTCAACAGGGCTTTTGTTCCTAGAATATATGCCTTATGTTGTTTAGTTTGTGTTTTTATTGTTTGTCAGAGAAGTCGTCTCTCAATTCATTTTGAAACAGCCATCAGCCATTAACTTCAGTGTTTTTCCATTATGATGATCATTATTCTTTATTTGTATTTCTGTTGCGCCTTGAGTTCAGGGCCCTATTGAGTTAGGAGCTGTACAGACATGGAAAAATAGTAACCTTCTTGTCCCAAAGAGTTTACTATCTAAGTTTTTATCTCATAAAGAGGAAGGACTCTCAAATTGTCATTAAAATCGTGCGTACCCTGAAAGGCAGAGAAAAAAGCAGTAAATAGAAAAATAATGTGATGCATTAAGCCCCGAATTAGGAAAAGGGACCAAAATAAAGGCCAACATAATTCTTTGACATTAAATTAAAAGTTGTTCTGTGCTAAAACTGGATGTTATTTTTGAGTATTGTGAATTATATGGTGGTGATACAGTACACATCTCTGAAAGTAAGGGGTTGTTGTATAATTGAGATAAAGTGTATTTATAGGGTAGCAATCACCATAGTACACAGGCATGAGCATACGACTGTGTTAAACTTTCATTGCTGGGGGTTTTAAAAACAAAGCTTTCCTCCGACTTTTTATAAAATTGAACTTTAAAGTTCTAAGATTGCCTTACTTAATGATATTTGCTTTGAAACTTCAAGAATAGTCTCAATGAGGGAGGACTGAATGTGACTGAGAAACATGTACCATAGAGAAAAACACTTGAAGTCCATAGCATTTCTGTAATCATAAGGGAAAATATCGGTGAAAGTCATCAGAGCTCAGATTTGATACCTTAAAATCTCTCTCTATATATTTTTAGGAGCTTAGGAAGCCTTAGCGGGAAGATTTTATTTATAAAAATTTGTATTGGTATTAATGAGACCAGAGACAAGAGAATGGTGTGTGAAACTTACCCCAGATAACTGCTTACATATTATAATTGTGGACATTGCATAAAAGAAGAGCCTTTAATCATTGTTGAGTTGAAATTTGATTTATATTTTGTATCAAAAGGTGTAGAAGATGAAACAGGTTCAGATATGCAATATTCTACCCAGTATATTAACCAAGAACCCTACATGCGTCAAGATGATGATCAGCAGCAGGGATGGGTTTCTTGGGCCTGGTCCTTTGTTCCTGCTATTGTGAGTTATGATGATGGAGAAGATGACTATACTGGAACAGAAGGTGGAACAATACTGCATCAGCAGAAATCCCAGGCCCTTAAGGATCCTATTGTTTCTATTGGGTTTTACTGCACAAAGGCAACTGTGACTTTCAAGGTAAGTACATCTCTACATTATAGTCTAATAATTGTTTTGCTGAGCAATGAATTAATGTATTAGATTTCAGTGTATGGTTATTTGTCTTTTTAGTAAAGAGAGGAAAAACTTACATTGCTGAAAATACGAAGCAATTGTAAAGTTTTATTCTTCGTCAAACAATTTGCAGTTAACTTGGATTTGTGAGATGACTGATACAAAATTTAATTCAGTGAAAAAAAAATCTAATTCTGAAGGGAAACCATTTTAATTTAGCACTAAAATAGATAAAAAACTTGAAAGAAAGAAAAAGTTCTTAATACCAAAGAGTATCCATGAACATTTATTTTAATATTGGCTTCTGAGTCTACATGACGTTTTTGCAAATTCACTTGATTTCTTGTAAAAGTACTTTTGCTGATATAGCAATTTGATACTGGTTGGAGTTATTTTCTTTATTGTGTAATAATAGATAGAACTGGACTTGTTACTCAGGAACATCCAAGATTAAAGTAAATTTTAGTTGACATTTTTAAATACTTGCACTTCTATTGGGAGTCACCTTAGGAACAGTAAAGTAAGAAATCACACATGCGCGCGCACACGCACATTGAGATTTGTGTAATTTTTTTCATAAATCAGTGATCAAAATAATCTCAAATAATAAATGGATAGATCTCTGCTTATTCGTGTTATGCATTTTCAAAAAGCAATACTGGGCAGTCATTGATTTTATGTAATTTTGTTAACTTAATTACTGATAAAACACTAAGATTTACTGACAGGAATTAACTTGATAAAAATAGGGGCCTAGTTTAGCAAAGTATTTAAACACATGCCGAATTTTGTGTTCATGATTAGCCCGACCAAAGACTACTGATGAGTTTATACTTAGGCACATGTTGAATAAAAGCCAGAATGCTTTAGAGCAGGAAAAGAAAGGGTGGTGGAGAATCTGCCTTTTAAAAAGACATGTTGCTGAAAAAGGGCTTAAAGTTTCAACCACTTCAGCTCTGACAGTTGCTAATTATTTGACACTTTAATCTGATGTAAGAATATAAATAATTTTATTTAAAGGATTTATTAGGTACTTGAAACATATCTTCATGTCTTCTGTTTAGTTAAAAATGTTAATTAATATGAATGGAGGAAAATATGCAGCTTTCCCATGATTTTCACTTACCTTGTTTTGTTTAAAAGAATGGGAGTTGTAATTTTTTAAAAATCGCAGTTGGAACTTAAACAGTTTTGCCTTGTTTTGTATTCCCATATGCAGTATTGAATCTTGGTTCTACAGCCCTTGCTCACATGAGAAATCCTACTGAAGTCATTGGACCTATTTATGTCAGTGGTTCTCAACCTTTCCAGACTACTGTACCCCTTTCAGGAGCTTGATTTGTCTTGTGTACCCCAAGTTTCACCTCATTTAAAAACTACTTGCTTCCCAAATCAGACATTAAAATACAAAAGTGCCACAGCACACTATTACTGAAAAATTGCTTACTTTCTCATTTTGTCAGTATGAAATTTTAGTTTCTACTGACTTTACTAGTGCTTTTTGTGTAGCCAGTTGTAAAACTAGGCAAAATTGATGAGTTGGTGTCCCCCCAGAAGACTTCTGCATATCTTCATGGATATATGTACCCCTGGTTGAGAACCACTGATTTACGTGAGCAAGGGTTGCAGGATTGGGCCTCTTAATGTTGCGTTAATAGGCTTGTGCATTTAATCTTAGGATGTGGTAAAAATTACTTATAAATTATGGCATCTTGCATTTTATATTTTTAGAATGTAAAGTGGTATATGAGAGCAGTATGGTGACATTTAGGAGGAAAACACTAGAATTCATTGTTCTGCTTGCATGCTAAGAATGTATGGAATTAATTTGTGGTTCATATTTTGGTCAAAAAATAAGGTCAAGTTTCTACATTAGCATTCTGAACAGTTGATACCATTCCAGCTAAAAAATCATGCCAAATTAAATGTAGCATTTTTCTAATAATGTTGAAAATTGTTCTTGTAATGTCTGAGTTCTTTTAATCAATTAATTGCTTTTCCTCCACAATAATTGCACACAGCTGAACAGTTATCTTTTCTTAAAATTTATTTATTTATTTATTTATTTAAAACCAATTTTACTTGAGCTTTTGGGATACAGAATTTTACTTAGAAATGGCAACCATTTCTACACGCTCTTGCAAATAACTAAGTAATGAGAGCCGGTGTGTATTATATAAAAATTAAAACTTGAATTATTAATTTCAGCAGATCAAACTATAAAAATGCAAAACAAAGAAAAGTTGTACTAAAACTTCATATAATAGTGTTTAACTTTTTCCATTGCATGATTTACAGTTTTAAAGTTTTGATAAGTATCTAAGTATTTAGAGCATAGAAAATATAATTTAATGGAGTTTTATTTTAAAATAACATGACAAAAAAGAAATGTAGGTATGATTCAAGTTCATAAAGTTTTCTTTAATGTTATTTATGCTGTGAATTATTTACTATGCAGCATAAATGTTTTAATAAGTTTATGGATTTTTAGAGCAGTTTATAAACTGGCATGTGTATTGCAGCCACATATCTGTTACTTTACTTTTTATACAATGTTGATATAAAAAGAGATGGTAAATAAAAATACTAAACTGTTTAAAACTTTCTTAGCAGTATTTGAGGTTAAATTGGCATATTTCAGCTAGAAGTTCATGTATTCTAATATGGATAATGTGTTACAGCTGTTGTTACTGCACCTGTTTCCTGCCTAATAATAAATTTTGGCCTATACTAATGTTTAATTTGTCTTCATCAATTCTTATAGTAATGACAGATTACTGCTATTTAATGCTAATATTGGCTAATATAAGGTGTTTATCATATTGTTTCATAGCTTACTGAAATGCAAGCTGAAAGTAGTTATTATAGCCCTCAGAAAGTAAAATCCAAAGAAGTTATACTTTGGGAGCAAGAAGGAACCACAGTTGAGGTAATGTTCCATTACGACTAAATTTTTCAGGTTATAGTAAATGTCTTGGCAAATTGATGTATAGTAAATATTTTTCATCAGTTAAATATTTTGAAATGGCAGTTAATATTTGGTTTTATATTTCTATTTTTTTAATAAAGTAATTCCTATTCTCTGTTACTACAAAGTTAGAACACCATAGTACTAAGATTTGGTAAGAGTGTAGTTCTAAAAATTTATTTATTGAATTAATTACTTGATTAATTAAAAACTACACTTGTAAAGCTTACCATATAATATATTTAAATTTTCTCTACTTTTTTTATATTTTAATATCTTCAGTTGTATAGTATTTGTTGTCATATAACGTTTTTCCTCCAATAGGCCCTTATGATGGGAGAGCCTTTCTTTGACTGCCAAATAGGTTTTGTTGGTTGCCAAGCTATGTGCCTTAAAGGAATTATGGGAATTAAAGACTTTGAAGAGAATGTGAACAGAAGTGATGCAGTAAGTTTATTAGAAATACTACTGATTGTTAAATACAGCAGTGCTGTTTTGCTTTATTGATTTAAAATATTAAAAATATGTAATTTTCTTAGCTGTGGCGAAGAGTACAGTGTCACAGGAATCCAGTGTTTAATGGTAGTATGTATAACTGGCATGATTTTGGGGAACTGTCTCACTCAGAGAGAAAGGATGCTGTAAAGTTACTGAACCATAGAAACTATACACTTATTTCTTAGTAATGCAATTTCCTGTGCATTTATTTGCCCAGGGTTTCTGATTTAATAATCCTACAGCTACTAATACATTGCAGCTACACTGCACCTTCCATGTGAAAGCTCTAAATGTTTTTCAGAGAGAGTTATTTTTCAACAATCATGGCATGTATGATTGTATTGAATCCTGTCTGCTACCTTCTGAACTCCCTATCCTTCTCCCTGCAACAGCCATGGTGGTTCTTTGAGTGCTTGCTCATGTTAATTCCATTCTAGGTGTGTGTGTGCCCATGTGCACAGTTGTCTGAGATTTTTGCCTTAGCGGTATCTGATGAGCTGGCTGTGGTGTCCTCTGTAGTACTGTGCTATGCCTTGGTATATTAGGTGCCGCTGACCCTACGCCCTCTCAATTCCTTCTTACCACCCATTGCGGTTGGACAGAGTATCTTTTTCCCTTGCCTAGCAAATGGTCAGCAGTTCTCTCCCTTTCTTCAAGTTTTTAGTGTCTTGTAAATAGTTCATTTACAGTAGTTAGGTAGTAAAGTAATTGTTAAGTACTGTAGTTAGTAAGTTAGAATCCTGGTGAGGACTTTGCCCCAGGTGGGGCATGCCTTGGTCTCTGGGTTTTAAGCCCTGTTCTGACAGTAACAGGCCTATACCTATTAGTGACCCCCATAGCAGCTGCCTGAAGTGCTTGGGGGAATCACACGTGAAGGACAAGTGTTGCATCTGTAAGAACGTTCATCCCAGAATAAAAAAAGAGTGCAACATCTGTTTGAGGGCCTTTCTCATTGAGGCTGCCTTCTGCCCAGCCTCGGAGTGGTCCTGGCCGGACTTGACTCCTACCATTTCAACCTTGGTGCGCAGTGCTCCTCCAGCACTGCTGCACTTTGCTGGTGCCCAAAAAGAAGTCAAAAAAGCGTGACTCCCCGGCACTGGGCAAGAAAGGCCAAGGGGCATCGGGTAAAGGACCCAGTTTTGGTCACTTGCCCACCCTGGAGCTACATGGGGGTGCCTCCCTGATGGGGCCTCCTAGCTCCCTGAGAGAGCTGCCACTGACTCCAGGGAGTGGTAGGGGACCAGATTCATAGCGGGGCCAATGCCTTCCCAGGCCCTCCTGGTGCCCTGAGAGCAAAGGACTCTCCCAGTGCAGTCAGCACTGCATGCTGCAATGGACCCAGAAAAGGTTCCCCACAAGAACAAGTTAGCCATAATAACCCCACAGAGGGCAAGTGAACAGCCCCGGTCTCCAGAGCAGAGGCAGCGCTCCCTGTCGCTGCACCCCAGGTCTCCGCAACAGTACTGGTCACCGATTCTATGTTTTAGATAGCAGACACCGCGCTCCCAATCTCCACCCTCTCAGTGAGGTTCACCCGGAGGGAGGCATTGGTCATTGTATGGCTGGCACTGGTCATCCTCCCGCCAACTGTCTCCACAACATGGGTTGCCATCACCTAGACCATGGGAACGTTCTCTGACACGATACTGATCTGCCTGCTCCCGGCACTGGTCCGCCTATTTGAGGCATCGTTCACCCACAGTGATGGTTAGCTGCCAGACTCAGGCATTGACGGCCCCACCGTGGTCACCAGAAGGGGATTCCTCTGGCCTGGTAAGGGAGTTCAGCCTATCACCGAGGCATCACCAGCGCGACTGGGCACCTGAGCTGCATCAACCTCCTCAATGCCGTCCTGGCAGCACGGCACAGTGACTATACTGGAATGCCTGGGGCATTCTTGTTATGCTGATGCCCCCTTTGCACCAGTCTTCAGTTGCCACTTCGGAAAAGCAACCGGCGGTACCAGGCTCAGTGCGCGAAATGCAATCAGACACTGCAGTGGAGGAGTGAGTGCGCACCCCGAAATCCTCTTTCCCCCATGGGGATTGAAGACCCGGGCCCTCCCCTGGTGGTTCAGTCGTTGTCGTCCTCTCCAGGTGAAGCTGTGGTGGGGCCCTCTCAAGCTAGCCCATGGAGGATTTCAAGGAGCACTAGGTCCTGCTCTGAAGGGTGGCCACTGGAGTTTGAGGAGATGGTGGAGAAGTCGGACATCTTCCGGTGCATGATGGGGTGTTAAAGATACCCAAAGCCCTCTTACAAACCCCATCTTCAGTCCCACTCATCTCCAAGAGAACTAAAAAGAAATATTTCGTCCCAGCCAAGGGGTTCGAATGCTTGTACACCCACCTGTCTCTAGGGTCACAGGTTGTTTCTGTGGCCAACGAGAAAGACAGATGGGGCAAACCAGTTCTACCCCCAATACTAAGGAGGCCAAGGCACGGGACCTTTTTGGAAGGAAAATGTATTCAACGGCTAGCCTTCAGTTCAGGGTTGCAAACCACCAGGCTTTTTTGCGGAGATATAACTTCCTCCGTAAGTTCAAGGATTTTCTGCCCCGGCACTTGGCCCAAGAATTCAAGGCCCTAGTGAAGGAAAGTACAACAGCGGAAAGATTCTCCCTCCAAATGATGTGGGATGTGGCCGTTTCAGTGGCTAGGATGGTTGCGTTAGTGGTGGTCATGAGGTGCAGTTCCTTGCTTCAAACTGTGGGCTTGTTCCAGGAGTTGCAGTCCTCCATCCAGGACCTCCTGTTTGATGGGAATGGTCTCTGCAGAACAAATGGATGCAAGGCTGCATGGACTAAAGTACTCTCAGGCTACCTCTGCTTGCTGGGTCTGCATACACGTCAGTCGGCGAGGAAGCAGTTCCATCTGACCCCCGCCTTCAAGGCTCTGTCAGCCTCGGCTAGAGAAGAAGGGCTAGAGATATGAATTTTAGTTGTCAGTGCCCTTCCTTCTCCCACTCACCTGCACAACCCAGCCTGGCAAAGCATCATCGGGGCCAGAAGTGCTCATTTTTAGGGTGCGCTTGAGAGTGAAGTCCCAGTCAACTTCCTGGATCCACCTCATTCTTTCCTCAACCGCCTACACCACTACTGTTCAGTCTGGTCGTGGGTAACCTTGGACTTCTGGGATACACCCTGCAATTCTTAGGCACCTCCCCTTCCCCCCTCCCTTCTCCGTCTCTCTTCAGGGATCCTTCTCACAAGCATCTCCTCATTCAAGAGGTCAAGAACCTTCTGCAGCTAGGGGCAGTATAGGAGGTCCCTTGGGAAGTGAGAGGAAAAGGGTTCTACTTCCATTATTTCCTAATCCTGAAAGCAAAAGGGGGCCTAAGACCCATCCTGGGACCTGAAGTGCCTCAACAAATCTCTCAGGAAGTTGAAGTTTTGCATTGTCTTCCTAGCTTCCATTATCCTCTCCCTGGATCCAGGAGACTGGTACGTCTCCCTTGATTTGAAATATGCTTATTTCCATATCTCCATCTTCCAAGGGTACAGACAGTTCCTCCTTTTTGTAATGGGCACTGCCCTTTGGACTCTTGTTGGCCCCAAGGATGTTCACAAAAAGTTTGGTGCCAGCGGCCACTTACCTGAGGCGTCGAGGTGTCCAGGTTTACCTGTACCTCAACGATTGGCTCATCAAAGGCAGATCTCAGGAACAGGTGCAACGAAGCCTTGATCTGGTACGTTCCACCTGCCACGACCTGGGCCTATTGATAAAGTAAAAGAAATCGACCTTAAAGCCGGTGTGATGGATGGATAGAGTTCATAGGGGAGGTCCTCGGTTCCACGTGAGCCCGAGCCTTCATTCTGAAGGCCTGCTTCCAGGCAGTGTTGGACCTGATCTCCCTGGCAGGCTAGGTGAATCGCTTTGAGCTTCCTGATGTTTATGTGGAGGGACCTATCTTCCTTCGACCAGTGGCCCTGTGTGCTGATCTCGGGCAGGTGGGCTCCGCAGCCCAGGTCCGCTCCACAGCCCAGGTCCGAGGCATCGGAAACCAGAGTCAATGACGGGGATGGGTCCGCGAAGGGAACTCCTTCCAGCACCAATTGGGGGTCTAACCACCAATCCAGGGACAACTGTATATGATCTAGCACCCTGGCTACCCAGTCTAGATCATGTCTGTTGGGGATGTAGACCGACGCCAACCACACTTGCAGTGGCTGGAGATGGAGTCGAGCATGATGGACCACGTATGTACACACTTCCATGTGGCCTAACAACCTCAGGCAGGAGTGAGCGGTGGTGCGCAGGTGGTCCTTCACGTGGGAGATCAGGTCCAACACTGCCCGTCTAGAGGGCAAGGTGGTACAGATCATGATGGACAATACCGCTGCAATGTGTTATATCAATAAGCAGAGCGGAGCCAGGCTGTCGGCCCTTTGCCAAGAAGCTCTTCGCCTTTGGGACTTCTGTATGCAGCATGCAGTTCATTTGGTGGCTGTGCACCTTCTGGAGCCAAAATTTGTTAGCAGATCACCTCAGCAGGACCTTCTCTCTTCACCACTAGTGGTGGCTCCATCCGGAGGCAGTCAGTAGAATCTTCCAGAGGTGGGGAACTCCCCAGGTGGACTTGTTCGCATCCCGTCAGAACAGGAAGTGCCACATATTCTACTTTACTCGGGGGATGGACAGGGGCTCCCTGTCGGACGCCTTTTTGCTCCCATGGTTGGGGGGCTCTGATGTATGTCTTCCCACTGGTGCCCTTGATCCAAAGAGTCCTCATGAAAATCAAACAAGAAGGCGACAGTGCTTCTGATAGCCCCGGCTTGGCGTTGCCAGCACTGGTTCGGCACACTGCTGGACGTTTCGGTAGCTGCCCCACTGCAGCTGCCTCTTTGGCTAGATCTGCTGTTCGAGAACCACAGCAGTCTTCTGCACCTTAACCTAGTGGTGCTGCACTTGACAGCCTGGCTACTGCATGCCTGAATGCAGAAGAACAAGAATGCTCAGCCCGGATCCAGCAGGTCTTGTTGGGTAGCAGAAAAGCCTCCATCAGAGTGACTTACCTGGCCAAATGGAAAAGGTTCACGTGCTGGTCCTCGGATCAAGGTATACAGCCGAACGGGCCTCACTGCAAGCGATCCTGGACTATCTTCTGCATCTCAAGCTCCAAGGGTTATTCTTGTCATCGATTAAGGCCCACTTGGCCATTATTTCGGCCTTCTCTCCCCCCTCAACCCCTCCAAGGCAGGTGTCTTCGCTGATGACATGACAGTTCAGTTTTTGAAAGGTTTGAAGTGACTCTATCCCCATGTCCGGGACCCCTTCCCTCCTTGGACCTGAATCTTGTGCTGTTGTGGTTCATGGGTCCCCCTTCAAGCCTCTGGCTTCTTGTTCCCTTCTCCTCCTCTCCTGGAAGGTTTCTTTCCTGGTTGCAATAACGTCTACCCACAGGGTCTCAGATCAGGGTGCTTATGTCAGAGCCACTATATACAAGGACAAGGTCCAGATAGGCCGCACCTGGCATTCCTGCCCAAGGTAGTTTCGCAGTTTCATACCAGCCAGGATGTATACTTACCTGTCTTCTTTCCAAAGCCTCGTAAGTTGGTGGAGGAGGAATGCAAGTTGCACTCTCTGAACTTCAGGAGAGCGCTTGTATTCTACATCAACAGGACTAAGTCATTTCATAAGTCAAGGCCATTGTTCGTTGAAGTGGCAGACAGGATGAAAGGTCGTCCAATGTCCGCTCATATGATTTCATCCTGGATCACTGCCTGCATCTGCTGTTGCTATGATCAGGCAAAAGTGCCTTCAATGGCAATTGTAACCACTCATTCAACTAGAGCACAGGCGGCATGAGCGGCCTTCCTGGCCCATGTACCTATTCAAGATATCTGCAGGGCTGCTACCTGGTCATCTATTCACACATTTACATCACATTACACACTTACCCAGCAGGCCTGAAACGGTGCAGGCTTCGGTAGAGAAGTTTTACAATCAGCAAGAGCGTGAACTCCAGGGATACTGCTTGGGAATCACCTAGAATGGAGTCAACATGAGCGAGCACTAGAAGAAGAAAAAACAGTTACCTACCTTTCATAACTGTTGTTCTTCAAGATGTGTTGCTCATGTCTATTCCATTCTAGGTATGTGTGCACCCACGTACACAATTGTTGGAGACTTTTGCCTTAGCGGTATCCATAAGGTTGGCTGCAGCGCCCTCTGGAGTGCTGTACTCATGCGTTGGTATATTAGACTCCGCCGGTCCTACACCGGCTCAGTTCCTTCTTGCCAGCAACTCTGACAGAGGGGTAGGAGGGCGGGTAGGTGTCCGTTTTGTATCTTAACCTTTTTACCGTGTTCCCACAGTGTCATCCTACCTATTCTCAGGTAAAGTATAATTTTAAAAAGGAACTACTCTTAATGGAAGTGAGAGTCCTTAGCCTCTCTCAAAAGGCAAGGAAGGGAAGTTGGAGGGCTACAGGCAAGACTGTGGCTGAACGGGGATAAGATAGTGAGCAGGTCATAGGTTGAAGTAGTCACGTTTATTGTGAATAGATAAACTATTGTGAGGGTACTGGGCAATAAACTAGGAAAGGGAATTTATAGTGTCAAGGCAGAAAACAGAGGTAAGAAAATGGAGAGCATATTTCAGTATAATAATAATTCAAGGCTTCTCCATATTAATATCAAGTTCACAGTATTCTGGGCTAACAAACTACAGAATGGTAAAGTTCATTAGCCCAGAATATTTTTATTAACTTGTAAATAAGGAAAAGCTTTGAAGTTAATTAAATAATTGTTTTAATATCTTCAGCTATACCTGTGTTTTTGCTGAAAACTGAAGAGTGGATTTAAGGGGGCCTGTTTCAAGTTTTCATAAGGATTCATGTGGATTTTACACATAGATTATTGTATGAAGAAACAACAGAAATGTTTGATCATACTAACCTGACTTTTTCTCATGTTTGCCTTCTTGTCTCTCTCTTGCTTTTTTTTTTTTTTTTTTTTTTTAAACCACCCTTTAAGGAGGCCTACTTCTTCAGTTGTGGAGAAAATCTGAGTACAAAAGGAATGACATACCTTACCAATTCACTGTTTGATTACAGAAGTCCAGAAAATAATGGTATTCGTGCAGAATTTATTTTGGATGCAGCTCATCATAAGGTTAGAAAATAAATTTTGTTTCCTTTTTAAAATTTTTAAATGGATTTAAAAATCTATGTTCTTTTTAAAGACCACATTCTGCCACCCTTTCTTATGTTGAATAACATACTCTATAAATAGCCTTAATGCCCCCCCAAAAGGGCAAATTTTCAAAAGTGCTGAGCAATCAGTAGCTGCATTGATTTCAGAGTTTGAGCACTTGTAAAAGAAACCAGAAATTAAGGGGAGCACCAGTACCTGTATCCAAACAGTTCTTCATAGACCACCAGCAAGTGCTCATCCAACCCACCAGTGGTCTAGGGATCACAGTTTGGGAGCTGCTGTTTTAAAGAGCCCAAGTCTGGAAGAATGTTAATTGTGTTGTCCTTGCATGCTATATCTATCTACTTGAAAGGTGTACTGCTAATTCTGCTTTTTTCTTTGGTAAAGGTGCGGTTGTATATTTTGACAGCTATTGTGTTACTTAACATGGAACATTTGTTACCTCTTCAGTCAGATATCAATATACTGCTTCACTGTAAATTAGAGTCTCTCTTATGTTCAGTAATAGAATGTTTAGCAGTCATTTGTCCAATATGTAATAATTTCTCATTCCCATTAGGGAAACCCAATAATCTTAAATTGCTGGAACAGATGTCCTTTGGCAGTTCATTTTTACCATTGTTGTTCTATACTGTTGGAGAGCAACATGCTGCTTCTCTTGCTATATCTGTCTGGGTTATTTGGGATTCAGTAATTTTTCACATCACTCCATATTAATTCTGTATCTGGGGCTGATCCTGTTTTATGAGATTATACACAGAATTTAAGCTGAATAACTTGAATATGGTATTCACATATGGGAGAAAACATTTAGTAGTTAACAAAATTCCTATGCTGTAGAATGTCTACAAATCAGAAATGGTTTAGGGAAAACTTGTGCAACATGGGGTACCAGACCTAACAAATTTCTGACAGTTAGACCACGCACAAAATTCTTTAGTGAATACGATTATTTTTTTTAGCTAGAAGCATTATTTCAAAAGACAGGAAATTATCTTACACTGAGTCATTTTGCTAATGTATGCTTCATGCTCTGATTTGTAACTCTGGCTATATTCTCAAATACATACACTTTTTGTCATTTTTGGACTTTAAATAAGCCATGTGTCGAGGGGTATTTTTGGAATTAGTCAAACAAGTCTCCTTTCTGTGTACATTGTTGTAGTTCTCCCCATTTTGTTCTCATTTGTAGAGAGCACATCCACTATACAGTGAGTTCTATTTTGAATTAAATCTATGTGATACTGCTGATTCTGGGTATAATTTTGAAAATCCTGAAGTCTCATTTTCAAAAGAGATTTAAGTATCAGAGGGGTAGCCGTGTTAGTCTGGTTCTGTAGAAGCAGCAAAGAATCCTGTGGCACCTTATAGACTAACAGACGTTTTGCAGCATGAGCTTTCGTGGGTGAATACCCACTTCTTCGGATGCAAGCAGTGGAAATTTCCAGATCTAACCTCGTTATCTCTAGCTTGCTTCTTGCTTGCTTATATATACACCTGCCCCTGGAAATTTCCACTGCTTGCATCCGAAGAAGTGGGTATTCACCCACGAAAGCTCATGCTGCAAAACGTCTGTTAGTCTATAAGGTGCCACAGGATTCTTTGCTGCTTCTAAAAGAGATTTAGGCTCCTAGGAGGAGTCTGAGATCTGGTCTGCACTACAGAGTTTTCTGGCATTGCTACATTGCTGAGGAGTGTGCAAAAATCACACCTTCTAGCTGACATAGCTATGCTGGCAGAGCTCCAAGTATAGCCCCAGCTATGCTAACAGAAGAGTGCCTCTGTTGCCATAGGATTGCTGGTGTAGCTATGCTGGCAGCAGAACACCTTCTGTTGACATATGTTCAATATGCACTAGTGTGCTCTACTGTAGCGTAAACAAGCCCTGCCTTTTATTGTGTTTCAATGAGATATAGACAACTAAGTACCTAAGTCACTTAGTCTCCTAAGTCACTGAGGGTATATCTACACGGCAGTTAAAAACCCATGGGTGGCCCATGTCATTTGACTCAGCTGGAGCCTGAGCTCAAATGTCTATACTGCAATTAAACAGCCTCTTAGCCTGAGCCCTATGAGCCTGAGTCAGCTGACATGGGCCAGTCATAGATCTCTAATTGCAGTGTAGATATACCCTTAGGCACTTTTGAAAAAGTTATTTTACAAATATTGAAATTCTGAGTCAGGTACATGCTGATAAGATCATACTATGATTTTTTGTAAAATTAAAAGTCTTATGATAGAGAGCTTTGGGTTGGTATTATAAATATATGATATGTCTCTAGAACAAGAAACAGAAGTCTCCAAAACTCAAGATTTGGTAGGAATGGGTGATTTTAAGCACTCTGACATCTGTTGAAACAGTAATATAGCAAAACATAAAATTTCCAAGAAGTTCTTGGAAGGTGCTGGGCACAACTTCTTGTTTCATATGGAGGAGGATGTAAGCAGATGGGAAGCCCATTATAAATGTGATTATGACTAACAGGGAAGAATTGTTTATGGGGATGAAAAAAAATGATGGTGATTATGAATTGATAGATTCTATGATCCTAAGGAAAGGAAGGAATGAGAGCATCAGAATCAGAACAATGGACTTCAAAAAAGCAGACTTTAACAAATTCAGGACTGGTAGTTAAGGTCTCTTGGGAAGAAAATCTAAAAGGAAAAAGGAGTTCAGAAAAGCTGGCAGTTACTCAGAGGCAGTGTTTAAGGCACAGCAGCAGAATATGTGGATGTAAAGAAAAAAATAGGAAGACTAGTATGAGGCCAATATGATTATACCAGGAGGTCTTTAATGAGCTGAAAATAGAAAAGGAATCCTACCAAAAGTGGAAACAGGTAAACTGCTATGGATTAGTACAAAGGAATAGTGCAAGCATATAGGAACAAAATCAGAAAGGCTTAGGCACAAAATGAATTGCACCTAACCAGGGATATGAAAGGCAATGTAAAAAGGTGCTTTAAATACATTAGGAGCAAGAGATAGAAAAAGAAGAGTGTATGTCCTCTACTTAGCAGGGAATGAGAGCTAATAATGGATGACATCAAGAAGGCTGAGGTGTTGAATACCTATTTTGCCTCAATCTTCATTTGAAAGGTAAATTCAAATACCTACCATGATTGATACCTACCATGATTGATATTAAAAAAGGGGTAAGGAGCACAAACCAGAAGAGGGAAAGATCAGATTAAAGAATATTTAGATAAGTTAGATGTATTGAAGTTGATGATCTGACTAAATTCACCATAGGATACTTAAGGAAACAGCTGAGATAATCTTGGAACCATTAGCAATCATCTTGGAGAATTTATGGAGGATGGGTGAGGACTGGAAAAGGGCAAACATCCTTTAAGAAGGATTCAGGAAATTATATACTAGTCAGCCTAACTTCAATATGTGAAATTATTAACCAATCAATTTTTAAGCACCTAGAGGATACTAGGGTGATTAGGAAATAGCCAGCATGGTTTTGTTGAGAACAAATCATGCCAAGTCAGCCTAATTTCCTTCTTTGACTGGGTTGTTGGCCTTTTGCAGAGGTTCTCAAACGGGGGTGATGGTGGTGCGCCAAATATATTTTGATGGGGGGAGGGCATGAGAAGCTTTAGGGGAAAAAAACTTACTACGCACATTCAGAGTTGGGTGGCTGGAGAGCTGAGGGACTGTGTGGGAGGGTGTAAACTACTACAGACACAAAGAAAGGGTGCGTGTGCAATCAAGTAAATTTGAGAACCACTGGCCTACTGGATATGGCAGAAGCTGTAGATATGATATCTTGATTTTAGTAAGACTTTCTGACATAATCCCACCTGAAATTCTCATAAGCAAACTAGGGAAATGCAGTCTAGATGAATTTACTGTAAAAGTTGGTTACACAACTGACCGAAAGACCATACTCAAACTAATTACCAATGGTTTGCTATTAAACTGGGAGAATATATCTAGTGGGGTTTTTGAAGGCTTCTATCCTGTGTCTAGTACTAGTCAACATTTTCATTAATAACTTAGATAATGAAGTGGAGAGTATGCTTATAAAATTTGCAGATTACACCAAACGGAGAAGTTGTATGCACTTTGAAGGACAGGATTAGAATTCAAAATGACTGGGACAAATTGGAGAATTGGTTTGAAATCAACATGATGAAATTTAATAAAGATAGGTTCAAAATACTACACTTAAGGAAAAATCAAATACATGACTATAAAATGGGGACTAATTGGGTAGGCAGTAGTACTGCAGAAAAGGATAAAAAATTATAAAAGGTTTAGAAAACCTGATCTCTGAGGAAAGGTTAAAAAAACTGGGAATGTTTAATCTTGAGAAAAGAAGACGGAGAGGAGATCTGATCATTTTGCAAATATATTGAGGCTTTTATAAAGAGGAGAATGGTGATCATTTGTTCTCCTGAAGGGAGGACAAGAAGTAATGGGCTTAATCTGCAATAAAGGAGATTTAAGGTTAGATTTTAGGAATAGATTTCTAACTCTGAGGATAATTAAGTACTGGAATAGGCTTCCCACGAAGGTTGTGGAATCCCTGTCACTGGAGGTGTTTATGAACAGGTTGGACAAACACCTGTCAGGGATTGTCTAGGTATATTTGGCCCTGTTTCAGTAGGGCGGGAGGATGGACTTGGTCACCTCTCAAGGTCCTTTCCAGCCCTACATTCTACAATTCTATATACTGCTTAGAACAAAAAAAAAAAAAGAGCAGTACGGTAGATATCAATCTAGAGATGCCACAACAGAGTGAAATTGGTAAAGTCTCAGACCCAAACATTTATGAATACCCTTTACTTCTCCTTAATTAAAAAATGCCCTTTCCTTGACAAGTTTTCTATGGTTTTCTTGCTTCTATGAATTACGATATGAGATATTTTTCTAAAAATCGTAATAATGGAGTGACTTACATTTTCAAAAGGCTAAAGATAAAATGCATTGTTTTGTTTTTAGAAATCAGACTATTTTAGAATTAACAAGCGTTAGTTTTAATTTTTACAGTATTAGACTGGTCTGCTGGGATGTGGGAGGTCTAGTGAAGAATGTTTATTCCATTAAAGGTATTAATAAACTATATGTTATTGATAAAGCGGTCAAAATGTCAAGCAGAATTATGGATCTCCTTTTTGTGTAGTGTGCAATAGAAGTTAGATTATCTGTCTGACAGGTCAATTCTCTGAGATGACCTCTGTCCTTATACATCTTTTGTTTTATTTGCTTTGTTTTGTTGGTAGGAGACATACTCAGAGATTGCTGGAATGCAGAGGTTTGGTGCCTTTTACATGGATTACTTGTACACAATGGAAAGCACCAGTGGCAAAGGTACTCCTTTTCTTTGTTTTGCCTCTCTTGAAAAACAGAAAGCAAAGATTTTTTGACGGCCACCTGGGCCTTGACCAGCTGTCCTCTACCTTACCTTAGATTTATTTTGCAGTTGCTTGTTGGAACCGACATGCGTAAGTTTTCTTAGATTCTTGGTATTCTAACTTTTTTTCCTCATAGGTCAGTGTTTCCCAAACTTGGGATGCCGCTTGTGTAGGGAAAGCCCCTGGCGGGCCAGGCTGGTTTGTTTACCTGCCCCGTCTGCAGGTTCGCTGCTCCAGGCCAATGGGAACTGTGTGAAGTGGCGGCCAGTACTACGTCCCTTGGCCCACGCCGCTTCCAGCAGCTCCCATTGGTCTGGACCAGTGAACCACGGCCAGTGAGAGCCGCCATCAGCCAGACCTGTGGATGGGGCAGGTAAACATAAGTGGCATCCCAAGTTTGGGAATCACTGTCATAGGTGATTGGAAAGATATTATTTATAATCAGCAGCTAAACGTAAAGTAGTTTTCTACTAGTAGTACAATCTAGTAGTGTACTAGATTGAATTTTGTGTAAAGTGTCACATTTGAATGACTTTAAAAAAAATTGAGAAATAATTCTAGTTTTAGAATATATTTTCTGTGATTTCTTATTTTATATATAGATGATTTATATGACAAGATCTTTGTTTCTTAAGAGTTAATCTGTTTTTGCTGCTTATTTTCTACTTGATGTCCTAGGGCCATATATTCCCCAGGAAAAAATATTCAAAAGAAGACAGTTACAACACCCAAATTACATGGCTAAGTGTGTAGACAACCCTACACATTTATTATTTTGGGATAGTGGGATTAGCAAATGCACAGAAGATGGTGGGTTTATAGTATTTTTAATTATGCAGTTCGAGGATTTAT
Source organism: Mauremys reevesii (assembly GCF_016161935.1). Classification (NCBI taxonomy): domain Eukaryota; kingdom Metazoa; phylum Chordata; order Testudines; family Geoemydidae; genus Mauremys; species Mauremys reevesii. Next base: position 249,139,082 of record NC_052624.1, read on the forward strand.
GGGAAAAATTGGTTCAAACCATGTGTATATATAGACTTCTGCACCAATTATCAGCCATTCTTGAGCTTTCTAATTTTGACAACGTGTCTGGCTCATTTTAAAGTTATGTTCCTCTGAGGATAGCTAAAGCTACCCAAGGTTAGTTAATACTTCAGTATGTAGCATTTTTTTATATTATAATTTTTCTATAGGTAATTCAAGGTCATTTTCTCTGAGCGAATACCCTGTAGAGATCCTATTCCATAGCTCCACCCTATTGGGTAACTGCTTCTTTCCCCACCTTTATTTAAGGATGAACAAATACTATTGCCATGGGGGTTCTTTAGTGCCTACTTGTGAGCTTCTGACCGAGCAGATGTATATGTGCCTGCTCCAAATCAGCTGTTTTCTGTACATATGCTTACCTCTATGCTGTGGAACTCACAATTGTCTGTTGTAAAAACAATTTTCACGTATATAGAATAGTGATATCAGCTGGGGAATGGTGAACAGATGTACTATTAAAGAAAATATTTTGTTCTTATGCAAAGTCCTCAATTTAAAAAGACACACTTAAGTTTAGTACCTCTAAAACTGGATATTTTTCTTCAAGTGTCCTGTGCATATTACCACTCTCAAGATGTTCTGAACTACTGCAGTCTGACCCTAGAGCTTTAACTAGCAGTAGTCATTAGGGTGCTCACGTTCCTCCCTCTCCCTTCCCCTCAGAGAATGTCAAATGTTCCAAGGCATGAGTATAAAAGGGGTGTGGCCCTCCAGCTACCTCTGTTCCTTTTAACTGTGACCAGCTGAACCTTTTGTGTGGAGCTCAGGTATCCTCTTGTATCCATGATTAGTTAGTTAAAATCTTAATTGTTAGTAGCTATAGAGAGTTTAGTCTTAGATAGCGGTTGATGGAACCAAAAAAGAAACATGGTTTCAAAAGATATGTATCCTGTCCCGCGATGTTCACGGCATCTGATGCACATGCTGAGTGCCTGTCATGTTTAGGGGAGGGGCACTCATCTGCCAAGTGCTCAATTTGCTCTACAATTACCTCGAGAGCAAAGAAAGAAAGAAAACAGATAACAAGCAATCCTGTTGAAAATAGCCTTGGCTGCAAAGCCATCTGGAACTGGCAAGATGATCCATAGAGTGTCATCTGCCTGGATGGTTCTGTGGGTAAAAAAGATGTCATCTCTGTTGGACTGTAAGGTCTGGTGATAAGGCCCAGAAAAAGAGGAAAGCCTCTGAGATGTTGGCTTCTGTGTGTAAAGCCAATCCTCTTGATAATGATTTATCTATGCAGGCAGATGTCAGTAGTCAGTCCTCGACAGTGTCAGTCTCTCTTAAGAGAGCCAATCCGCAAGTGAAGGATTCCATTATGTACACTAAATATAAAGACCAATATACTGAAAAGTGAGGAAACCTTCTTCTGCTACCATCAGATCTGGATGAGCCAGTTCCAAAAAGAGACTTAAGGAGCTAGTGAAGCAAGGACATATTGTGACACCGGTGACTGATACTATGGCACTACAGTGCATAATTGTTCAGGTGCAGGTTTATAGATTGGATTTGACCTCAGATCCGCCAGATACGGAGTCAGTTGTGTTATTGGAGCAAGGAGAAACCATATTCCTCAACAGTCTCAAATATGTCTGACTCCAGAAGGGAAAGGATAGGTAGAGGAGTGTGGGGGTTCTCCTCTTCCTTCAACTCCACGGACATTTTCAGGATCCCTAGAAAAGAACTGTTCTCCAATTTACCTTGTTCAACCAAGATTATTGTTGTCTCCAGTTTTGTTGGAACTGAGAGCAATTTCATACTGGAGAAAGAATTTGATTTGTGGATAGGATCCGCAGAAGGAGTGTTACTGGTAAATTTGCAAAGCTGCTGGCTTCTTCACTATTTGCTGGTATGCGTGGTTTTTCCTGGTACTCTTACTAAAGTCAGTTTTGCTGGCCTTGCACCAGAGATTCACCAAAATCTGGCTGTGCTCCAGTGACCATGAAGCAGTGCATTTTGCAAAAGGCTTGTTCTGTTCTTTGCAAATGCAGAAGGCACTCTGATGTGTTTGCAGGTTGGTGATCAGAAGACAATGGAAGGATCAGTGCTGACTCAGTGAGCTGCTGCTGAACATCAAGGAGTGGGGGTTGTTTCCGTTTTCTTTGGAGTCAATTGGGGATTCTTTGGATAGGGCATAGGAATTGGCCCATGAAATTGTGAGATACTTTTGGCTACTCCGAGAACCTCAGTCTGACTAGGGCTCACAGCCTGCAGCTCCACAAAGTCCTGGACCCCTGGGTCCAAGCCCTGGTTTAGCATAATTTGTGAGTAGACAGAAGGGGGGTTAGGCTTTAAGTCTGAGCCCAACCTTACACTTTAGTGTAGACATACCTGCAGAGGAAATATCTAGGGAATCACTTAAGCAAGTATTAGTGTTCCCAAAGCCAACTAAAGTGAAAGACATCATCGTTTCTACAAAACAGCTTGACCATGGAAGTCAAGGATTACGTTTTGGTGAGGCAGGTGTCTGCAAGGGAAAGGTTTGGAAAACTCCAAGAAACCAAGATGAAACTCTAATCATCATTACCTTACCAGGTTCCCCACTAACAAGTTCTCCAGTAGCAGACAGTAATAAATGCTGTGCTGCAGGTTCTCATAAAACCACCTTCCTAGCCGTCACAGACTGTCTCTATTTTTGTTTTGGTAAAAGTATATTTCCTGTTTGGCACCACTTTGGTCAGATGGATTTTGGAGTGCTATCAGTTATTCAGATAGCATCAAGATATGATACTTCTTGGAATGGACTAGGTAGGCTCTCATTGGTCATCCTTGACTCAGATTTTTCTTGTTTTTGTATGTTTGCTCTATTCTTTTGTGTGTTGTTAGAGAAATGGGCTGGGAGTCAGTTTGATCCTGGTTCTAGTTTTGCGTGACCTTCAGCAAACCATTTGATATTTCAACTGTACAAGGACACTATAAAAACTGCTGAATCACTGTATAAAAAAAATCAGTGAAAATGAAATGAGTCTGAATGGACCTTTCCTGAGTAAATATGCTCAGGAAAAGGTGAAGAAATCTTTTAATGAATAGTGTAAAAAAAAGTTATAAAACCTAAATAATTAAAGTTAGAAGAATTTGGCTGAAGTATTTTATTATGAAATAGTTTTATAATAATATAGTCACTACCATCTAATGGTTGTACAGTGGCCTGTGCAATGAGTTGGTGGTTTCAATCCATTTCTTCCAAGTGCCTGTATCTCAAGAAGTACCATCACATTTAGCTCTAATTGATATACTTATTGGTGGTCTCAGCACAGAGGCCAAAGATCAATTGGAGATGGAGATTGAACAACCCTTTCATCCCTGGGGTGGTCCTTGAAAAACTGGACTGAAGTACATTGGTGAGGAAGTTTGCATTCTCACTGCCTGTGCTGTACCTCATGTGTGGACGAACGAGAGAGATTTATCTCCTAGGGCTGTCAATCCAGTTTCTATTACAATCACTTAGAGTGAGAGTCTCAATTCTGCTCAGGCCCCTTTATGCCAGGTAAAAGGGCTTTAAAAGCTCCAGTTCTAACTTGGTGGGAATTCCCCTGGTGCAGGAACTGAGGTCACATTAGAGTTTATTGGGATTGGGGCTACAATGCCACACTGCAAAGATTTTGAGCAGCACAGTTATCCATAGGCAGCTGGTATCAGGCTTCTGTAATTTAGAGTTTCCTGGGACTGCCTAAATTATCTGGGGATGTTTTTGGCTTCCAAAAACATGGTATAAAGCCAGCTTAGTGCTCCCTCCCCGAGTCTGCTCTGATATATTGCACAGCACAGAATCTCACCCTTCGTTTTCTCAACATGAAAAGGAATAAAAATTCTTAAATATAGATTAACCCTGTGTTAACAGAAGTGTTGCATTTACTTAATTATGTTTCCTGTGGAATTTTTTTTTCTGATAATAAATCTGGGGTCATAAGAGCTGTATCAAAAAATAATTGACAAAATTAATACATCTGTATTCCCAATTGTCGTCATTCATTTTACTGACTGAAAAAAATACACTTTTATTTAGTTTCTGGAAATCAGCAAGACCTTTCTTCATCAAAGAGTGAAGATTTAGTAAATGTGCAGGAGATGTCTACAAAAAGCCTCATTGTAGGTCCGCTTAATCTTCGATTGGATAGCAGTGCAGTACACAGGATTATGAAAATGATAGTTTGTGCTGTGGAACATGAATATGAGCCATATAACAAGCCCAAACCAGGTATGCTGCTTATTTAATTATGAATGTTGTTTTTACAGACCAGATTCAGCACTGCTGAAAGGTGCAAACTGCAAATAGTGGAAGTGGGGTTGCAGAGAGGAAATTTAATCTCTGCCTGTGTCTTCATGGGAGTCGCACCAGCGAAGGCTAGGGGGGGAGGGTAAAGTGAATCAGCATATGCCCTGGCAGCCCTAGCTATGCCGTTCTCTGACCAGCATACCATTTTTATGGCTGTGCTGTTTACTTACAAGTTCCGTGGTGGGTGGAGACTTTGTATCATCACAACATCCACACTCCTGAGTGTACTTTCTCCTCTAAAGTCCCAGAAAATAAAAGGAAACCCTTAATGTGGGTTAATGTTTATGAAATAACGGGATTAAACAGAAAAAGGGAATGGACGCTAATTATAGCCAGCTATTAAGATTAACATTTTAGATAAAACAGAGAGCCAGTGTGTATTTTTCACTCTATAAGTGTGGATTTCCAAGTGAGGAAAATAATTCATTATTATTATATTTAGCATTAAGTAGAGCCTAATGCAAAGGTGGTGATAATCCCAAATATATAGAGAGAAAGATAAAAATTGCATCTTTTACTAATCCACAAAAAATACTGTGCTAGATGCTGGAGAAAATATTTACAGGTAATTTTAGGCCTGTCAGCTGGACATCGATACCAGGCAAGGTAATGGAGCAGCTGATAATGGGTCTCGATTAATAAAGAACTAAAGGAGGGTAATGTAATTCAAATCAAATTAACCTGGATATATGGAAAATAGATCCTGTCAAACTAACTTGATAACTTTATCAACTAAAGCAAGATAATAGAGTTGATTTAATATACTTAGACTTTGGTAAGGTATTTGACTTGGTATTGCACAACATTTTGATTAAAAAAATTTAGAAGGATATAAAATTAACACAGCACACCTTAAATGGATTAAAAACAGATAGATAGCATAACTGTGAGCAGAGAATAGAAATCAAGTGGGTCTGTTTCCAGAGGGCCCTGCAGGAATCAATTTTTGGCTGTATGCTGTTGAACATTTTTATGAATTACCTGGAAGAAAATGTAAAATCATCACCTAATAAAATTTACAGATGACACAAAAATTGGGGAATAGTAAATAATGAAGAGGACAGATCACTGATTCAGAGTGATCTGAGTGGCTTGGTAATATGGGTGCAAGCAAACAATGTGTTTTAATATGGCTAAATGTAAATGTAGACATCTCGGAACAAACAGTGCAGGCCATATTTACAAGATAAGGGGACTCTATCCTTGGAAGCAGAGACTCTGAAAAAGATTTGGGGGTTGTGATGGATAATCAGCTGAACATGATCTCCCAGTGCAATGCTGTGACCCAAGAAGGAATCTTGAGTAGGAGTAGATAAGTTATTTTACCTCCGTATTTGGCACTGGTGCGACCATGGCTGGAATACTTTGTTCTGTTCTGGTGCCCACAATTCAAGAAGGATATTGATAAATTGGAGTTGGGACCGAGAAGAGCCATGAGAATGATTAAACAATTAGAAAAGATCATAATAAGATCATAAGAACATAAAATAAGAATATAATCTATTTCGATTAACAAAGAGAAGGTGAATGGTGACTTAATTACAGTCTTTGAGTATCTATGTGGGGAAACTAATGTTTAATGGGCTCTTCAAGCAGAGAAAGGTATAACTCGAACCAGTGGCTGGAAGTTGAAGCTACACAAATTCAGATGACAAATAATAAAAGGCATACATTTTTAACGGTGAGAGTAATTGACCATTGGAACAGTTTACTAAGGGTTGTGATGGATTCTCTGTCGCTGGCAATTTTTAAACCAAGATTGGATGGTTTTCTGAAAGATATGCTCCATGAATTATTTTTGGGAAATTCTGTGGCCTGTGTTATACAGGGAGTCAGGCCCATTTTGATCATCTAGCCTTTCTGGCCTTAGGATCTATGAATTTTAAGGTAATTCATTTACTTTTATTTTAATCGTATGACGAATTTATATGTGTAATCATGATTGATTTTAGATATTGTGGAAGGAAATAGAACTATGCCAAACTCAGAAGAAATAGCATCTTTGGAGGAATACATTCCCACTCGACTCACAAGCTTTACCATTCTTAAATGCACCATTACAATCTCTATGGCTGAATTCAATTTACTGGGCCATTTGCTACCTATAATCATGGGACAGAAGGTAAGATATTTTTATCTACAGTAAATTTTATATATATTTGCTTAATTTGTGTGTGTATATAGGTGTAGATAATGTATGTATGTGTATGTATATATTACACACACATTTATCACACACACTTTAATCTTAGGTATTTTTAATTTTATATATATATATAAAGTACGTTAAGGTTGCATATTCAAGCATTCATTGTCATGGTTACAGGATTAACTACATCTGTATCCTCTTTTTTGGCTCTCTGAGTGCACTCCCTCAAGTTCTATGCCCATGCCTTTAGATTCACCCTTTCTTAGACCAGGGCCTGGCTACAGTACTTTGTGTGTCAACTAATTTTACCCAGGAGGTCCAAATAGATTTAGAGTCTGTGGTTCTTCCCTTCAGGAGTTTGTGACCTGTGGTGTGTACAGTAACCCAACAACCTTCTCAAAACCCAAGTATGATTTATCATAACAGCAGGAACAAAGTATTTGAAAACAACAACCAGTCTACATGCATGTCTGTCTTACCATTCCTTGATGGAAGTCACAAGTGGCCTAGTTTCTGTAGACATGCAAGCGGGTATCTGTTTGTCTGCTCTCCCAGACAACTGCTGAACAGTCAACACCTCTCTCTATCGACAGTCCTTTTTAAAACTGCTATAATACTTTGTTCTCTTCAGTTTCTGGCCATTGGCCTTGGTCATTAAAACTGAGTCTGCAAGTTGACTGAATCCAGGTGGTAGAATCTTCGAACCTAATAGTTTGGGTATTGTCTTTTACAATCCTGAAGTGTTTACTGTGGGTTAGCTTAGTTTGAGCCATAGTTTGCTTCCTGCTTGCTTTTCCTTACAGCCTATAATACCCCAATAACAGGGTCAACATACCGTATTCATAAATTATTACAGAGCAGTTCCACTTCTGTCAAATTCGTATGCTAGGAAATGCCAGAATTAAGCTTACCTATGCAAACTTGTCTCCATGTGCCATATGCATTATGATACAGTGTTTAATTACATGATCACATACTACTTTTTCCATGGAATTCCTGCCTCGTTTATTGCACAGGATGAGAAGGTATTAAGTGAACCGTGTTGCTGTGCGGTATTTCTTTTTATCCCAGTCCTTGAGTATGTGGTCTTATGACTGACTTACTACACATCATCCAATATTTACATTGAATGTGAATTTGTTGCTTCACAAGATTTCTGTTGCACTCATCACCATAGTTTTTGATTGCCTCATAAACATTAATTCATTTATCTTCATAACACCCCTGTGAAATGGGGGTGTAGCAGGGTATGATCCACTCCTGCTGCCTTGCGCCACAGAAATCTGCACAGACTCCATTGGTTGAGTATCTACACTGTGCTGTTTATGTTCTCTCCACCAACACCTTTATATTTTTGTGCAACAATACTGTTTATACAGTCCCTTGTATTCTCAGCCCTCTCTCAAGGCTCAAAGAAAAGAAAAGGTTGCCCTTCCGTGAGCTCTCTCTGAGTCTGGGCTTAGCTAGCCCTGCTTCTCTCTCCTGCACTTCTTTCCTATGCCTTTTTCATCAGTCCTCAGCTGATGGGCTTATTAATGTTTTAGCTTACCTAGTCTCCTGTCCTGATTAGCAAATTACATTTCATTCCCCAATCAGACCTCTCTGGGGAAACTAATTTGTACCAGAATGATCAGAGTGCTGACTCACCTGCTAGCTGCCAGCACTTTATCACAGGGGGTAATAACACTTCTTTATTTTACAGATAGAGAACTGAAGTACAGAGAGATTTAGGCCAAAATTAATTAGTCGGCTCACAAATTTTTGGGTATCTCAATAAGTGGGTGCCCAACCTGAGATAATTAGGGCCTGATTTTTTTCAGAGTTGCCGAGCAGTTGGGAGTTATGAATGTGCAGAACTGAATATCAGGCTGTAGGTGTGTCAGATCATACACAGAGAAAATGAAGAAAAGTTTGTGGCTATGTATGAAAATTCTGGTTTAAATGACTTCTCTAACATCATACAGAAAGTCTGTGCCAATGATAGGGATGGAACCCTGTGCTCACAGGTTTCATTCAGCACTTCAATTACAAACACATCTTTGTCTTCCTACAGGCCCCTTCCTCACTCATTTTACATTTTAAAAACATTGTCAGCCAACGAGGCAGGCATATTCTCAACCACAGCCTTGTTGACTACACATCCTTGTCTGTGTGGTACCCTGTGTACTGAATGAGAGAAGAAATTTTGCGGTAATATAATTAAAGGTCGTTTCATAAGACATAAACAGAAGGAGGGATGCAGTGTTAATTCTGTCCATTTCTAGCTTTGGAGTGCTTGATTTTGGAACCTTACAATGTTTGTTTAACATTATGTTATGCATATATGGAATTTCCTAGGTGTTTTTCAGGAAGAAAACTGAAGGGAATCAAAGAAATTCTATCATGTGCAACCATTATTACTCCCCGCAAACATTGTCAGCAGGAATTAAACCCTGGAACTTGAGGTTCGCTACACAGACCTCTTCCATTTGAGCTGAAGGAATAAACAGCAGTAATAGACTGTTATCCTCCATGTAGAGGACCAGCGAGGATGAGAAGCATGAGCAGGGAGGTGACTGTATGCCACAGTGGTGGAGAGAGAAAGATCAGATGATGATCTGGAGGTGGGGAACTGGGACTTGCTGGGCAAGGAGCTGGGGGGTGGGAACTCGGTAGGGTTGGGTAAGGTGACTAACCTGGCAGTAAAGGGGAGACTGGGTGACTGGGAGGAGAAACCTTGAGGAGTTGAAATTGGGACAGGTTACGTGAGGGAGAATGGGACCAGTACAAGGAACTGGGGTGCCAAAGAATCAAGACAAGGACAGGTTGAGAGAGTATTGGGCAGAAGAGTCTGTACCCAATAGAGCAACCTCTCCTTCAGAGTGAGAAACGGAATCCAAGATTACTGAGTCTCACCATTCCTGTGCGGTCAACATATATCTGTGAAACCCACTGAAAACTTGTTTCATCTCCCGCTAGTGCTGGTCTGCATGGAGAATAGCAACATATTACTGCTATTGGTTATATAGTTATGTCAAGCTGCAGAGGTCTGTGTGGTGGATCTAAAGTTTCAAACCCTGCTGATGACCCATGTGGGTTTCAATATAATTCCATATGGTAGAGTGCTATTTTTTCAGTTTCCTTCTTGCTACGATGCACACAAAAATACCTGTTAAAAGTAGGCTATTTAGGTTCTGTTCTGTATAGGTTTCATGCCACACTCATTACTATGATATCTGAGCGCCTTCCAGTAGTGCATTAAACCACATGCATGCATATGTCACACTTTTTGTTCTCTCATCTTCTCCCCAGAGGGAGAAATATGCAGTGGAGTGCCCTGTTTTGGTGGTGGTTTATTTTAATTTCATTTTCTTTTTTTGTATAAGTGGAACTGTTGCTGTGTGTTTATATTAGAGAAGGCAAGGTTAAGGAAGTGTGCCTTGCCTTTGTAGTGGAAAGTGGTAAAGTTTGTGATGGCACTTCATTCTTTAGTGAGTTAATTCCACGCTCTTGGACTGCCTCTGGAGAAAATTCTGTCTTCTGTACAAATGAGTTTTACCCTTATTGCTGAGAATTTCATTGTACCAAAGGAATGTATTTGTCAATCATGGTGTTTGTCCTGGACCTTTAGATAGTCTGTAGGTATCCTAGGCCCAACTCTTGGGGTGATTTGAGGAGAAGGTCCAGACCTTGACATTGATTGGAAGCCATTGTAGAGACTGGAGGACAGGCGTAATGCAATTGAGGAAGCCTCAGTTGCTCATGAGATGCTCTGCAATGTTCTGTACTAGCTGGACTTTCCCAAGTGCTGAAGGTTTCATGCCAAGAGATTGCATTGCTGTAATGCAGCTGAGAGGTGATGAAGGTATAAATGGGTGAGGCCAGATCTTCATCTGCCAGGATGGAATGGAGTCTCCTAGCCAACTGGAGATGGTAGAAAGTGTTACTTGCAGCTATTACTATGTGAGGTTTGAAAGTGAAGCACACAAAAGTTAGGAGATACCAGAACTAAGGTTCCCTGGGCATCCTGTTCAGAGAAGGTGGCAGGATCCAGTAGAAAAAATAGTATGTGATCATGTAAATAAAGACTATTCTAATGCATATACACAAGAGGGTCAAATTAAGGTTATATAGGATACCTTAATTCTAGCATTTCTTTACTTTTCAGTGCTTCACTTTGCACTTCGCATTAACTTTCTTTTAATGTTTATGTCTAGTAAAGTAATTATATGATATATGGTAGTGAAACCTATGAAATAAATTGCATATATTATGTACTTTTAGCCTCGGCTTACTTAGCCCACCAATTTATTGTCCTCATGACTATATATAACGTTCCAAACCATTAAGCAGTTGAAACCGTTGCCTTTTATTTAATCAATCCACCTGAAATGTTACCTTCTGTCCCTCAATTTTGGAATTCTTACCTTCACCCAGATTACTTTGGCCTAAGACCCTGGATGGTCCTGAATCAGTCACAAGTTTAAGGTCTGATATCTCTTGATACATCAGCATTAGAAGCAAGAACTATTAACACTAGAAAGGGGAGAGTCCCAGCTTTCCAGTGGGAAACAACACTTACTTCTATTGTGGAGTGAGTCAAGAGATTGGACTTGAAAACCGCAACACTTTTCTGACTATCAAAGCTATTTTAGAATTTTTTTAAATGTCTCATTTATAATTCTTTGTTCCCTCTGAGATCTTTACAGTTGGGCTCATGGTGTTACTAAGTGAGCCTGACTTTACAGGCTGAGGGGTAAGAAAAATAGCATCAATACAGAAATTAAAATTCTCCCTGCAGTATTTGCACTTTTAATTGGACTTGTTTGGGTTGAGTGAATGGCTTGCTTGTGTTTTAGTCTCTTTTGAGTTATGTGGCCATCTCAAACTCAAGCTGGTAAAATCTTTATAGCAGACCATCATGTATTCTGTATAAACATTTACACTCTATAATTGGGCATCATGACAAGCCACCATTGGCTTGAATACTTTCTTATGCTAAAGCTAAGGTGGCCAAAGTGTGCAGTTCATGGGTGATGTGTTGTCCAGAACATATCTCAGTCCTTTCTGCTTTAAAGACATTCCGCTAGTGATTTGCAATTAGAAAAAATTGTTAATTTTAATTAGCTGGTAACTTTTCTTTATCTTTTTGATGCTTTTGAACTCCGATTGTTTGGTTTTTAGTATACTCCTCTTTAGTAAATCCATCTTTCAGTGGTGACATCGGGCATCATTCTGGATAAAGTAGTAAACCATCTGCTCAGTGTGACTTGGGCTGCAGATTTGTAATGGAATTTTTTCCCCCAAAATCATGGATTAGTCACTGTAAATATAGTAAAAGTCCTGGATTTCATGATTTTTTATTTAAAAAAAATGTTTTGGCAAATGAGGAGGATCAGTGTTGGCGGAGGGGACGGTTGAGGGCGACAGGCGGGGCCTGGAGGAGGAGCCTACTCTGCATTCACCCATCAGCAGTGGCTCCTGTCCCATGGGGCTGGACCCAGTTCTCCACTCTGGGTGTTGTGACCAGCACATGGGGTCACAGCACTGCTCAGGTTTGAGCCAATTGCCTCTCAGTCATGAAGAACTTGTTGCGCGTATATCCGCAGCTACATTTAGCTTTGCAGCGATCTGGATAGTGAAACAGCATAGGGGCTGAGGCAAAGGGTATGATGCACGAAGTCTGTAGTAAGAGCCTTGGACAACCTTGAAAGGTGATCATGCATTATGGCAGGGTTGCATATTTCTTCTGTGTATAAGCGGGTGGTGGTTCTGATGAACTGAGGCAGAGTCAAAGTTGCATGTACAACCTTAACCTTTGGCATTTCCTAACTTTTCAGGGTTTAAACTGAAAATATAACACTTTTTAAATTTATTCTTTGTATAGAATTGTATGTAATCATAGAGATGAGGAATTGAATTGCCAGAGCAAGCAACCTATCTGCCAGGAAATTACAGGCATGGCACATGGACTTATTAGCCATTTCAAAACTGGCAAACTTCTAGCAGAATTGCACTGAGAGCATTATTTATAGCTTGTCTATTTAGTACAGGTCCATAGTGGTGCTGCAGAGATAGACTTGTTTTCCCTGGCTAAGCCCAGACTCTCATTACTCAGAAAGCAAAAAGAGAAAAATAGGAATCAGGTATGGAAGGAAAAATGACACCCTGTGGAGTGGATAGTACTGGCAACCTTAAGTTCACATCTCAGGTTTTGATTAAGATTTAATTGTACCCAACTTAGATGTTGGTGTCCTCTGATCTACTCCCCTTATATAGTCAGAATATTTTTCATGTTTAGGATAATGGAGGCCTAATGGTTTGGTTGTAGTTTCTTAGTTCTCAGTAGGGGTGATGGCAGCCATAATGATGAAGCTTGCTTCCACTCCTGTAGTTAAATCCTTTGACAGCTTCCTACAGTTAAAGCCAAGTTAAACAAGATGCCAGTTGACCACCAGAAAAGCAACATCCAGGTCAGGTAGCAAACTTTTCCATCAGAATGAACCAATAAAAACACATAACTGGAGTCCCTGAAGGAATATTTCCTGTCTTTCTCAGACCATCTTTGTGGTGTAATATAGCAATTTTGTGGCTTCACTGGGGACCTTGAAAGACCCTGATCAGTTTTTTACTTGAAATGCATGCAGTTCATACTAGCTTTTATCTCCAACTTATACTTATTTCATACAAAATCTTTATGTAACATATTTTTGAAAATTAAATGCATTATTTTGTTATAATAGTTAAGATATCTGTCACATTTATAAACACTGAGATAGTACAGAGTGGTGTAAAAGTTGTATCATAATGAGTTTGGGGACATTTTACTTTTAAGTGATGAAGCAATGTGTAAATAACTTTTTTATAGACTAGCCACTGAACCTTCACATACTCTGTACATGAAAACTTGTTACAGGAAAATTATTTTAGAAGTGTTTCAGACTCTTTAAACATTTTTATTGATAGAGGTATGAGGTCCACCATAGGGTATTGCATAAAAGTTTGTCTTCAGAATACTTTTTCTTTTCTTTTTCTTTCTAGAGTTCAAGTGGTTTGTTAAATGCTGGAAGCTTTCAGCCTTTACGGCCTTTGCCTGCTATTAGAATATTGATGGACAAAATTAATCTGGAACATTCTGTGCCAATGTATGCTGAACAACTTGTGCAAACAGTCAGCAGCCTTAGCCAACCTTCTGATAACCTGCTTCATTATTGTTATGCACACTGCTACCTTAAGGTAAAAGAAAATATGAAGTGTATTTATTATTAAAGAACACTGAAAAGAATTAATACAAATACAGACAGTCCTAGATGCTAAGAATTGTGATCTCCCAGAGCATGTTCAGTTTTGCCAAAGAGGTGTATAGCAAATATCAAGGGCTTGGTTTTGCACTCTTAACTTAGGCAAAATTTCCTATTACTTGAATGAGAATTCCACCTTTGTAAAGAGTACAGGCCGAAGCCCCAAGGAACTAATTTTTTATTATTGTTGTTCAAATTATTTGGCGAAAACCTTTGCAAAATTGGATATAATACTAATATAGTTAACACATTTGTAACAAATCATCTTTATACATTCTGTTATACGAACATGTTTAGTACAAAATTAGTAATATTTTGGTAATATTGGTAATATGGTAATATTTGCTCTTGATTACAGTGAGACACACACTTTAACATATTTTGTGCATAACATTAACTCCAGGGCTGCTGAGTGTGGGAGGAGAACCTCTAAACATTGTATTTTAATATCCTTTAGTGAGGAGGCAGGCCCATTTGCTAGGTTAAGAGGTTGCAAAAATCCATTACAAAATCAATTTGAGAATGTGCAATGTGCTAAGATTTTAGAAGAATCTGTTGAAATTCTGCCTCCTTTGTATCATCGGAAGAGTTAGTTTCCCTGCCAGGCCAAGTGCAGTGGTTTGAATCATTTGAAGGGTCTTTGGATACTACCATAATATAATAATTTACTATCATGACTACTAATATTACTACTAACTTTTACTGACACTTTTGAAAGACATACAGAAGCATGAGTTTCCACTGCACTGTCTACTCATACAGCTGTCTAAGCCAGGAAATTCTTAGAATGTCCTTGTAAAACAGTAATACTGTGTAGGCTAATTACATGGCAAATTTTCAGTTTTCTAGAATGAGATATTCACCTCATAACACATTTAAAATAATTGGGACAGCAATATCACATTCAATCCTCCTAAATATTTTTCAAGTTTTCCTTAGTTTTTTTTCCCCCTCCCCCCCAAAGTTAATATATAAATGTTAAAGAAAACCCTTGATGTTTTTGGTACTGAAGGGTCCAGTTCTGCTCCCATGGAAGTTGATGAGAGCAGGGTTAAGACCATTGTTTTATCTGCCAGTTTTAGTGTAAACATATGAATTGTACTCTTACAGGAAGTGTTGCAACATGTGTTGAAAAGATTCAGTTCCACAATAATTAATTTTCACATTAGTACAGAAAAAAATTAAAGAATAATTATAATATACTGTGTAGAATGTAATTTAAATTGTCACATTTTATTCAAAATAACAAAAAGGTTTGAAGAAAAGCTACTTTTGTCACTAAATCCAACTGTTTTTGTAAAAATATTACTCTAACTATGAAACAGTGGATATCTGCATTTTGTTTAATTTGTATTAAGTATAAAGACCTGGTTCAACTCTCCCACTCACTGAAAGGGCCATTGACTTCTCCCGATCTTCACCAATCTGTCACTTATCTCTCTGTTGCTGATTTCCTCCTCTCCAACCATCACATGGTATCTTTCAACACTGTCCATTAGCCTCCTGCACCCCAAAACCACCCCATCACTCAGTCTTTCTGTGACTTCAAGTTTATCAGTGTTTGATGACTTCTCATCTGCTCTCAGCCCTCTCCTCTCTTTTTGCCTTTCTCTTCCCCTTCCTCCATCAATATGATTGTTGATTCTCTCCATTTCACGCTTTTTTTATTGCTTACACCCTTCACTCTTTGCTCCTCTCTCTCATCTCAAGGTCTGCCCTGCACCCCCCTGCACTGGCTCATCACCAAAATCCATTTCCTCTGTCCCTATTCTTTTGCTGCAGAGAATCTGTGATGGAAATCCTGTGACCACCCTGACTTTCCTCCATTACAAATTTGTTCTCTCCTCTTTCATTTCAACCATCTTCCTGGTTATGCAACTCTGTTTCTCCAACTTAATTGAATTTCATATCTACCATCCCAGCCAGATTTTTATCACCTTTGAGTCACTCCTCAAACGCTCTCATTCTGCTGCCTCACCTTCTTTGCACAGGATCTTGCCATTTTCTTTCAAGAAAAAAATGAGTTCTGTATGAGCTAGCCTTCCCTTCTCCCTTTTCCTCCTACAACTCTCTTCCTCCTTGACACAGATGCAGATATTTTTCATTTGCTCCTCCTCTCTAATCTCTCCACTTGCCCCAGTGGCCTCATGCATCTTATCTCCTGAAATCCCTCATGCCCACTCTCATCTTCCTCCCTTACTTTCTTCTTAACCTCTCACTTTCCTCTAGCTTTTCCCCCTCACAATACAAAACTTGCTTTAGTCTCTCTCATCTTAAATCCTTGACCCCACTTGTCTAACTACTGCCCTGCTTTCGTTTTTAAGTTAATTGAGAACACTGTCTACAACTGCTGTCTGGAGTTCCTCTCTTCCATTTCCATCCTAGACTCTCTTCAATCTTGCTTTCACCCCTTCCACTCAACTGAAACTGCTGTTGTCAAAGTCTCTATTGACCTCTTCCTAGCCAAAGCTTGGAACCATTACTCCTCCATCTTCATCCTTCATAACCTGTAAGCCACCTTCAACACAGTTGACCATGCTCTGCTTCTAGAAATCTTATTCTCCCTTGGCTTCTGTGACTGTGTTCTCTCCTGGTTCTCCTACCTCTCTAACCACTCCTTCTAAATGTCTTTCCCGATCATTTTCCTGGCTCTCACTTTGAAAATGTCATCCATCTCTTTGTATTCCTCCACTGGTTCCCTCTTCTGTAGTGTATCAACCATAAGCTACTTGTCTTCAATTTCAGTGCCCTTCCCAGCCTACCTCCACCCGACCTACACTCTCTCATTCAGTATAGAAAAGTTGACTCCCACTTCAGGTTGGCCCATGATCCCAGCCTCTATGCCCATTTGTTAAATTTTCAAACAGGCTCATTTCTGCTTTCTTCCTTCAAATCCTTCCTTCAAACTCTACTTTTCCGTGGTGCCTACAAAAAAAGTTGACAACAGTTTGGTTCCTTTTGTGCTGAGAACACAGCCTATCATGTTGCCCAATATTGTCTCTTTATTTCTTTGTACTCCCTGTCTGTCCATATCCATTTGTTGTCTCTTGTCTTGTATTTAGATTGAAAGCTATTCTGGGCAGGGACCGTCTTCTTGTTTTTGTGTTTGTGCAGTACCTACAACAGTGGGACCCTGGTCTATGATTTCCTAGCTGCACTGAAAATAAAAATAACAAATAACAATATGCTATTGTAAGGAAGCATGTGAGATGATGTTTAAATCTTAATAGGTGAATTAAAATAAATTTTAAGTATTTTTTTCAACAGATATATTTCTCTTAAAGTAAAACACTTGCACATTTTGTTTTTGGAGAGAACTTGGACATGAGTAATTTTTAGGTTATTTGTGTGCTGGGAAAGTATTCTCTAATTATCATAATTATTTGTTTATTTAGTTTAATTTTAACAAGTTGAAATTTTGGGGAGTTGGATTGAAAACTAGAAAGAGTTTAGTGTGCAGTTATTGTAAAGAAAATTGAAACTGTTAGATCTAATCTTATGCTTGTTAAATCTTATATCATTATATAATTTGACCTTTTTTTTCTTATTTCAGATATTTGGTTTTCAGGCAGGATTGACCTCTTTGGACATTAGAGGATCATACTGCTTACCTACTCCAATTATCCCCTCTTTTAGTATTGCTATTTATGGCAAACTGCTTACGTTTCCCAAATATTGGTGAGTATTAAACTTACAATATGAAACAGTAACAGATAATCTTTCCCTTCATTTTTGTGTTATACTGACATAGGTTAAAGATATATGGAATTTTATTGAGTATAGTATCATATTTGACTCTAGGCCTTTGTGTTTCTTGTAGACTATATTATAATATAAAGTCTGTTGTCTGCAATAAAATTTAGGTGAGGATGTAGCTGTTAATTGGTGTTGTAGACCCTTCTTTGGTTGAATGAACTAAAGGAGCAAGCTACAAAAGCCTATAGCAAATGTTTTGCTTTTTAAAATGAACGGAAGTCTTATGGACCAGTTGTTCTTTGAGTGCTGGTCCCTTTGTGTATTTCACACATGGATATGCATGTGCACCATGCACCTGAGATCAAAGATTTCTAGCAACTAGTGTCCATTGGTCTGTGCCCAAACAGTTGTTTCCCTCATATGCCAAACCAAGGGCATAGGGAGCAATATGGATCAACCCCTCTCCAGTTCCTTCTTGTTGCTGCATGGCCTGAGTTGGAATCCTGTGTCTGTAGATGTCTAAGTGGGTGACTCCAGTCAGGAGGTCCAGCTGGTAACTCTTTTTGGTCCATCTTCTGGCAGCCTTTGGAATCTATCAACAAAGAAAAGTCAGCATCAACTCCCACAAGGACTATGGACTTTATAGGAATGACCCTAGATTTGACCTCCGCAAGGGCCTGCTTCCCTACAGAAATGTATGAGACCGTGAACAATTTGATAAGACACGTCTCTTTCAGACCACAAACTCTGTCAGTCTGCCTTTTCCTACAAGGCTACATGGCATCATGTACTTACGTAACACTGTTTGCCAGACTTCACCCACGTTGCCTACAAGCCTGACTCTGGTCCATTTACCCAGCAAACACAGACCACATAAACACCATAATAACAATAGTCACCTTGCCTTGTGGACGAACCCGGACCAAGAACATGTGGGAATTCTTTTCACCATAACCGCACCAGATGTGACTGTTATCACAGAGGCATCCCTTCTTGGGCAGCCCACCTAGACAGTCAGACCACACAAATAATTTGGATTCCTTGTGAGGCCAGAATACACATTAACCTCTGAGAAATGAGAGCAGGCCATCTAGCCTGCAACGTATTCCTCCCACTAGGATCCTGCCATGTCCAAATAATGTCAGACAATATGACAACTCTCTTTTACATGAACAAGTTGGAGCAAAATCCCTTCTCTGAAGCAATGAATTTATGGAATTGGTACATCAGAAACCACATAACTGTCTCAGCTGCATGCCTGCCAGGTACACAGAATTCTCTAGAAGACAGTCTCAGCAGGCACTTCTCCACAGAGAATGAGTGGAAGATACACAATTCTGTCCTGAATGATACGTGCGGTGGGGAACACTTTCTTGGGATCTGTTCTCATCCCAAATGAGTATGTAATTCACCATTTACTGCTCCAGGCAGCTCTTGGCAATGTCTCCAGGGGCAACGCCGTTCTGCTATCCTGGACAGGCCAGCTCACATATGCCTTTCCTCCCATCCATCTGCTACCACAAGTTCTGTGGAAGATTTGCTGTGACCCATTCAATTCTGGTTTCTGGACCTTCTGAACCATCCTCCTATCAGTATCCATCACTCCCAGATTTACTAACTCAGAAGAACAGAAAGATCAGACATTCCAACCCAGCCCACCTTCATGATCTGGTATTCAGAGGGGGGACAGACCTAAAACATTCATACTCAAAGGCCGTTCAGTCTTTCTCAATCAAAGTAGGAAAGATTCGACCAGAAAATGTTTTCTGGCTAAATAGAGGTATTTCTCTATCTAGGCACAACGTAATCAATTATCTCCAGACTCTGCAGATATCCTTGCTATTTTAGATTATCTCCTGTCCTTGAAAACTTCAAGGCTTTCCACTAGTTACTTGCAGATCCATCTAGCAGGAATCAGTGCCTTCCTTCTAGTAGAAGGGATAGTCTGTTTTTATTCACCCAACAACAACTAAATTTCTGAAGTTCCTTGTTAGGACATTCCCACTGGTGGTGAAATCTGTACCACAATGGAACCTCAACCATGTGCTGCCAGTATTTACCAGACGACCATTTGAACCACTGGCCACATGTTCTACAACTCACCTTTCCATGAAGATTGCATTTTGAGTTGCCATCACATCAGCCAGAAGGATGAGTGAACTGGGAGCACCTGACCCGCCATACACTATTTTTAATACTTCTTCACCCGAAATTAATTCCTAAAGTAATTTCTGTGTTTCACATAAATCAACCTGTCCTGTATGCTTCCCAAAACTTCATGCTTCTAATGAGGAGAAAAGACTTCACTCTCTGGACATCAGATGAGCTCTGGCATTCTACCTGCAAAGGACAAAACCAATAAGAAAATCACAAAGACAATTTATTGTTACAGTGAGACAGTCGCGAGAGCAAGCATTATCTGCTCAGTGACCCACTACGTGGATCTCTGGCTGCATTATTCTGTGTTACCAGTTAGTATATATTCCTTCCCTGCATGGGGTAAGAATCCATTCCACTAGGGCACAGGCAGCCTCAAGAGCATCTCTTTAAGAGATATCTCTACTGGAAATATGTAGGGCGGCGACCTGGAGTTCCATCAATACATTCACGAAGCATTACACATTAGTTCAATCTGCGTCTGGAGAACTGTAGGAACTGCAATATTACAACCACCTATATCAACTGTATCCTTGCTAGTCCCCTCCTGTTTAAATATTGCTTATTATTCACCCACATCTAGAATACACATAGGAACCAGCACTCGAAGAAGAAATGGAGCTTAATTATCTATAACTGGAGGTTCTTCATGATGTGTGGTCCCTATCTGTATTCCACTACCTGCTCTCCCTCCCCTCTGCTTCAGATCTTATCTGATTTGCGATAAGAAGAGAAACTGGAGAGGCAGTTGGTGTGCACTGCTCCTTATTTCCTTGGTTTGAAGCACAAGGGGAGCAATGATGCAGGCGCGGACCAACGCTGATCTCAGGTGCCTGTTGTTTATGCTTACCCACATATGGAATACATACCAAATATCTCAGACTCCATAGTTACAGATTAGTTTAACTTCAGTTTCTTCGAGTAGTGTCCCTATTGGTGCTCCACTGTAGGTGTGTGTATGCCTTTGTGCTGTCGATTGGAGAATTTCAATAAGCAGTCTGTCTCACTCATGCATGCGAGGCTAGCCAGTGTGCACGGGCATTTCTCCCTCAGTTCCTTCTCAACTGCCCTAGGCTAGAGATGGAGCTGAGAGCCGTCCATTCACGGATTGTTAATTCCTGATAAGTTAGCAATTTTTTGCTTCTTTTGAATCCCCTTTTCTTTTAGTACTTGTTTGTTTTTAGTTGGCCATGCCAGATAAAAAGAAAAAGAACATAAAGTTTTGCCTCCTGCCAACCCCGGTTTGGGGGACTCCCCGGACAAGTGTATGCCTGGGTCCCCAGGCTTCAAAAAGGTGTCTTAGCTGCAAAGAATGGACGGCCACTCCATGGACAGTAATGGACGGCCACTTGCAATGTATTCGCTACTTTGTGGAGAAGCAGAATCCACAAAAGTGTAGTTGGTGCCAGCAGCTAAACCCAGGTCCAGGAGGGATAGAGAGTTAAGGCTAAAACTCCTGTTCATTGAGTTGGCCCTTCAATCACCGAAGAAAAAAAAGAGAGATTGGAGACCTATACTGGACCTCAGAGCACTCAACAGATATGTCAAAGTGCAGAAATTCAAGATGGTCACACTGGCAATGATTATCCCAGGGTTAGAAGTGCGGGACTAGTTCTCGACCTTTGAACTTCAAGATACATACTTTCAGATCTCTGTCATAGAGGCACAGATGTTACCTCAGGTTCACGCTATGCCAGAACCACTACCAGTATAGAGTACTCCCTTTCGGCCTCTCATCAGCCCTAGGGTGTTCTCTAGGGTCCTTTCTATAGTGCCCCAATCTACGTTTTACAGTTTTTCCCTACCTAGATGACTGCCTTCTCAGGTCACGGTCCTTCGTAGAGGTCCGACTAGTCACTCATACCACACGAGACCTTTTTCTGAGACTGGGCCTTCGGATCAGTGAACAAAAATCAACCTTAACATTGGTTCAGAAACTAAAGTTTATTGGAGTCAACCTCGTTTCTGTTCAGGGTGCGCCTGCCATATCACAGATTTCTCAGTCTCTTCTCGTTGATAGAGACAATACAATCCAGTTCTCAAATCCCATCCAGATACTGCCTTAGCTTCTGGGGCACATGGCTGCGGGCACATCAGTCATTGCTTATGCCAGACTATGCATGAGGTGTCTTCAAGCATGGTTTGGTTCGGTGTACAGACCAAAGACAATATAAACAAGCTCCTGTCGATGCCCACCTGAGTCTAGCAATCCTTAAATTGGTGGAAAGAGCCAGTGAATGTTTGCATGGGAATACCGTTCACTCAGTCCTCCCCATCCCTTCTCCTGACCACCAATGCATCCCTCAGAGACTGGGGAGTACAGCTCAATGGTCACACTGTACAGGGCAGATGGTCCCGGTCAGAGATGTGTCTCCATCCAATCAAGAACATGTATACTAAGGTTATAGCAGACAATATGGGCTGTATGTACTACATAAACTGGCAGGGAGGCGCCAGGTCTCATTCCTTATGCGTAGAGCTCTGAAGCTATGGAGCTAGTGCATCTCCCAGAATGTCATAATATCAGTGTCCTACAAACTGGGAATACATAACATGACGGCTGATAGTCTAAACCGCAAGTTCCTGCTCAGCCAGAAATAGGATATAGAACCATCCATTCTGCACAATTGTAGCAAAGTAGTGTGGCCTTCCTCAGAGACTGACAGCAAAGGAGAGCCAGATGCCCCCTGGTGGGCGGAGCCTGGAAGGTCTAGGCCTCCACGTTGGAAGTGGAAGGGTGGGACAGGAACCGGCAGTATAAGATGCAGGCCCTGCAGCTCAGTTGGGCAGGCGCCACCGAGGGAGGCAGACACTTCCAGCCCACTGCTTGAGCTGGAACCTGTGGAAGACTTCTGCTGCCCTGAGGACACCTCCCAGGTACCAGGACTGTCAGACATGCCTGATGCGGAGGAGCTGCTGGGATTGTCAGTGGCAGTATACCCTGGGGAGATGGAGGACAACCCTGGGGTTGAGGTATACCTAGAGGAGAGGGTAGGAAGGAGCCTAGAGATAGTCGACTGTAGTCTGGCTGCAGTGCCACTCGAGACAATCAGCGTGTTGCAGCTGGATTCCCCGCTGACCCAGTGGCAGACCATACTGCCACTTTTAGGGCCTTGGGCTGGGATGCAGTGGAGTCGGGTGGGCCTGCATCCCCCCCTACCCCTGCCACCCCACCCCTGGAGTAGCAGTACTCCCTCTTCTTCCAAGAGGCATGTGTTGGTCTGTCACTCATCAGATTCAAGACGACAGACTGGGGTGTTCCTGCCTGAACCCCATAGACTGCAATTGGTGCTCACCATTACCTGAGCCCCATAGACAGCAATTGGTGCCCAACTCCAGCCGGCTCCCTAGACGGTTTGCTGGGTGCTCAACTTTCTGCCGGTGCCCTAGACTGTTTGCTGGGGGCCCCGCCCTGGCTGAGGGTCTGTTATTGCACACGTGTGGCAGCAAAGGGAGGTGGCCTCCCCCAGAGATGACAGTGAGGGAGAGCCACGCGCTCCTATGCCTACAACGATATATTACAGCAATGGGGGGTGCCAGAGAGAGACTTGTTCGCCACTTACTAGAACAAGAGATGTTTGCAGTATTACTCCAGAGTAGGGATAAAATAACACTCCAGGAGAGATGCTCTTCTTCTTCCTTGGGGCAATGGCCTTCTTTACACCTTTCCTCTATTCCCTCTGTTGCTGAAGGTCCTGTTGAAAATAAAAAGGAGAAAAACAAATATCATTCTGATTGCCCCCATCTAGCCCAGACAGACATAGTACCCTTACTTGTCTCAGCTGGCATTGTGTTCACCGATGACCCTATTGATCACTGCTGTACTTCCTCTGAACAGTATGCCTCTGTGGGCTGGAGCTATGAAGGAGCCACACTTTGAGATATAGGACCCACGGACTGAGGTGAAGGGTGTGACCCTTGTTCTGTGACAGGAGATATTGCACAGTAGGAAGGGTGCTACTCATTGCACCTTCCTTCAGAAATGGAAGAGATTCCAGATATAGTGCCAACCTAAGGATGTCACCCCTAATTCAGCCACCTTGCTGGTGATCCTGAACTACCTGTTATCTTCAAAGAAATCGGCTCTCTATTCACTTGCTGAAGGTTCACTTGGTAGCAATTGCAACCTCCCACCAGCAGGTAGAAGGCTACTGAGTCTTCACCACAACGATGAGGAGGTTTCTAAAAGGTATAGCAAACCTTTTCCCACAACACAAGATCCCCAGTCCGCAATGGGACCTCAGTGTAGTGCTAAAGGGTGACTAGACCACCATTTGAACCCATGTCCACTTGTTCATTAAATCACCTTTCCATGAAGATGGCATTGCTCATCGCCATCACTTCTGCCAGAAGGATAGGGGAGATAGTAGCTTTGATGGCACTTCTCATAAGAACATAAGCACAGCCATACTGGTTCAGACCAAAGGTCTATCTAGCCCGGTATCCTGTCTTCCAACAGGTTTCAGAGTAGCAGCTGTGTTAGTCTGTATCCGCAAAAAGAACAGGAGAACTTAGGTGCCACAAGTACTCCTGTTCTTTTTGTCTTCCAACAGTGGCCAATGCCAGGTGTTTCAGAGGGAGTGAACAGATCAGGTAATCATCAAGTGATCCATCCCGACACCCATTCCCAGTTTTTGTTGAACAGAAGCTAGGGACACCATCCATTCTGGCTAATAGCCATTGTTGAACCTATTCTCCATGACTTTATCTAGTTCTTTTTTGAACCCTGTTATAGTCTTGGCCTTAACAAAAATCCTCTGGCAAACAGTTTAACAGGTTGACCACGCCCCCTTTTACGGTGTTCTTCCTGGACAAGGTCTTATCCAGACCACACCCAAAGTTCATTCCCAAAATAATTTCTGCATTTCACATGAATCAACTTATTCAACTCCCAACATTCTATCCAAAACCTCATACGGATAACAGAGAGGCCATCCTCCATACGCTTGATGTGAGGAAAGCCTTGGCCTTGTATTTAGACAGGACAAAGGCCTTCAGAAAATCTCCAAGACTCTTCCTCTCAGTGGCAGACAGGTCAAAAGGTACAGCAATTTCAGCTCAGAGACTCTCCAATTGTGTCTCTTGCTGTATTTAAACTCTGCTACCAATTGCATGGGGTAACACCCTCATCTTCAGTATGCACGCATTCCATGAGGTCAGTCTCCTCATTGATCGCCTTCTCCAAGGGTATCCCGAAATCAGAGATCTGCAGAGCAGCTACATGGGCATCTACACATACTTTTGCAGAACACTATACCATCCTGAGTGATTCGACTCCCGACGCCCAATTCGGGGCCTTAGTACTTTAATCTGTATCAGACTCAGCTCTGAAGTTCCAGCCTCCAGCAGTGGGTACTGCTTGGGAGTCACCTACAGTGGAGCACCAATAGGACACTACGTGAAGAAGTAACCTTGTGCACTAATGATGGTTCTTCGAGATGTGTCCCCCTATGGGTGCTCCCTTCTCCCTTCTATTTCAGAGTTCTACTGGTTGACACTGGTAGAGAAGGAACTGAGGGAGAAATGCCCATGCATGCTGACTAGACTCATGGCAGGTGGGGAGCCACACGTGCTCGGGTGGCACGGACTGCTATTGAAATTCTCTAACAGCGCAAGGGTGCGCACACCACACACCTACTGTGGAGTACCCATAGGGGGATACATCTTGAAGAACCATCGTTACTGCACAAGGTGAGTAACTTCCTCCCATTTTTTTCTTGAATAAATACCAAGAGTAGATGTCAACTGACAGATTTACACGTATTTAACTGAAGAGCTGTGTTCTCACTTCAATCAAACTTAGGGTTTGAAACAAAGCAGGGCAATAATCTACAACCTAGCTCCACAAGTAAGGTCTTGTGTTTAAAATAGTATGCTGTAGAAAAAAATTATTTTTGTTTTTTAAAAAATATTTTCAATTAAATATGGCATTTTGCTTGTTATAGCAGAAATTTTTAGGGTTTTCCCTTTGGTTCTAAAATATAATATATATTTTTGCTTGCATTGAATGAAAGTCTTCTCCTTGAGAAATATTATTTTAAAAAAAAGCAGAAATCAGGGAGAAGAAAAGTTAGCATGTTAAAAATACTGTCCTCATATTTAATATTTTATATGCATGAATGGGAAAATATATTTTTGTCCTATTAATATTTATGAACTATGCAAATAGACTAGATTTATATATAATGCTACACTGGAATATACTAAGTTGTTTACTATTGATATTTGCACTATGTTATCTTAATGGATAATAATATTTTAACACAGTCAGTATACCACCAGGTGGTAGTAGATTAATTTTTCTTGGTCATATTTTTCATTGATATTTCACAATAACACCTAATACTTTATGTGAAATAGTATGCTGATCTTTCATTTTTCTGATGAAATACTGACTTTATTATGGTAATTTAGAAGTGATGTCAATTGTCAACACTGGTGAAGAGTACTTTAGTCTTTAACATTAGGAAAAACAAACTTGTTTCACTCAGCGTTAGTTTGCTATACTTGTTAAGAAGTATTAGCTTGTAAAAATGAATTAGATATTTAAAACCTAAATATAAATTTTGGTTTTACATTATTTTGAAAAGTTTGTGTACATGTGCAAAATGAAATTTTAAAATGATCTAATTCTTTTAAAGATGTCGGCACTGAAAATCTGTCAGTAGGCAAGCTACTTAGTAGTGTTTAGCAATGTTTGTCTCCTTGCATATTATGCCTTATATCATTTTTTTTTATTTGTAGACTGTAGGTTACTTTGTGATGCAACATGATAAATTCCTGAGGCAGAGAAAAAAACTCAATAGGCCACCAAGAAAAAAGAGAACTCATAATTTAAGCAAAAAAATGGTGCTATCTTAAAATGAGAAAATATATGTCAACTTTTGGGAATAGGATTTATAACCCGAATAGCATCTGTAGCTTACTACATTTCTAAATTATTTTAATAGCGAGTTTGATCATTTGTCTTCAGGGTATAATGCTTTTGTAGATTTTTTAAAAATATAAATGTATTTCACAATCTTAATAAGATAAAACTAATTTATGCAAACAATTTATCTAAACCAAGCAACGCCAATTTGAGGGTAATAAAGTAGAAAAAATAAATGAGTACAGCAGCAGCCTGCTTAAATGAAGTGTAGTTTGAAGTGAATAAAACTCCAGATGAAATGCATCAAATAGCACTTGAACTAAATCAAAATCGGCGTGAGGACTGAGAGCTTCATTGAAGTCATGCACCGAGTGAGAATTAGTCTGGTAGAATAACCTGGTAATGTCATTAAGCCTCAACTCATTTTTTTCCCTTCAAAAATTATACCACCTGCTTTATTTGGGTTTTTAGATTTCACATTCCAGAATTTCTTAAAGTACACACATCTGATGCTACATATGTTCTTCTATTTCTTGGGAGAAAATATATACCACAGACCAGAGCTTTTAAAAACAAAGACATTTTATGAACTGTTATGGAATCCCTTAGGTAGTATGTTTTCGGTTAGCAGCAAAAATCTTAACTTTATTTCTGACATAAATCAACAGAATAGCTTTCATTTTTCTTGTTTCAAAATATAAATTCCAAACTGTACATTAACTATATACAATATATGCTATAATTTGCTATATTTACATTTTTAAAGTGTAGTGGAGAAATGTAGGTAACATTTGATAGATGAAAGTAAATTAGTTCTCCCCCCGTCTCCCATAAAGATGCTGGCAACTATTTTTATCATTTAAACAAGTGATATTTGTTTTTGTTTACTAATTTGGTGTTTTAATACAAATGAATAAGTGGGCTTGATGCCAAGAGATTTGCTCAGAGCAATTAGTTCAACGTGTTTCTGACTATATTTTAAATTCCTGTATATGTAACTTAATTCTATAATTAAAATAAAAAATACCGTCTGTGTCCTTGTTCACAGTGGCAGTAACCTACAAAATGCAATTTTAATATTTGTGTTTTACAAGTAATTCATGTAGTGTTGCATGCCAGGCTATTAAACAGCTTTCAAACCTTCCAGGCAGACGTTTAAAAGCAACTAAAAAATTAGCAGAATATGGCTCGAAAGGCATACTGACTAATAATAATATTTAATGCGAAACAGAAATCTTGAGAGGAATTAACTTTTTTTCATTTTTGGCTAGAATTTATTTTTCAGCAGATGAGGTAATTGGGTGTAGGACAGTTTAGTATTGTAACACAGTATCACCAGTAGAGTAGCACTTTGTTGTTCTGCAGATGAATATTTGTTAAGGTTCCTGTGATACTAAAGATTAGATTCCTAAGAGAATTCTGTTTTTTGTTTTAAATATCTGGGCTGATACAGAAATGTTTCATCTATATGTTTTATGAGGTAGATTTTGGTCCAGGTCATATGTCATTTATATCATTATTTTCTCCTCTGCACATTCCCATGCTTGGGATGCACCATCAGTGCAGCCTGGATTAATGCAAACGGCTTGAAGCAGTGTCAGCTGGAATGTCCTCAAACTGCCTGTTTACTCCCCTGGGAAATCTGAATGTCTGGAGGGCGAGAACATAAAAGAGGACAGGGTGAATGAGCAACCTCAGTTCCTTCCAGCTGTGGTAGTAAGAGGCCAAGGAGCTTCCCTGTCTTCACTTATTCAGTCTTTTTTGGAACAGTTGTTTCAGTTAATTCACTGTATTTTAGCTACATCTAGTTAGTGCAATCCAGGTTAGTGTTAGTTTAGTGTTGTGTTTCATGTATTTCTTCTTTTGTCTGAGAGGATTGCGTTGCCCTGTCATGGGGTCCTTGGTTCTGCTAAGGAGGAACAAAAAGCAAAGAAACTGCTGTTCAAGAGTTCTGCCTCTGCCCCTGCTGTTTTCTTGTCCTTGGACACCCATGCTTGGTGCATGGCCTGCTGGGGGGAAGCCATTCCTTCAGACATTGTTCCATCCTTTATCCCAAGGGCTAAAAAAGAATGACAAAATATACTCTAAGGCTAAGTAGTGCTGCTTCAGGAAACCTTAACATCAAAGCCTCCTGATTCTGACGGACAGGATTTCATAAATGGTTGGAGACCTGCTTCAGCTCCAAATCTCGAGGGAGATAAGGCTGCTTGGCCAATGCAAACCCTATAAAGTGAGGAAATAAAAGGGTATGTCTATACAGCAAGTTAGTGCATGATAAGCTGGGTTGCTCCAGGAGGTTTGCACTAATTGTCCATGTGGACCTTGCTGTTACAGACTAAAAGTTCTGTAGTGTGCTTTGCATACTGCTTCAGTAGGTACTAACACGCTGTATAGACAAGCCCTATATTACAGGATATATCTCTTAAACGTACCCAAATGTACCACACAGCACATTTCCAGTGATTGACCCAGAACCCTCTCAAGGAACTTCCTTCTGTCTTTAAGGAAACACACACACAAGAATATTCCTCACGGATAACACAAAAGCTTAAGTATGAGCTCATGTCTCTCCCCCTTAAGCATACTCAATCTGTACACATATGTCAACTCAAAGTATTTGCTGATGTTGCTAATGTGTGGTTTGTAGTTAAGGTTATAGAAAAGGGTATTATGCTGCAGTATAATACATCAGGGAAGAAGAGGATCAGAGGATCTGCTTTGCTTGTATCCTGTCTGGAGCTCTAGTTCTGTGGGTATCATGTTCAAGAAGCTCAGTAGGACCTGGGAGCATGTGTAATACAGTTGGGACATTAAAGAAATTAAGGAATAAACATATGACAAGTTCTGTTGCACAGCTTCTCTCCTTATTTGTCACTAATGGGTTAATGCCCTGCACCTGTGCAAATCGGAGGCAGACCAGTGTTGTTGCTGGAGATTCCTGGACTAAGCCTCGCCTTGCTGCTCGGGCCACCAGATTTTCTGCCTCTTTCGATGGAACAAATTGCCAGTTCAATTTGTCCCAAGCATTTTGTTTTAAAACTTATTTTGTATTTGTTTTTATGCTGTAGTGATTTATAATTTTTCTTCTGCCTCCTTCTCCTGGATTGGGTATCAGGCAGCCTGGTGGTTTCAACCACCCGGATCTGTTACTACAGTGCTCCTCTTCTGGGCTTCCTCTGTCCCCACTCATGCAGGGCAGAGCAGTCCTGCAAATATCAGGCTAACTCTAAGCAGTGATTTCCTGTTGGAGGCAACATTTACAGGCCCTACAGAAGGCAATTATATTCTGACTGTTCACAGCCAGCTGACCTTGCACTGCCAGTGCACGGAGCTCTGTTGAACTGGCATGTTGGGTTCCCTCCCTGTCCTGAGAAGCCACGACTACAACACAGAGAATCCTGATCAGTAGCTTCTTATGATTTGGGAGAGAGTGTCTAAGGATGCAGAAGACACTATCCAGCCAGCTCAAGGAGCAAATCCCGCAACAGACCTGGACCAGAGGGGAAAAACCCCTGAAGAGCATCAAAAACCCAACCCCCAGATACTGCAGTGGGTTCTCAGCTCCCTGGGGAAAGAAGTAGGGCTGCTACACAACTCCCTTTCCTTCTCACTGTACATCAGGTAATTCTCCTGGTGCTCAGGTATAAAAGCCTTGCAAACCCTAGAGATGGTAAAAGCAACCATCACCTTGGTAGTGCAATAATTAGTGTGATTAATGAGCAAGTGGTGAAAACCAGTGGTTAACCCCCTTCTTCTTTACCTAAGGGAGTGTTTGTTGGGGCCTCTCCTATACAGAGAGTATGTCTACACTACAAAGAAAAACACATGGCATTGAGTCTCAGGGCCCAGGTCAGTTGACTTGGGTTCTCAGGGCTTGGGCTGTTAGGCTTAAAAATAGCAGTGTTGATGTTTGGACTCAGACTGGAGCCTGGACTCTGAAACCCAAAGATCTCAGATGGAGCCCAGTCTATTTTTAAGCCCAACAGCCTAAGCCTGAGTCAGCTGACCTGGACGCTGAGACTCAATGCTGTGGGTTTTTCTTTGCGGTGTAGACGTACCCCAGAGAAGTTCTTGCAGTGCTGTACCAAGCTCACCATCCCCTCCCACCTCGCAGCATGTCTGGGCATACAGAGGATTCTGTCACTGTACTGTGAAACTCTTCCTCAGGTTGCAGTGTAATGGGAATTGTGCCTGTCTGACTTTCAACCCAGGGACTTTTACTCTATCAGGGCATGGGGCTCAGATTCAGGCAGCAGCAGAATGGGATTTGTGCCTTCTGGTCATCATCCATAAACTCTTGTTTTGTCAGGGAAAGGGGCTCAGACTCTGAAAAGCGGAAAGTGGTCTCTTTCCTCCTCTTTCCCTCATCACAGATAGGCCACACTTTAAAATGTAAATAATCGGTAACCAGAACAAAGGCACACGAGGAGTCTACTTCCCAGAAACCTGCATCATCATGGCGTTACTGGGGAGGAGGGCAGGGGATGTGGAGATAAATCCCTTCTTATGTTCAAAATCATCCTGATTTACTGATTAAAGTCCTGAGTCCTAGGTGACTTCTACTATACTTACTTGGGTGCTAGACAACCTAGGGGAGCAAGCAGGCAGGCTTTCAGGCTCTTAGAGCATTTAGCAAGCATCTTCTACAGTTGAGGTATTTGCATGTTACCACAATGGTAAAAATTTGCAAAGGTCCTAAACTTTATTGCATCAAGGCATTTCCTAGCAGTGGTCATATTTACCAAATTATCTCCAGTGACTAAGATTGTTGGTGTCATTCATCAGCTTCGTCCACTGAGTGGGTTTCTTAAAATGTGCCTGCAGACTTTCCTTCTGATGATGTGGAACCACACATCTAATGGAAAGCGAAAGTAGATGTTATTCTCAGATCACATCCAATTGTCCCTTTATGGGCAGCTAAGTACAAACAACACGCTCACTGCCAACCCAGTATTCACTCCAGACCTTGCATTATCGGTATGGAAGCAAGGATGAGTAGCATGCTTGGAAGAAAGTTCCCAACATCTGAGAGTACATATCCATTTAGTTTATTCATGTCTGAACAAAAAAAACCCTAAGCCACAACTGTGGCCCTAAGGGTTGGCCCCAGTGATCCATCAAATCCAATATCCTGTCTAGGTCGGTGGACAGTACCAGCTGCTTCAGTGGAAGGTGCCAAGAAACCACATAGTGGGAAACCATGGTGCTCACAGGGGAAGTCTCCTTTTACCTCCTGTTAGAGATTGGCTTATGATTGAGGCACGAGTGTTTGGTTACTCACTGGTTTTGGAAGGGATATAGAGTTCCATTTTTTCCCTGGAAATAGGAATAACATCCTGGGCAGAGGAGAATCTGCCACCTTTCAAGGCAGTTCACATAAAGGATATAGAAAAGAGGAAAATGGAAATTGAAGTTGTCATACTACTCTTCCACTAATCTAGAAGGCACTTTGAATTTGCTAGGCAGCCAAGGAACCCATTCTGGCACTTAAAGATTATACCTATAGGAAAGTACATAGGAGGAATGGTGATGCAGTACTTTGAGTAGTGCATAAACCCCCTTATTTTTGCCCTAAAATCTTGCATGTCATGGATGGTTTGCAGGAACGTTTCTGCAACAAATGTTTTCTCAGGGTAAGCCTGTAGAATTTACAATATACTGTGGCTGTCAAGTAATTAAAAAAATTAATTGCGATTAATCACATTATTGTTGTTAATAGAGTACTATTTATTTAAATATTTTTGGATGTTTTCTACATTTTCAAATAGATTTCAATTACAACACAGAATACAAAGTATACAGTGCTCACTTTATTTTTTATTACAAGTATTTGCACTGTAAAAAACGCAAAAGAAATAGTAATTTTCAATTCACCTAATACAAGTACTGTAGTGCAATCTCTTTATCGTGAAAGTTGAACTTACAAATGTAGAATTATATACAAAATAACTACATTCAAAAATAAAACAATGTAAGATTTTAGAGCCTGTAAGTTCACTCAGTCCTACTTCTTGTTCAGCCAATTGCTCAGACAAACAAGTTTGTTTACATTTGCAGGAGATAATGCTGCATGCTTCTTGTTTACAATGTCACCTGAAAGTGAGGCCAGGCGTTTTCATGGCACGGTTGTAGCTGGCATCGCAAGGTATTTATGAGTCACATGTGCTAAAGATTCATATGTCCCTTTATGCCTCAACCACCATCCCAAAGGACATGCATCCATGCTGGTGATGGGTTCTGCTCGATAACTATTCAAAGCAGTGCCGACCGACACATGTTCATTTTCATTATCTGAGTCAGATGCCACCAGCAGAAAGTTGATTTTCTTTTTTGGTGGTATGGTTTCTCTAGTTTTCTCATTGGAGTGATGTTCTTTTAAGACTTCTGAAAGCATGCTCCACACCTTGTCCCCCTCAGATTTTGGAAGACACTTCAGATTCCTAAACCTTGGGTCAAGGTATCTTTAGAAATCTCACATTGGTACCTTCTTTGCATTTTGTGAAATCTGCAGTGAAAGTGTTCTTAAAATGAACGTGCTGGGTCATCATCCGAAACTGCTATAACATAAAATATAGGACAGAATACGGGTAAAACTGAGCAGGGGATATACAGTTCTCCCCCAAGGAGTTTAGTCACAAATTTAATTAACACATTTTTTTCAACGAGCATCATCAGCATGGAAGCATGTCCTTTGGAATGATGGCCGTAGCATGAAGGGGCATACGAATGTTTATCGTATCTGGCACGTAAATACCTTGCAATGCTGGCTACAAAAGTGCCATGCAAACACCTGTTCTCACTTTCTGGTGACATTGTAAATAAGAAGAGGGCAGCATTATCTCCTGTACATGTAAAGAAACTTGTTTGTCTGAACAACTAGGAGTCCTGGCACCTTAGAGACTAACAAATTTATTTGGGCATAAGCTTTCGTGGGCTAGAACCCACTTCATCGGATGGAAAATACAGGAGCAGGTATAAATACATGAAAGGATGGGAGTTGCCTTACAAGTGTGAGGTCAGTCTAATGAGACAATTCACTTAATAGCAGGATACCAAGAGAGGAAAAATATCTTATGTAATGGTAATGAGAGTGGCCCATTTCAAACAGTTGACAAGAAGGTGTGAGTAAGAGTAGGGAGAAATTAGTGTTGGGAAAATTAGGTTTAGGTTTTGTAATGACCCAACAATTCCCAGTCTTTATTCAGGCCTAATCTGTACAGTTTGCAAATTAATTCCAGTTCTGCAGTTTCACGTTGGAGTCTGTTTTTGAAGTTTTTTTGTTAGCGATTGGCTGAACAAGAATTAGGACTGAGTGGACTTGTACATTGTTTTGTTTTTGAGTGCAGTTATGTTACAAAAAAGATCTACATTTGCAAGTTGCACTTTCATGATAAATGCACTACAGTACTTGTATGAGGTGAATTGAAAAATATTATTTCTATTTATCATTTTTACAGTGCAAATATTTATACTCAAAAATAATATACATTTTGATTTCAATTACAACACAAAATGCAATATATATGAAAAATGTAGAAAAACATCCAAAATATTTAATAAATTTCAATTGGCATTCTATTGTTTAACTGTGCAATTAAATCTGCGATTAATCATGAGTAATGTTTTAAATTGCAATTAATTTTTTGGTTAATCATGTAAGTTAACTGCAATTAATCGATAGGGCTACAATATACATATATTGTAAGTTGTGTCTCCCACCTCATCATTTAGGTTGTGTACATATTCTTTAAAAAAAATCATTATAAATCAGTTGTCAAGGTAACCAGTCAGTTAAGAAGGGATGGAAGGCAAAATTACATGAGAAATTTTGAAAGTTCTGACTCCAAGCTGGTTTTGACATTTTTTATACTGTTTTAATGCCTTGGATTTTCATTACTATGTAATTCAAAAATGTCTCGACCAATTTCTCTCAAACTTACTCCCCCAACAACACCCACACACTCTATTTTCTTGCCTGAAATGAAGCATGAGAATTTACAGCCATATGTTTTTGTTTTTGTTTGTTTGATGAAGTCAGGGAAGCAGAGTTGTGAAGATAGGGAATTGTTCCTTTTCTGAATGTTTAAAAATAAGGTGTTCAGTAGAACAGTAAACATTGTGTAAGAAACAAGGACCCAGGAAACATGTTTGCCTAACATGGTTTTGGTATTTCTTTTGCAAGTCAAAGAATTTGCAAATGTTTTTATGAAGATGTATTTTAGGGTTATTTTTTAATATGAGGTGGTATTAACTTTTATAAGAATTTGGGTACAGTACTTTATAGTTATATAAGACAAAGCACATTCTAGTGGCTAAAGAGCAGGACAAAAAGACTGGCTATCTGGGTTATTTATATGCATTAAATGTAACTTCAGTACTTTGCCAACTTTTTTTTCTTTCCCCCTCAAATAAGGTGGTTTCCAGTTGGCTGAAGCACAAATCTGTTCTTCAGTCAATCTTTTTAGGTGTGCAGTTGCATATGCAAAAATTGTATGGCTGGAATCTGGGTCTCACTGAAGTCAATATCGGGTTTTCAACCTCTTTTTCTAGTTATTTATGGAATTACATCTTGCTGAGTGCTTAAAATGCATTCTTTGCCGTCTCCAATATACTGAAGTCATTTGGCATAACAGCAATGAAGTTATACTGGAATACTGTGTCAGACTGAAAGGTTCTTGCTTTGAAAATAAGTATATCTATTATGTTCCAATATGTATTTTCCATAGATGTCTTGGCTTTGATTTTGCATTTATGTTACAGTGGGAGAA
The DNA here is from genome assembly GCF_016161935.1 of Mauremys reevesii. Taxonomy (NCBI): domain Eukaryota; kingdom Metazoa; phylum Chordata; order Testudines; family Geoemydidae; genus Mauremys; species Mauremys reevesii. The sequence continues at coordinate 249,174,324 of NC_052624.1, forward strand.
TGTTATTCTGTGACATTTTATTATACTTACAGTATCTTTTTAAATATGTCTGTATCTGATTATTTTGATGGTCTTGAGACTCACCAGGGTTTGTGGAACTATTTAATGTTTAAATAATAGTAACAAGACACTTTCAGAGTTAGTAGGCCAAAACTAAACCCAACTTTTTTTCCCTTATATGTCTGCAAAATCTTTTTGTGTGTTTAAAAACTGCTTCAAAGATTTTAGTATTTTTTCGAAAGCATTATATGGCAAACCCGGGGCCATTGCATTTAAATCTGAAATATAGTTTTCACTAAGGGCTAGCGTAGCTGTGGGAGAGAAATGAAACACATTTACTAGTATACAATTATTTACATTTAATACAAGCAAGAAATTTTGAGTTGTGCTTGAAATGCTTTAAAATATTTTTAAACAAAGTTATTAAGTAGTGAGACTGCCAATATAATCCTTCCTTTACAGCCTTCACATGGGGGGAGGGATAGCTCAGTGGTTTGAGCATTGGCCTGCTAAACCCAGGGTTGTGAGTTCCATCCTTGAGGAGGCCACTTAGGGATCTGGGGCAAAAATTGGTCCTGCTAGTGATGGCAGGGGGCTGGACTTGATGACCTTTCAAGGTCCCTTCCAGTTCCAGGAGATTGGTATATCTCCAATTATTACCTTTATTACACTCTTTCTGCTACTTGTACAATGCATATTCATGGAACATAAACATGAACTGTAACATCTCCATCAGTGCAATGTTTCAGCTGGACTTTGACATTTACCCCCGCTCCCCTGCCTCACACATTCTTTCTCTCCCACACACACTAACACCCCCCACCCTTTTTAGTCTTTCTCCTCTGATCTTTTCTAGTGATGATTTCATAGGCTCAATCTACACTAGAAAAGGTTTGCTGGTATAGGTATACCCGTGGAGATGCAATTTTTGCTGGCAAAAGAGTTTCCTTGCCAGTATAGTTCATGCTAGTTTCCCAAGCGAAATAAACTGTATCCATGAAAGCACTTCTATACTTGTAGAACTGCTTCTACATCAGTGTTATACTGATATAGAATTGTAAAAAGAAAAATCTCACCCTAGTCAACATTATTCTGCCAGCAAAAGTTTCTAATATAGACTTTGGGTTAGTCTGTAGTGTCACCTAAAGAGTTGCATATTTTGTGAATCTTCTGAAATCGAAATGGAACCAGTGTCTTAGTCCATAGCTAAGTCCCTACCTTAAAAAAAAAATCCCATCTATGAGTCCCTTTCAGTCAGCAGCAGTTAATCCTCTGATAATGGTAACCTCATACATGCCAACATCTTTAAAGCAAAAAGCACCAGAGGAGCAAATGTATTTGTTTGCTTGTTTTGCATACATTTTGAGATATTATTCTAGGAGTACTTAGAACTGAGGAGAGAGATGGAGTGCAAAAATAGAAGAGAGAGAACAATAAAGAAAGGAGAGGAAAGAGTTCGACTCCAGCATTTAATTCTCTTCCCCTTCCCATCATCAGCATTTCATTCCACAGCCACCATCCCCTTCTATCTCCACAAAGAAATTTCATTTTTCCTAACCCTCGCTTCCTCTTCCCAAGTACACACTCTCACCACCCACCCTCATCTTCCAAGTATTTTCCCCACCCTTACACCCTCCTCTTCAAACCTTTCATCTTAACTACCTTGTCATTACTTCATCATGTTATTTTGACACCTATCTTCACCGCCAGATCTTCCCAATCTTCTCCCCTCAAAGGACTTCATTTGACTCCTCCCCTTACATTAGAAACCTGGGAGAGGGGGTGTTGATGGGAGCCTATTCTTCCCCACTCCCAACCCTCCTCAGGTCAGGCTGGAATCAGTTGTGTGAGCATTCTGGCTCTGCAGCTTTCCACCCCTTTCTGGCTTCCCCTGCTACACTGCCTCCAGGCCATGGGGAGATGAAGACACTGGCCTTGTGGCCTGATTGAGAGCTCATAATGAGTGATGAAATCATTAGATTTCCACCACATCTCCTAGGTGCTGCTGCCCAGGGCACCTCTATCTTTGCCACCACCAACAAGGTAGTTCTTATCTGGGGCCCCTTCCTGCCTACCTGACCCTTTCCCCCTAGTCCTATGCTGGCTCCTACAAAGCCGCCACTCCTAATCCCAGGACACAGATCCTCCCCTTTATCTCAGGAGTCTTCTGGGAGGACCCCATGGCTTCCCATATGTTTGCTTCAGGGGGTGTCCAAATGTCCACCATCTTCAGTCTTTGAGGGCAGAAGGAAAACTACCACCTCTGTAATCTACAAATTTCCAAAGAGTTGTAAGAAAAAATAATTAAAGTTGAAAGATTAACTACAAAACTTGGGATAGGGAGGGAGTTCACAGTCTTAAATTATGCATTGTGTTTTGGCAGACTTAAAAGTTAAGGTACATTTACTTTTTAAAATAATATATTTGACTTTTTTTTCCCTTTGACCTCCCAGCTCCTGTTGTTCTCTGTTTCCCATGCAAGAGTTGATATATCTATCTATCTATATATATAGATATATATATATATAGACACACGTATAAAATTTAACTGTTATTAATAATTCCCTCGATTGTTAAAACTGAAAGAAGTTTAAAAATCTAGAACACTTCCTTCTCCTGAGCTTGGATTATGAAGATGGATTATTTAGTTTCACTTTTGTGTCTAGTCAATTTTTAATCAGTTTAACTTTTAAGTTCTCATGCATGAGCATAATGCTACAATATTAGATTTACAAATACTATGAGGAATTTTTTCCCCTAGCTTTAATGGCGTTCACAACTAAAGCAGCTTTCTCAGCTAGTAGTAGTCTGTGACATTTTGATAAAAAACTAGAACAATACAAAATTTACACAGCAAAAGTTAAATGGATTAGGAACTGGCTAAGTGACAGGACTCAAAATGTAATTGTAAATGTGGAATCATCTTCAAGTGGATGTGTTTCTGATGCGGGCCCACCGGGATCGGTTCTTGGCCCTATGCTATTTAACATTTTTATCAATGTTATATTCCTAATTTTAGAATTCCACACTTTAGACTTATTCTCTAAAGTATCACTGAAGCTTGCATTTTTTTCTTTTTTCCAAAATTGTTTCTAGCAAAGGTTTGTCAATCTTTTTCCAAAGACAAAGTGTCCTCTGGCTCTTCAGAAAACAGAAATGCAACTTCATTATTACCCAGCCAGACTCTTCTGCCTTTACATTAAACAGAAAAATCCTGGTTTGTGAATACCATAATTTAGTGGTTTTCCCATTCTGATGAATTGTCTGACTAGCATGCTTTATAGAGGTCAGATTGGAAAAACTAGTGGTACTCCCTGAAATTTCACCCATTTAAGAGACCAAAATGAGATGCCACACACTCAGTTATGCAGAACTTAATAAAGTAAGTAGAGGTGACCTCTAATGTGTCACACTTGAGGTTTATTAATGGAGCAAAGTAATACATTTTTATTACACCTGCTAGTTTTATATTTTTATTTAATTTGTTTTACTGGCATTTCTGTAGCACTCATCACAGTAGTAATTTAGTGCCTCAAGAGTAAAGATACATCATTTATCTCTAGAAGACAGAATTTCCTCCTATAAGGAGAAAATGGGGGCCATAACTTGCATAGCATATCATAGTGACTGGAATTCAGTATCTTAAAAACATTTGTTAGTCATCATTGGATTATTTTTCTCTTTTTGCTCTTCAGAGTTTTGGTATTCCTTATTAATTAAATGCCATATTGTATAGTCATGGATTGGATTATCCAATAATTCTTGCTTAAAAGATGATACATTAAAGGTTTGAAATTGTGGTGTTGGCAATATAAATGACTTTGTTCCTGAAGTTTTTATCAGTTTAAATTGAGGATCAAAGAAATCAGTGATTGAATTACATGGGAGACATTGCATATACTGCAAGTGAATCTTGTCCGTATTAAATAACTGAACATAAACATTATATATTGGTTATATAAAAACAAATTTGTTAGAATGTCTCCCAATATTATTTAAGCTTTTAAAGTACATTCAGGTTCTTTTAAAGCACATTCACTAGGTTCTAGTAGCAGGTTACCCGATTTGTTATTTTGGAAAAAATGAACTAATCGTATTTTACTGTACAGGATATGAGTAATAACAAAAATTAAATTTTTGGAAACAGTTTGCAGGTTCCAGTCTTGCATTTTGGGACTCTGTATAAACCTCTGGAGCCAGCTGTTCACCACTATATTCTTTCAATCACTATGAGGTGTTGATTTTAAAAGAATGGGTTGCTGTTCCTAAAGTCTACACTGCAAATATTTCATGGCAGACCTGTGAACTTGCATGGATTGGTTATATTAATGCCTATGCTTGGAGCATAATAAGGACCAATTCATGATTTCATTCAAAAACAGTGAAGAAAACTATTTTCTTTAATGATATGCCAGATTTATCCAAATATTTCAGCAAGTCTGTATTACAGTTTGTCAGCAAACTGGGTACAGCAAAGTGTATTTAAAAATCATTTAATTAGGACAGATTCATTTTCACTCCATGCCACTACACAGCAAGACTTGCTTGTTCCTATTTCCTTAAATTTATCCTGGAATTTGTCCAAGTTTAGCTTTAATGAGTTGGCTAACCCGCTAGTTACATTAGGATTTATTTTGCCCTGGAGAATAATGTTTGAATTGATAGTTTTTTAACCTGTTTTGTTAAATGAACATATGTTCGGATCTGAACTTTAACTCTGGATATAAGAAAGATTTGAGAAATAATTATTTCTAGTATTGTTGTTAATAAGGTTTTTAAATGGAATTTGCTTCTACACTTTAAAAATCTCTAATCAATCACCTATATAATTACAGTAAGTTTTAATATGATGAATTTTAGTATGAATTCATATTCAGTTATTTCGTATGAACCAAAATGATCTATCAAAATATAATGGCACAAAGTTGAAATAAAGATCTGACGTGGTTCAATGAAAAAAATTTAGTTTTACTTGAATATTCGTTTATATTTATTTGTTTGAATATATCTGTTAGGTAATAAAAGCTGGTTAAATATAGCTCATTACATTTATTAATAGTGGATATTTTGTATTAACAGGTGCAGCTTGGTAGCAAATATATATTATATAGTGCTTTTAAATGCATTGTTTGTACTTCAAAACCATTATAATAAAATTTGAATTATAAAATGCACTTTCATCGTTAGCCAGTCCTAGTTAAAATTTCCTTTAAGAAACATTTGCTGCACACATGGTACAGTAGAATTTTTTTCCTTTTTTGTTTCCTGCCTTTCTGTGTATAGAAGGATTTATTTTCTTCACTTTTCCTTTCTCTGAAAACGAATAATGTATTTTGTCCCTATGGTAGTATTAAAAACTACAGTAAGTTTAGAATTTGCATATTGTAAAAAAAGTTTGTATTTAATATACTATTACTACCCATCAGGGAATCTTTTACATGAAATCTGTAAGTGTAAAAGTCATTGTAGTTCAGTACAGTAGCTGCACTGAGCATTAAATGAATAGTCTTAGTTTTTAAAATGAAGTTTTTCCAAGATGTTACACTATGTCAGTATTAGCAACAAAGAATCCTGTGGCACCTTATAGACTAACAGACGTTTTGCAGCATGAGCTTTCGTGGGTGAATACCCACTTCTTCTTTGTTGCTTTTACAGATCCAGACTAACATGGCTACCCCTCTGATACTATGTCAGTATTGTTGCAGATCTCTGGATATCTCCTTTTCTCTGCAAGTACATTTTAGTCATTAGAGAAGCCTTCCTATAGAGACATGCATTGATAATTATATTAGTCCTATTTTTTGCTGAATAGGAGTTGTGTGCCATTTCGTTTTACTGTCTTTCTTTGAAATGTATGTTATGAAACATCCTACGTCAGATTACATATTAAGGGAATTGGAAGGATTTAGTTTAAGGAGCCAGACATTAAAACTAAAGAAATCATACTGTGAAAACAAAAAGTAGAAGAGCACGTTTTTAAGATACATAAAGGAAAATGGATCAATGACACTAATGCATTGAGATCCATGTTACAAAAGTGGGCATTGCTTGAGAGAAGGCCTGGTAGGAAGGACTCTGATGACAATTGATACTACCATAGTAGTACATCAACTTATGCTGGTTTGCCTTCAGGGAAATTTGGAGATTTTCTGTTAATGTTTGCCAAAGGCTCTGCTAACGTGTGTTTTTGGGCTCTGGCTTGTGACTGTTCTAACTTTGCACTTTTGCCCTTCACATGGCTAGTGGTGTCTTGTGCCATGTTAGAGAGAGGGGACTAGTAGTATGAGACTTGTGGCTCCCCTCTTTCTGCCTAATGTTTTTGTCTTGAGTCTTGTACATTAATATTTATTTATATATCTATTGCACAAATTCTTCTTTAACATAACATTTATTTTTGTAGTTTCCCATATGCACTGTTTGCAATGAGAGACTACATAACTTGGGTTTGAATAACGTTAGAGTAGCAGGCTCAAATTCTAGCATGAGGCACAGATAGTAGAACAATTTTTGGTGGGTTATCATAGCACTGCAGCAAAAGTGATTGGCACAGTGTGGGAAATATTGGCATGGCCATGATTCCCAGGGGATTCAGTGCCTCATCTGGGTATGCTCAACTAATGTAGCTTCTATAGTCATATGTGCCCTTCCCTCGGGGGTGAGGGAGAGGGAAGGAAGAAGGTTCTCTTGGCCTGAAGAGCTTCCAGTCTGTATTTTTTTTTTGATGTGACATGACAAGTGAGAGTAGCAAACAAAAATGTTTATAGTAATTAATTTTTATGTATTCCCAGACCACCACCTTCATATAAAACTAGCCTATTCAACCACTTATTGCTGCTATACTCTCCATCCCCCCACCCCTTTTTTTGTTTCCTGCACCCACTTGTGTCTCATTTTACATTAGGTACCAGTCCTACAAAAATGTATCATATGTTTAACTTTTCTCCTGTCAGTATTCCCATTGAAGTCTGTATGACTTCATGACCGTATGACTGTTAAATCGTGGAAGTAAATGTCTGGCTATGCAGATGGTGTCAGCGAGAGTGCTTTGGCTTCTTTGACAACAAGCTGATGTTCCAGGAAAGAGGATTACTGTTCTGGGATGGGTTTCATCTATCACATACTGGAAAGAGTGTCTTCTGACATAGTCTGGCTAACATGATAAGAGGAGCTTTATACTAGGTCCTGTGGCGGATCGTCACAAAAATCCGGCCAATGTACATCTATGCTCAAGTAACGAGGACAAAGGGAAAGGAGCAATTATGGGAGAAGGGTCTAGAAATTACAACTTAATTAAAAAGGCAAAAAGAAAAGCAACAGGACAGTCTGCAAAAATCTTTCATGCCTTTACACAAATACAAAGAGTGTGGGAACAAACAGGATGTACTGGATGTCATGGTATATGAAGAAAATTATGACTTAATTGGCATCAGACAGACTTGGTGGCAAAACTCCCATGATTGAAGTACCAATATTGAGGGATATATCTTGTCTGGAAAGGATAGGTATGGGAAAAAAGGAAGATGTTGCTCTGTACGTCAAGAATGTATACACTTCTTCCAAGGTCCAAGGGGAGGTGAGCAACAGACTTATTGTAAACCACAAAATCATGAAGAGGAAGTGAAGGAGTTATTCTATAAGCCTCTAACAAGATTAACTAACACATATGAGCTGCTATTAATGGGTTTTGTTTTAACTTCCCTGATATCTGTTGGAAGACTATTGCAGCAAAACATAATATGTTCTGCAAATTCTTAGCATGTGTAGGGGATAGCTTTCTGATTCAGAAAGTTAATGAAACAGCGAGGGGGTCGTCCATTTTGGATGTTGTTTTGGCCAACAGGGATGAATTAGTAGTGAATGTGAAGGTGGTCTGGGACTTGCGAGGGAAGTGATCATGATCTGATGGAATTCAAGATCCTATGGAAAGGAGGACATGAGAACAGCAAAACAAGGACACTGGGCTTCAGAAAGGCAGATTTCAACCGACTCAGAGAAATAGTAGGCAAGGTCCTATGGAAAGATCAATTAGGAAGAAAAGGAGTTGAAGGGGTTTGGCAGTTCTTAAAAAATGTTAATACTAGAGGCTCAACATCAAGCTAGTCTGATGCAGAAGAAAGAGAAGAAGAGCTAAAGAGGCCAGTGTGCTGCACAAGATGCTTTTTAGCTAATCTAAAAACAAAGAGGGGTACATACAGGAAATGGAAGGAAGAACATGTCACCAAGGAAGTATACCTGGAAATAGCATAAGCATAGAGGGACAAAATCAGGAAAACTAAGGTAGTAAATGAATTGCAGCGGTCAAGAAATGTTAGAAACAACAAGGAGGGGTTCTTCAAATATGTCAGACAAAAAAAGAAAGATCAAGTGTGGTATGGGTCTGCTGCTAAATGGAGAAGTTGAACTGGTAACAGAAGATGATAGGAAGGCAGAGCTGCTTCAGTCTTCTCACAAAAAATAACCTGTGACCAGATGACTAATGAAGTTACCATAGAGAATAAACGGGAAAGGATGCAGATCAAGGTAAGTAAAGAACACGTCAGAGATCTTCTGTCCAATTTGAATGAATTCAAATCAGTGGGCTGGATGCTATTTGCTGTTCAAAGGTATGGAAGCAATTAGCTGAAGAAATCGTGGAGCCACTGGTGGTAATATTTACAAACTCATGGATGACAGGAGAGGTCCCAGAAGACCGGAGAAGAGCTAACGTTGTGCCCATCTTTATAAAGGAGGAGCCAGGGAACTATAGACCAGTCAGCCTGACTTTGAGAACTGGGAAGCCACTAGAGCAAAATATAAAATATTCAATTTGCAAATACCTGGAGGATGAAGGGATAATCACTAGCAGCCAACATGGATTTACAAAGAACAAATTATGCCAAACCAGCTTAATTTCCTTCTTTGACAGGGTAACTGATTTTGGTGGATAGGGGGAATGCGGTGGACATAATATACTTGGACTTCAGCACAGCTTTTGACACTGTCCCACATGACATTCTGATGGGTAAGCTGGAGAATTGTGGGCTTGGTGGAACTACCACTGAGTGGATACATAATTGGTTAAACAACTGCAGACAAAGAGTAAATATTAATGGATGATGTCGGATTGGAGGGAGGTCTCAAGTGCGGGTCCACAAGGATCTTGTTCTGGATCCAGTGTTTTACATCTTTATTAATGACCTGGATATAGGTACAGAGAACATACTGATCAAGTTTCCAGATGACACAAAGCTAGTGGGAGTTGTCAATACTTTGCAGGATAAAGCTAAAATTCAGAGGAATCTTGATAAATTGGAGAACTGAACTGTAGATAAGAAAATTAAGTTGAACAAAGGCAAATGTAAGGTGCTACACTTAAGAAAGAAAAACCAAATGCACAGAGTGAGAGAAAACTGACTTGGTGGCAGCAGCAGCACTGCTGAGAAGGATCAGGGATATGGTGGATCACAACCTCGACATGAGTCAGCAATGTGATGCTGTTGCAAAAAAAAAAAAAATTAACAGAGGCGTAGCATGCAAGTCACAAAAGGTGATAGTACCACTCTACTCGGCACTGATTAGGCCTCAGCTGGCATACTGGGTCCAGTTTTGGTCATCATATATAGAAAGGATCCAGAGGGAGTGACAAAAGTGATCAAAGGGATGGAATGAAAGCCATATGAGCAAAGGCTGAAGGAACTGGATATGTTTAGTTTGGAAAAGAGGTAATTAAGGGTGGATACAATAGCAGTCTTCAGATACTTGAAAGGCTGCCGTAAAAAAGATGGAGAAAAGTTATTCTCTCTTGCCACAGAGGCCAGGACAAGAGGCAGTGGGTTCAAACTACAGCATAGCAGATTTAGATTAAATCTCAGGAAAAACTTCCTAACAGTAGAACAATGGAACAGACTGCCTCGTAATGTTGTTGAAGCTTCTTCACTCGAGGTTTTCAAAAGGAGTCTGGATATCCGTGTTTCTTGTATGGTTTAGACCCAACAAATCCTGCATCTTGGCAGGGGATTAGGCTAGATGATCTTTGCGTTCACTTGTAACCCTTTGGTTCTGTGACAATTTGTATGAGTAAACTTGAACATAAAAATATAAGTGTCTATGGGATGAAGGCGTTCAATTGTAAACTGTTTGGGGCAGGGACCATGTCTTTGTGTATAAGCAGCTTCTTTTACAGTCTTGCTCCAATCTTGATTGAGACCTCTGGGCACCACCAAAATACAAGCAAATAATAAAAGGGGTGGGGAAGGCCATGGGTTAACATGATATCGTGAAGCTACACAGATATATGCACATTGGCTTGGTGATATAAAATGTATATTTATACACAATTAAAATCTTGTTAATTAACTTGCTAGTAGGCAACACAGGAAAAATGAGAATATGCAGCGATTGGGAGTATATACCAGGTGTTTCAGAGTATATAAGGAGTATATACCATGCATAAGGAACAGTATCGGGGGGCGGGGGGAAGAGATCTGGAGACAGAAGTTGGAGAAGGAAAGAAAGGGGGCATCAAAGCTGGTGACACTGGCAGAGTAAGGGCTGGGATATGCAAAATTATTGAGATCAAGGAGGTGTGTTTGGTAAGTGTAGTGTAGGACCTTGAAAGTGAAGATAAATGAAATTTGATGTGTGGGGCACTGGGAAGCCAGTCAAAGGATTCTAAATGGATGATACCATAATCTAAATGATTGGTATGGAAAATAATTTTGGTGGCATTGATGGGATTTTGGACAGATTGCTGGGGACTGATGTGGCTGTTAGAAAGAACAGATTACTGTGATCAAGGCAGATGATTAGGTCAAGGACAAGAAAGTGTCAGTTTTCAGATATGTTTTGGAGTAAGAAACTGCAGGATGAAACTATCGATATATTTCTGGTTTTCAGTGAATATGATACACTTATTTGTTGTTTATAACATATAGCTATTACCTGAAGCTTAAAGAAAAATGTAACTCCTGACTACTGATGTAGAGTGCTACTTGCCTGCATTGTGTTCAGTGGGCTACAAATGTATTTTTGTGTCATTCCCATAAGTGCTGTTGTTGGAAGCGGATGTGCTTGGAAATAAATTAAGATAATGCTGTGAAAAGGAATCAAATCTGAGTCAGAGCTTGAAAACTGATAGTGGCTAAATAGAGTGCATATTCAGTGAGTTCTAAGTATGAGGAGTGAGGAAAAGCTCATTTCTGTTACTTTTATTTGCTGAGATACCGTCAGCGTGGCTGTTTTCAAATTATTTTCTTCTGGTAGTGCAACGTAACAGATGTTTCATTTGGTGACTTACTACATTTTTTTAAATAAAATGTTTGCAAATGATTCAATTTATAAACACTTTCCTCCATTTTAGTAATGTTAAACAGCTAAATTGCCAAATCTATAACTGTGAAACAAAAATAATTTTAAAATATTGTGTATATTAATATTTTGTATTTATATATACATAATTGATATCCCTTTTACTACCTTTAGATGTAGTTAAGATCAGAAAAATGACTGTCAGGGGTTTTATGAGGATAAATCCCTGAATACTTGAGAAATGTTCAGATACTCTAGTGCTGGGTGGATCACAAATATATAGATAGATAATAGAACAGCTAGATCTGGTGGAGTGTTTAGGGGAAAGGTTCAGAAGTAGGGCAAGATATGCATAGGTAGAAAAGCAGTAGTGATAGGAGGAGGATTGACCGTGAATAAGGATCAACAGTGGAAGTGGGGGAGAATTTAAGGGAAGATCTGTAATAGCAGTTTGGGGCATCAGAGGTTGGAAGATGGTGACAGTAGCAGATGTGGGAGAAGGAAAAGGTGAAGGCAGCATTAGTTGGAGTACAGAGGAAGCATGTGCCTTGATTCATATTTTATATTAAAAACCGCTCCAGAATATTTGAATTATGGAGATTATAACATTGAGGAGTTCTGGGGATTAGATTAACTATTTGAGTTTTGCTCTTGTGGTTTGTCATCAACAGTACTCGCCAATGGACTATAATCCCAGAATGAATTTTCCTATTTGTTCTGTATTTTATGCGCACAGTATGGTTGCTGTACAGGTGCCCGATGCTTAGATTTGCAAGAGTGAAAACACCAAATACTATTTTGGTGGGAATGCATCAGTATGACAAGTTTTTTTTATTTAAACATTTTAAAATTTTGAGATAATTGGGATGAAGGCATGCGAAGTCAGTTATTCTTTCTAATAGTGCATGACGTTTTTTTTTTAGGCAGATAACAATGAGAAATGAAATTTCTTTTGATATCCAATCATATTTGTAATCTAGTGGTTTTTTTGTAAATTATGAAATGCCACCAATAAAGTACAATTCATGCCTTAAAAGCCAGCTGCTTTCAGCCTCAGCTCTCATTACTACAGTTTTTTGGTATATTTGCCAGTACTAGGCACTAAATTAATCACTTTATGTTTTGTTTTTCAATTTTTAAAACAGGACCAAGCGATCTCATGTTCCACTAACAGAATGCATATTTGAACTTCCAAATCTGACAGTTCAAGCAACTAGAGCCCAGACCCTTCTTCTACAAACTATTTATCAGAGCTGGTCTCATCATGTTGGAAATGTCAGTTCTGCAGTGGTAAATGAAGTTTTGCTGAATGAAGTCTTCCAAACTTTAGGTAAAGACATAATATTTCTGACAAGTATGGTAGATTAAAATCTCTGCGGTAATATAGAGCACTGCTAGTAGAAAATGAATGCACATACAACTATTTTTAAATCCAGGTTTTAACGTATTGTAGTTAAATGACTGAATGTTTTTGTGTGCATATGGTATTTATAGCTTATGCTTAAAATCCAGGATGTAAGCTAAGCCACCAAGCTTCTCTCCCTGGCACCAGTTTCTGGATGCATTTAATATTGCCATACAGGATAACTTTTCCATACTTCCTTCATCATTTGAGACATCCAGCCTTGCTGCCTTATACTGTGTAATGTAGTAACATAAGATCATTCAGAGGTGAAGTTGTTGAATGAAGTACAAAGCAGTAGGTTTAAGGGCTTTATTCATCAAGGACATTTTGTAGAATGCAGATGTGGATTTGTTCAAAAGGGCCCCCAATGTTCCTCATCTAAGCCAATTTAATCAATAACTGTTTCCTTGACTATTCTGAAGTAGCTACAGTGATGCAAATCCAAGAGGTGGAAGAAATAAAGGAGCTGGCTACATGGATTCATAATGCAAAACATGGATGGTTTTCAGAAAAAAAGTTATTTGTGCAAATTAAAGACGGATTCTGCAATGCTCTTGAGCACATGCTTATTATCCATCTTTACACAGCTATATACATGCTTTAAAATAAGCATGTACTTAAGCGTTTGGCTGAATCTGGGCCTCGCTTAGCCCATAGACAATTCAGGTTACCTTATTCAAGTTTACTTAAATCCAGGTACTCAGTGACCTTGGCAAAATTATGAGTAATGGTTTTACTAAGGATGAACACTTTCTTCAATGTATTGGTTCAAACTCTTTAAAAAAGCCTGGCTTCTTTTTCTACCTATTTTCCCCCCATGAACAAATGTATTTATTTTGGCCAAAGACGGGGAAAAAACAGTTTTATTTCCTCTTTTTCCCTAGTACAGCATACAAGGGCAGCGATTCAATGTACTATCATATGTTGACTCCATGGTGGGTATCTTTTTCAAGACTTTCATGTCATCCAAGATTATATGCTGGCAGCTGAGGATTTAGAGCAGTGTCTAGAAGGACAGCAGCAGAGAGAGCATGGACATGAGCTCCATCTCTAAAAGTAGACTATGCTGAGGTAGTTGTCTTAGGCCTGGTCTACACTGGAGGGGGGGGGGGGGGAAGATCGATCTAAGATACTCAACTTCAGCTTCGAGAATAGCGTAGCTGAAGTCGACGTATCTTAGATCAACTTAGAATCACTTACTTCACATCCTTGTGGCGCAGAATTGATGGCTGCGGCTCCCCTTTCGACTTTGCTTCCGCCTCTCACTGAGCTGGAGTTCAGCAGTCGATGGGAGAGCGATTGGGGATCGATTTATCACGTCTACACTACATGCGATAAATCGATCCCCAGTAGCACGTGATTGGTGGGTAGTGTAGACGTACCGTTAGTCTGTGTTACAAAACAGTGCTGATGATATCCATTTCTTTGAAAAAGGTGTAATGCAATGCAAGTAGTCCATTATGAGACTGGGCTGGCTCTTTCCAAGAGCAGCAAGGACTAAAAAGAGTGGAGTTAGTTTGGTTGTTGTTTGACCAACTAAAGCTATATAAAGTGTTCATCTTGTCTAAGTGCAGCTAGAGAGGATGTTCACAGAACTGTCAGGCAGTTCCCAATAAGAACTCTAGAGCGGATAGCTGGAAAAATAATCCTCCTGCTGTATTTTGTTACTATTTGTTTTTTATGATGATGATCAATCCTGTTAAGACTATGGCCAGGGTCCTGTATGCTCCAGGGCCTCTGAATTTTTTATAGAATTGTGCTTCAGAATCTGTTTTCATTTTTAAAATAGTGTCTTTAGCCCATATGGTTGTGATAAAAACAGAAAATGTAAACTAAGTGTAAACTAATGCAATATTGTCTTCCTGAGTCTGCAGAAGGCCTGAAATAATAGCTCTGAGAGAAATGAATTGTTCCATTCATCTCAGTGAAGGTCCTTGTGGCTGCTGTGATTCTGTGGCCACAAAAATTGACATTTTCTCAAGAAGCTGAAGAATTCAGAAGTTTTACAATGGAATTTACAATTCTTCTGCAGTCAGGCACACAGCATTTTGCTTTTAGTGTCCTTGAGTGGTCTGCACCTGCTTCTTGCTCATCAGCTTTTTCCATAAGAGAAAGGTAGTTGGGCTACAGAGCATGCCTCCTGTGTTATTTCAGGCAGCAGGAGGTCAGAGAGCCAGAGCTGGACTCCAGCCTCTCGCCAGAGGGCAAGGAGAGCCAAAAGTGTAGGCTGACATCCTTTAATTCAGCTTGGAAGTTTCTTAAGCAAACTATAACAGAATTACAGGAAGTATTCATGCCCCTAAACAGTAAAGAAATCAGGAAGCAAAAAATCCAAAACTCTAGCATGGTTAAATGGCAAAGTTCAAAAGGTTCTTCAAGCCAAACAGATATATGATTCAGAAAATGGAAATCCAAACCAAGGGAAAATAGAATAAACTATAGTAGGTAAAATGTAAGCTGGAAATTCAGAGGTCTAAGGAATTTGAAGAGGATAAATAGCCAAAAGGGTAAAAACAAAATAAAAAGAAATTACTTAAGTATATTAGAAACCTATGAAATTCAAAGGTTCCAGTCTTTTCCCAGGGAGCAATTTGAGAATAAGGACAGAGGAGTAAAATGATTTATTTACATCTGCCTTCACTGCAGAGACTATTTGAGAAGAGATACCACGTTGAGATTTTGCCCAAATGTGAAAAAAAATTCAGGGTGTTTTTTTTTCTTGGGGGAAATTAAAAAAAACAACAAATTTTATTAAATTTACTCATTTTGTAAGTATATTTATTAAAAAAACATAAAAATGCATGCATGTTATTGACAATGGAAGATATTGCAATTCTGGTAGTAAAACAACAGAACACAGTAGTTGAGTACTCCAGTCCACTAACTAGTTAGGTCTATCACTCTTCTGAATTTCCCCTTCAATAATGATACCCTTTGACCCATTTATTTGTTTTTTTGAGCACCTAGCTGATAAGAACTTATTTATTTTTTATTTTTTAAATTTTTATTAAAGCTATCTTTAAAAAAGTATATATAATACACAGGTTGATCACAGAGTGTACAGCTGGGTATAGTGCTTAGATTATCCACTAATACAAAGTTTGTTTTTAGAAGTCATATGATACATAGAGTACATAATCAGCAATAATCCAAATTTGGGTGAATAGATTTAACAATATAGTTTAGATATTAGAATGCAAATACTCAGGTGCATCACTCATGAAAAGTTGTACAGAGATTTGGTTGCGCAAAGTAAAATATATCAATGATTGGAGATTGTCCCTCAGTAATTGAGAATTAGGTAGGTTGTCCATTTAGAAAATACAATTCATGAAGAAAGTATTTTAGTTACTTTCCTGACTGCACTTCTCATTGACACTCCAGCTCATCCATCGTGGTATTGCCAGTGTCCGGTGATGTGTTCTATGTAGATGTCCCTCGACCACCTCATAGTGTCTGACACTGAGTTGCCACAGTAGCTGAGCGTAGCGTTGACCGATTCCGCATTCTTTCAGCACTCGCTCGTTACTGGGGTCCCATGCGCCCAAGGCTATGTCTCTCAGTGCGTGTGTCTGAACCTGGTAGCCCTTAGCTCTCAAGGTTTCAGCCAGAGGGGTGTATTTCTCTACCTTTCGAGCTCGGGCATTGTGGAAGGCCGAGATCCTGTTCTTGAAGGGCACTGTGATGTCCACCATGATGATCTTCCAGTCCTTGTTGGTGATGAAGATGTCCGGTTCCGGGGATGGCAGAGTTTACAGCAACCTTTCCCCATGGGTGGCCAGATGGCTCTCACCAGGCGATCTTGGATGGCGTTGTCACAGCTGCCAAGCTCTTGAATGGGGCTTGCAGCTACACAAGATATGGGGCAACTACACAGGACGTGGGGCAGCATCTCATTGGTGTAGCCGCACTTCCTGGATCGCTTGTCCCGATTCCCATGGTGGACTGCTCCATTTAGTGGGATGCAGTTGAGCTGGACCTTGTGGATGAACCTCCAGTCAGCAAATCGGGTGAAGCTGCCCCAAGGGAGGAAGTGCTTGCTGGTGTCCCACTTGCATGTCACTTCAAAGGCCTGGTCCTGGTCTGGCTTCTGTTTCAGGTTTTCCATGTATTGGCAGCAGATGGCATCCTTCAGGGTCCTCTCCAGCTTGGTTCTGGCTCTCGGAGTGATGGTGCGCTCCGTGTTCTTCACCTGTGGCACCAGGACTGCCAGCTCCTGACATTCCTTGCACCACGTCCAGTGGCAGCTGATACGCTTCTCCAGTCGTCGCGTAGCATTGCGGGTACGAGTCCAGAGCGAAGCAAAGTCTCTCCCCTCTCTTTCAAATTCGCCTTCCAGCGAGCCGCTCGGGTAGGTGGTGACATCTTGGTTGGAGGGGATCCTGGTGATTTGCTTCTTGATGGCATCCTGAAGAGCACTCTCCGCAATGTTCCTCACCATGGCATCCGGGCATGTCAGAAGGCAGAAAGCTTGAGTGATCACAGCAACGTTGCACAGATCACCTATTCGAGGGATATTGGCACTGCCCTGCTGGGCGAGATGTACACCAGTTCCTTGCTGGCCCTCTGGGGAAGAAACATCCACTTCTTCACCAGATGCCTGATGGTGTTGTCTGCCTTGTCAAGAAGTACCTTCACCACGGCAGATCCTCTCAGGATGAATGAGATACAGGGGATTAGGAAGGTGTTCAAGGCATCGATCTTCTGCCACGGTGCCAGTAGGGAGGAGTCGATCCTGGCCACATCTTGTAGGATCTCTGCGATTGTATCCTCAGGTGTCTGCTGGATGCGGAAACCTGTCGGCATGCCGAGATGTTGGTATGCTTGCCCGTCCTTAAGGAAGATCATGGGTTCGCCTGGATCTGGGACGACGTTGCCTGGGCCGAATCCCTTCTTCTGCCATTGATATGCAGGGATGCACACTTCCTGGCATTGAAGTGGAATCCCATCCCATTGGCAGCCTGGCTGGTGATGTCAAGCATTTGTTGGAGACTCTCAGGGTTGTCTGCAATCAGGACCAGGTCATCTGCTTAAGCCAGGATATTCACTCTGTTGTCGTATAGATAGAAACTCCATAGACTGCTGGAGATCGCTCAAATGAGTGGCTCCATGGCTAAGTTGAAAACGATGGAGCTCAGGGGACAGCCTTGTTTCACGCCGCTATGGATAGGAATTTGGGGTGTCTCTTCTTCCATGGAGCAGATGGTGGTGGTGCAGCCTTCATACAGTTCCCGGACCGGTTGGAGAAAGTTTTGAGAACTCTTGCAGCATGTCGAAAATGTGCTGGTGAGGCATCGATCCAAAAGCATTGGCCAGGTTGAGCCATGCTATGGCACATTGCCTCCATGCCCTCCTGGCCGTGTGGATGGCAGTCTGAAGGACAAATTTGTGTTCGTAGCAGCCTTCACATGACATGAAGCCTTTCTGGATGGAGCTGATGGCTCCTCCGTTCACCAACCAGTCTGTGATCCTAGCCGCATGACAGCTGGCATACAGTTTGTACATGGTGGAACAGAGAGATGCATCTCCAGGTGTTGGGGTTGTCTCGCGTGCCTTTCTTGTAGACGAGTGCCATCATAGATTTCTTCCAGGATCTGGGAGTACGGCGGAACTGTTTGCATTTGTTGAAAATGGCAGTTAGTACCAGGCAACCAGGGTCTTTGTTTTTTCAGGAAGTTGTAGTGAATACCATCTTTTCCTGGGGCTGTGTTTTTGGTCTTTGTAAGTCTGACCTACATTACTTCCCGTGATATAAAGTCTTGTTCCAGGTCCTCTACATAGTCAACCCAGGGTAAAGATTGAAGGCACTCTGGACGCTGCGTGTCACAGTCAAACACCCCCTTGAAGTATGAGATATTTACTATTTTTCATAAATTGAGTCACTACATTTAAAACTGATAAAAAAAGAATTGAAAATAAGGTGTCTCACCCTCATGCTCTTTTCTTTAGATTAGTGCTGCCTCATGTTTTTTCCAAAATATTTTCTAACAGTTACAATATGTAAGCATAGTAGTACTATGCTAAATACAGACGCTTCCCGACTTATGCAAGCGTTCCGTTCCAGAATGCCTCGCATATGTCAAATTTTGCGCAAGTCAGGAACATATACCTGACAATTACGTGGAAAAAAACAAGCACCAAAAAAACAAAACTTTCGGAACTTTTCCCGTACGTCCGGATTTGCATAAATTGGTTTTGCGTAACATGGGGAGTATCTGTACACATTTTAATTAACATACTATCCCAATAATGTGGCAGGCATATTTTATAATTCATGCAGTTTCAGTGGGAAAGGAAACTTGGGTCTGAAATGTTCATGTTCTCTGCATATGTACAGTGAGTATTGGTCATTACAGTAAATTCAAACAAGAAAATGTCATTTATTATCACACTTGATTATAAACATACAAATATAGGAAATAGCTAAACATTGCAAAGCAGTAATTTCTTTAAAGAACTAATATTATTAATCCTTTGGCGTTATTGTTACATATTTTTTCTGTTAGTGTGTACCTAAACCACTTAGTTTCTAACCATATCAGTCTGCCAAGAAAACACATATACAGTCACATATGGCTTTACTTTGCTCTGGAAAACTGGAACTTGCTACCACTTTTTCCTTGTCCTGTTCAGGTAGTTCATTATTTTGTTGACAGTCCAGTTCCATTAATCTGGCATATTTGGGAAAATTGCTTGCAGACCTTAAATTTCTCTGAAGCCGATCAAATAGGCATTGGAATCCCTCATGTAAATGATGTCTTAAAGTTAAAATAAAATCTACTTTCCAGAAAGTAACTGTAAAACTATTTTATGCAAGATTTCATGTGGGATACCTTAATGGTTGAATAATAAATTTTACCTCATAAAAATGAAATTCAATAATACAGTAGCTTTCTCAGCGCAGTAGCATCTGGTTGAATCTCATGAGAGCCAATATTTTCCAACTCATTAGGATCATGTCGTTCTGTATGTCGTCAACATTGACTTAGCCAAGCTACCTTTACTTACATAACCGCCAAACTATTAAATAGGTCTCTTGTGGAGTGAAGTCAAATATTCCTCTTATTTTGCTTTTGCCTGGGAAGAAGAGAAGAAAATGTGCATACTATAACATTTAAACATCTGGTCTAAACCACATCAGGGTAGCGCTGAGGAAAGTAACAGGATTCAGTATTCTTCCCAGGTGTACATATAAAAAGAGTTTTGGAGTTGCTGCATAGTTCTTTAACCACTTAGGAAAAAGATTGAAATATAGTGATTTGCTGTTCTAATGCCCCTGTTTTAAAACTACTTCCCCGCTCTTTACATTTCTAAGTTCAGTTGTAATGCAGGTTGTTGAGCTGTAATCATTTCCTTGCAATGTACTGGCTTTGAATCTCTGTTTGTTCCACATAATGTGGCCAAGGTTGGCATTCATTTTGAGGACTGTGAGTTAGACTTTCTGTTTAAAATCAAAGTGCAAGAGTGCATTCTCTTGAGTAATTGCTTGGGAGTGGCAGAGCACAGCTGTATGAAACTTGCACAGTATAAACATTTTGCTGTCTTTCATGGATGATTGTACCCACATGTATTCTGATCCATTATATAGGTTTCTGCATACAATGCATAAATAGTACTGTTTTTTAAATACAGTTAACTTCTGTGCAAGTAGTGCATTTGAAATTAGGTAGAAACTAATCATCTGCGGATAGTTTGGAAATACAGCTCAGCATCAAATTGTGGTTAATTCAGATATGTTAATTGATTCGCATATATATGATCATACCACCTTTAATTGTTATGATGAAGACTTATCTTCAAGAATATTTTTAAAACATGAAGATGTGGGTGCATTGCGGAGATAACAACATTGATCTCATCATGAATGTGACAGTATGTTACTCTTACAATCACCATTGGTATCTAGATTATGAAGAAGCTTCTAGTGTTTTAGAGAAGTCTTCCTACTACAGCAGTGGTTCTGGAGTGACCTAGCACTGATGAAAAATTAACAACATTTAAAAAAAAAAAAAAGAAAAAAAAGGAACTAATATATGAAGTGTGTGTATAGAGCACAGTGGTTAAACAATTTTAATTAACAGTTTCAGACTTTTCTTATTCATTTTGTTGACATTCATGTTGCTCAGTCAAAATATGTACATTAAAGAGCTTTACAGTTGTAAGTTTGTTAACCTAGATAAAAATTCAAAGACAAAATTGAAGAATGTTACAAACACTAAAATAAACAGTAAGGAAATGTGCAATTAAGGCATTCAAACAACCTGAACTCCACCCTGTAAACGTGATAGGGGAAAAAAGAAAAACATATTTTAAAATAATTTTTAATCTACTTTGGGACCACAAATGAAATGGTCACATTTGCTGAAAATGCAAAAATGGGGGCTCAGTAATACAATGAAAAGAATAAATAAAAAGTCAGTAACATGTTGTCATGGGGGACACTCATCTCCTGAGTGCCTCCTATTGGCTGAGTGTGGTGCTGCAATCTTTTTTTCTGCTCCTGTTGCCCCTTGCAGGTTGCCAGCCTCACTAGGGAGGTCTTCAGTTGCTCAACCCTCTGGCCAAAGCACACCATCAATATGGGTTAACTCTTCCAGTGTAGCAAAAGTCCATCAGAACTATCTGCCCTCACCAAGGTCTTCAGCCCAACGTCTGGGCCCTTTTTAATCCAGCCCTTTGCTTGGGGCTTAGGCCACTTTCCCAGTGGGGGAACCCGGGCCTGCCCGCTACTCTTGGTCCCAATTCAGGGATGCTATGAACAGCAGCCACGTACTGCTTTCTTTGACTGGTTGCTGCTGTTTTCCCTGGGCTTCTTCCCACCTCATCCCTTTCCTTTGACCCTTTACTTAAGGTTACAGTTCTCAAGTCCTCTCTTCCAGGCCCAGTAAAGGCAGCCTGTTAAGATCCATTGGCCACAGCAGAGCACCCTTCCTTCCCCTCTAGTCCCAGACAGGAACTGCACTGCTCAGATCCAGCAGCTTTTTTAAATCTGAGCCTGCTGGGCTCTGATTGGCTGCTTCTAGGCTGCCTCTGTAAGCAGGCCTGGAACACCCACCTTCGCAGCTCCTTTCCTGGGATGGGGTGAGGTAGGACAGCAGGACCTCCAGCAAGTGGCCACGGAGGCCTGGTACACCCTGTCACACATGGAAAAGGAAAGGAATGATTAGCTTTTGGCCTAAAAGATGAGCACTACTGGATTAATACCACAGCCATTACCTTGAGTAGTGTTATATAGTTGTAGAAGGCACAGTTTAGCCTTGAGTGTGTGTGTTTTTAGGATAACATAGACTCCTGTGTATATAATGGTGGGCTACCAAGAGTAACAACAAGCCAAAGACAGGGCTTATTCTAAGAATTTGGTTAATTTGGAGAAATAGTGGCCATGGAAGCACTGATGGCAATCAGACCACCTATGTGACTTTGATCCCTGCCTTCCTAGATAGGAATTTTTTTTTTAAAGAAGAGAATGCTGGGATCATGACTAAAGGTGATTATTGACAACTCCTTTGATGGGAAAAATTTGCCACCCACCTTAATACATACAGTAATCTAGCCATCACTTAATGAGAGTAATTGCTCAAACTACTGCCCAATGTCTAATCTCTGCTTTCTAAGCATGTTTATCAAGAAACTAGCACACATCAATTTTAATGAAAAGTCAGCTGCCAGTGTTCTGGGTCCCTCTCGAGGAGGTTTTAGATCTGGTCATGGTATAGAGGCAGCACTTGTTCCTCCAATGAATGATCTCCTCCCTGTCCATAAATGAAGAAAGTAAATCTATACTTATCATGTGATGACCCGGATAGGCTATGTTAACTGTGAGGAGAGTGAGAGGCAGGCAGAGATAAAAGACAATTTTAAATTTTTAGAACTTTATAAGCGAAAACACAAAAATTTTACAAGGAGCATAAATTATTTTGAATATTACCAAAGGCTTACGATTTATAATAATTATCTATAGTTTACCAATTCATTAACCTTTGTAAGCTTATACATGCTGTGCAGCTAGTACCAAGTGCATTGTCACTAACAAAAACAAAAGAGATTATTCTATAATCACTACTTTGTGTCACTTCAGAGAAGAATCAGCTTTTCCTTTCCTTGGCTGTAAGTCCAGCTCCACTCTTGCTGTCCAGTTCTTTCTTCTCTTCAGCTTGAAATGCTCCTTAGATTCGATGTTCCTGTGCCCATACCTCTTTTCACTGAGTTTATCCATAAGTGGGATTCTTCTTAGAGTGCTTGCACATGTACATTCCCACATAGTTGTGTACGCACTCCGAGCACAGTTGCTGGAAATTTTCCCCTAGCAGTATCCGTCAGGTTGACTCTAGCACCCTCTGGTGCCACGTGCGCATGGTGCCAGTATAAAGGGCCATGCTGATCCCGTTCCCCTTTAGTTCCTTCTTACCACCTGTGACAGTTGGCTGGAATCCTTCATTGCTTAGACAATTCTCTCCTAGTGTTTTTTTTTCATACAGGTTTAGTGTAAATAGTGGTTACAGTTAGAGTAGTTTTTAGTAGTTTGAGGTTTTAGCTTGGATGCCTCGACACGTAAGTTGCGGGGTTGTCTGCCTTCCCGATGCCGGGGCATGCCTCAGTCTCCGGGTTTCAAGCCCTGCATTGCCTGCAGTAAGCCTATGCTCTTGAATGACCCCCACTCAAGCTGTCTCAAGTGTCTGGGGGAAGCTCATAGGAAAGACTGCTGCCAAATCTGAGGGACTTCAGGCCCTGGACCAAGGAGGACCGAGAGGCCCCACTGAAGGTCCTTCTCATTGAGACAGCTTTAAGACCAGCTTTGGAGCCGCACTCGGACTCAGCACCAAGTATCTCAGCTTTAGTGCAGAGTGCTCCTCCATTGACTCAGGACTCTAGGCACTGATTGGCCTCCCCGGTACCTAAGAAGAAGCACCTCAAGCCCCAAGAGAAGGCCAGTTCTCTGGTGCCAAAATCAAAGGGAGACAGGGAAAGAGCGAGATCCATGCCAGACCACTTGTCTTCCCCTGCACCACAACATAAGGTGTTGGCAACTCTGGTGCCACAGCAAGCTCCTTGGATACCTACAAAGTAACAATCTTAGAATTGGTGGTGCAATCAATTCCTGAGGTGTTTGCAGCTGCCTGGGACCTTCTCATCCTACCAGTACCACGTTCCCCAGAGAGTCAAGACTCAGCACCATTGACAGTGTTCCCTCTGATTTTTCCATCCGTGTGCAGAATAAATTTTATGTGCATCAGTATCGAGGTAATGTGTGCATGTGCACCACCAGTAAAAACAAAAAACATATATATATATATATATATATATATATATATATATATATATATATATATATTTTTTTAAAAGTTACCATAGGTATGGAAGAAGAAAAAAGAATATTAAAACAAGGGATAATTAACAAGTTGCACTGTTTAAGGTGTTTAATATGAAATCAAATAAAAAGAAAATTAACACTGCTAAATTTTCAGTAGCCTTTCAGGAAGACACTGAGGAACCTGATGACACAGCCAAACATGACACTTCGCTCCCTATTCATCTCTCACCTTCATCACCAGATGAAACAATAATGCCACCACCCCCTACTATGGGGGATGATTTCAGATCCTTTCAGGACCTCTTCAAAAGGGTTGCTGAGTCCCTAGACATTTCATTGGCTTACCTACCAGAAGCCCAACATAAGCTCATGGACATGCTCTAGGCATCCTCATCGGCAAAGATAGTCCTGTTAGGTTCACAACCTAATTTCAACAGTGATGGACAGCCCTGAAACATCTGCCAAAATATGTTAAAAACTCTTGGGGACAGGGAAAGAGCGAGATCCACGCTGGACCGCTCGCCTCCCTCTGCACCACATCATCAGGTGTTGGCAACTCTGGTGCCACAGCAAGTTCCTTCCTTCGCCATGGGGAAGCACCTTTGGAATTGGTGCATCACCAACAACATAGAGATATCCGCATCCTATCTGCCGGGATGTCAGAATACAACAGCGGATCAACTAAGCAGGTATTTTTCAGAAACCCACGAGTGGAAGATGGATCCAGGAATTCTCAAATCCATATTCAAACTGTGGGGGTTCCCCACCTTAGTTCTATTTGCAACAGCTCAGAATGTCAAGTGCCCACAATATTGCTCCCAGGCCAGATTGGGACACCACTCCCCAGGGAACGCTCTCATAAAATGTGAGGAGTCACTGATGTATGCATTTTCCCCGACTCCACTTCTAAGCCAAGTCATTCACAAGATCATACAGGACAAATCCTCATTGCACCAACATGGCCCACACAAATGTGGTTCCTATACCAGCATCAGATGTCAGTGACACCACCACGAACCCTTCCTGTAATGCCTCACCTTCTACCACAAGATGTAGAACGTGTCTGTCACCCCAGCCTCGCAGTACTCCACCTCAAGGCCTCATTACTCCATGGCTGACAGGGGTCAAGAAGGACTATTTTGAGGAGGTAAAAGATATATTACTGAACAGTCAGAGACAGCACAAGAAAGATATATATCCATAAGTGGAAACAACTCTGTGCCTGGTGCCAGGACACACAGATCTTTCCACAGTTGCCCTCCCCGCCCCAAGAATCCTCAATTATATACTGGGACTTTAAAAATTGGGGTTATCCACAGGCTTCATCAGAGTACACATGGCTGCCATTACCTCCTTCCACAATAAGGTGGACAGAGTCACGATGTTTGCTCACCCGATGATTAAATACTTCCTTAAAGGCATAGAAAACACTTACACCACACTAAGGCTAGGTCTACACTGTGGGGGAGGGGGGAAGAGGGGTCGACCTAAGATACGCAACTTCAGCTATGCGAATAGCGTAGTTGAAGTTGGCATATCTTAGGCCGATTTACCTGGCTGTGAGGATGGCAGCGAGTCAACCGCTGCCGCTCCCTCGTCAACTCCGCTTCTGCCTCTCGCCGCGGTGGAGTTCCGGAGTCGACGGCAGAGTGATCAGGGATCGATTTTATCATGTCTACACTAGACATGATAAATCGATCCCCGATAGATCGATCACTACCCGCCGATCCGGCGGGTAGTGTAGACATACCCTAAGAAACCCTACGCTCATGTGGGACCTCAACCTTGTTCTGTGCAGACTCTTGGGAAAACCATTTGATCCCCTTGCAACTTGCTCTTTGTTGGATTTATCAGTGAAGGTGGCTTTCCTCTTTGCCATCACATCCACAAGATGGGTGGGAGAATTAGATGCCCTAATGGCTCACCCATCTTATGCAACATTCTTTAAGGATAAAGTAATCGTATGACCACATCCTAAGTTCATACCCAAGGTTGCCTCCCTTTTTAATTTAAATCAACCAATCTAATTACCTGTATTTTTCCCAAAGCCACATGCTGACGGGAGGGAGGCCTCACTCCACATGCTACACATTTGCAGAGCATTAACTTTCTACACAGAAAGAACAAAAACTTTCAGAAAATTACTTAGATTATTCATTTCCATAACAGAACGCACAAGGAGCCAAACCATCTCAAAACAGAGACTATCCAAATGGATATCTGGATGTATCCATTTGTGCTACCAAAACAGCAATCTTCAACCTCCACCGGGAGTTTGCACATGCTCCACCAGAGCGCTAGCAGCATCTGTGGCCTTTCTAGCACTAGAAAAGGTTCAGAAAAGGGCACCTAAAATGATTACGGGTTTAGAGAGGGTCCCATACGAGGAAAGATTAAAGAGGCTAGGACTTTTCAGCTTGGAAAAGAGAAGACTAAGGGGGGATATGATAGAGGTATATAAAATCATGAGTGATGTTGAGAAAGTGGATAAGGAAAAGTTATTTACTTATTCCCATAATACAAGAACTAGGGGTCACCAAATGAAATTAATAGGCAGCAGGTTTAAAACAAATAAAAGGAAGTTTTTCTTCACGTAGCACACAGTCAACTTGTTGAACTCCTTACCTGAGGAGGTTGTGAAAGCTAGGACTATAACAATGTTTAAAAGGGGACTGGATAAATTCATGGTGGCTAAGTCCATAAATGGCTATTAGCCAGGATGGGTAAGAATGGTGTCCCTAGCCTCTGTTCGTCAGAGGATGGAGATGGATGGCAGGAGAGAGATCACTTGATCGTTGCCTGTTAGGTTCACTCCCTCTGGGGCACCTGGCATTGGCCACTGTCGGTAGACAGATACTGGGCTAGATGGACCTTTGGTCTGACCCGGTACGGCCTTTCTTATGTTCTTATGTTCTCAATAATGTACCTATCCCCGACATTTGCAGAGCAGCTACCTGGGTGTCAGCCCATACGTTCACTAAACACTATGCTATAGAACAACAGTCAGCATCAGATGCTTGGTTTGGACTTAAGGTGTTATTCACCATCAATAGACCAACTCCAAAGCCTCTCCCCTCCACTGAGGGGCACTGCTCAACAGTCACCTAAAGTGGAGCCCTCACAGGGACACTCCTTGAAGAAGAAGAGAAGATTACTCACTTTGTGCAATAACTGAAGTTCTTCGAGATGGTTGTCCCTTTTGGTGCTCCACTACCTTCCCTCCTCCCCTCTAGTCTGGAGTTTCACGCTGATTCTCTGAAGTAGAGAAGGAACTGGGGGATGGTTGGCTGTGCACCGCTCTGTAACCAGCAACAAGAGCAGCAGCTGTACCACCTGCAACATCCCTTTGGTTGTTTTTTCCCTCCCCTCAGACAGCAAGATGACCCCAGAAAGGGGCATAGGTCTCAGAGGTGGAGGCATTCGGGTTTTGGGTTTGGCCAATCCACACACCCTCTCCCAGTATCTCTCCATCACCCATTTTGACTCATTGGTCCAGAGCAGTGGTCCAGTCATGACTTCTGTTACCCCCAGCGCCCTGTTTGGGGACAGAATAGCTCATTTTCTCAATGTTTGGGGTTGAATTGCTACCAACATTTGGGTCCTAAGGACTGTCAGATTGGCCTATGCTGTCCAGTTCTTCTCTCCCCTCTCTCCCTGTCCCTCTTCAGGGACCCCTCTCATGAGATACTGGTCCTTGAGCAGGTCCAATCTCTTCTGGCTTTAGGAACAGTGTGGGAGGCTCCTCTGAGTAACTTGACTTTGGTGCTCCAGAACGACTGGTTTGCTTCTCTGGACCTTCAGAACGATTATTTCCATGTGGCGATTCTCCTGAGCCGCAGAAGATTTCTCCAATTCATCATGGCAAACAGTCATTTTCAGTAAAGGTCCTTCCTTTTCATCTGTCTTCTGCCCCTGGGTTTTACCAAATGTAAGGCTGTGATGACAGCATGCCTCAGGAAGAAGGGTATCTATATCTTCCTGTATCTGGATGACTGGCTATTAAGGGGCGAGTCTGGAGAAGGAGTTCTTTCTCATGTTTTTATTACACTGTGCATACTTGATCATCTGGGTCTCATCCCAAACATCAGAAAGTTAACATTCGTCCACCTCTCCCCCTTCAGAAAATCACATTTATTGGGGCCCTGTATGAGTGTGTGTGTGTTTCTGAAGACTGACTGTTTCCAGACAATTTGTCTCCTTTGTTTTTGTCAGTAGTCTCAGCCTTCCAAGACATTTTGCATGTGCCTGAGGCTCTTGGGCTACATGTCTGCATGAACGCAAGAGGTTCAATTTGCAAGGTTGCGCCTTTGCCATCTCCAAATGTGACTCAGTACAGTTTACTATCTGACCCTTCACTCCTTGGACAGGTTGGACTGCCTCCCTCCATTGATCCTGAACTCCTTGCACTGGTGGATAGTTCCGGGGAATGTATGTCAAGGCATTCCCTTTGTTCCAGCCCTTATCAACCAGGACTGTTGTCACCGACGCCTCCCTGATAGGTTGCAGAGTGCATGTGGGGTCACTGAAGGTTCAGGGTCTGTGGTTGGAGCAGGCAGTTTGACTGCATATCAATGTCCTGGAGCTTTGGGTCATCTACAATGCCTGTCATGCTTTCCTAGACCACATCAATTGTTCAGTGGTTCACACGCTTACTGTCAATATCACCATCAGGTATTATGTGAACAGTGGGAGTATGCTTCAGGATGCTCTGCCAAGGCTGTGGCAGTTCTGCATTGAAGAGGGTATCATTCCAATAGTGGATCACTTGCCTGGGGTCCAGATTGATCTCCCAGACCATTTCAGCGGGAATTTTCCCCAGAATCACGAGTGCTCCCTGAAGCCCAGTGTTTTGCGAGTCATCTTTGGAGCATGGGACATCCTGACGATTGACCTATTTGCTACTGTAAATATTGTGTATTCTGCTCTCAAGGGGGCCTCATTCCAGGGTTCCTGACTGACACCCTCCACCTCAGATGGCAGTTGACTCTCCTATATGGTTTTCCTCTGATCCTGATCATTTCACAGGTCATCTTCAAGGTGAAAGGGGATCTGCTCAAGGTCATCCTCATTGCCCCAGCATGGCTGAGGCAGTGTTGGTTTTCTGAGTTTCTTGCGTTATTGATTCAGCCTTCCATATCCCTTCCTCTCCATCCTGACCTGCTCTCAAAGTATCATGGTCTCACTTTGCATCCCACACTCAGCTCCCTGCATCTCACAGCGTGGCTGCTCCATGGTTGAATGAGGAGGAAGAGCAATGTTTGTTGGATGTTTGACAAGTCCTATTCAGTAGTAGAAAACCCTCTGCCAGGATAGCCTACTCAGCAAAATGAAGTGTTTTTCAATGTGGTCATTGGTCTGTTGAATTCAGCTAACTCTGGCTAGTATCCAAGACATCTTGGAGTGTTTGCTGCATCTTCAGTAGTTGGGCCTTATGTTTAGCTAATTGAGGATGCATCTAGCGGTGATATCACCTTTTCATCGATCCATTCGTGGAAGATCAGTGTTTTCCAGTGCCATGGTGGTGAGATTCTTAAAAGGAATCAGGTTTCAGAGTGGAAGCTATGTTAGTCTGTATCAGCAAAAACAACGAGGAGTCCTTGTGGCACCTTAGAGACTAACAAATTTATTTAGGAATATGCTTTCGTGGGCTAGAACCCACTTCATCAGATGCATGAAGTGGAAAATACAGGAGCAGGTATAAATACCTGAAAGAATGGGAGTTGCCTTAATAAGTGTGAGGTCAGCCTAATGAGAATTCACTTAACAGCAGGATACCAAGGGAGGAAAAATAACTTTTGAAATAGTAATGAGAGTGGCCCATTTCAGACAGTTGACAAGAAGGTAGAAATTAGGTTTAGGTTTTGTAATGACCCAACCACTCCCAGTCTTTATTCAGGCCTAATCTGATGGTGTCCAGTTTGCAAATTAATTCCAGTTCTGCAGTTTCACGTTTGAGTCTGTTTTTGAAGTTTTTTGTTGTTGAAGAATTTCCACTTTTAGGTTTGTTATTGAGTGACCAGAGAGATTGAAGTGTTCTCCTACTGGTTTTTGAATGTTATGATTCCTGATGTCAGATTTGTGTCCATTTATTCTTCTACTTAGAGACTTTCCGGTTTGGCCAATACAGGGTCTTCCCTTCGGACTGTCCACTGCTTCCCGCGTGTTCTCAAAAATGCTCGTGGTAGTAGCAGGACATTTACGACACAATGGAGTCATAATCTTCCCCTATTTGGACGATTGCCTTCTCAAGGGTGCCATCTGACAAGAAACGGCAGGCATGCTGTAGACCACAATAGACCTGTTTCGCCAGCTAGGTCTACAGATAAACGAAATGAAATCCACGCTGGAACCAACCCAGCAATTGGAGTTTATCAGAGCTGACCTAGACTCCATACAAGGCAAGGCAATATTGCCACCAAACCACAGATTCACTACATTGACCAATCTTATTTCCACGGTGACCATCAGCCCACAAACTTCAGTGGGGACATGCCTTCAGATTCTGGGATATATGGCAGCTACCACTTTCATAGTAAAATATGCCAGACTCAATATGCGCTGTCTACAGCACTGGTTGAGCACGGTGTATGCACCCAGCAAGCACTCTCTCATCAGATGTGTGACACTACCACCAAGGGTTATCCTCTCCCTACAATGATGAACACAGCCAGGGAATGTATGCTCTGGGGTTTCCTTTCAAGAAGACCTCCCCATCAGTGACTATTTCAACAGATGCCTCCCTGATAGGTTGGGGCGCCCACTTGTGTCACCATAGTGTACAAGGCAAGTGGTCTGCGACAGAAACCTGACTACATATCAATCTCCTGGAACTCTGTGCGGTACACAATGCATGCCGGCACTTCTTCCCACTCATATGAGAAACCTCAATCTCTATTCTCACCGACAATGTTGCATGCATGTTTTACATCAATTGAGAAGGAAGAGCTAGGTCTCACTCGCTATGCGTAGAAGCCATGAATTTATGGAACTTCTGCATCCGCAACAATATAAACATCACAGCATCATACCTACCAGGGTGCCAAAACACTACAGCTGACAACCTCAGCAGGCACTTCTCACAGGAACACGAGTGGGATATCCATGATAGTGTTCTTGACGCAATATTCCAAAAATGGTGTCACCCAGTAATTGACCTTTTTGCCTCAGCAACAAATCACAAATGTCCACTATTTTGCTCCAGGGCAGGCCTGGCACTGGGATCGTTAGGGGATGCCTTCCTCATCTCATGTACGCTTTCCTGCTGATACCACTGATCCCATGGGTCATCCGCAAGATACAACTAGACAGAGCATACATCAGTCTCATTGTCCCCACATGGCCCAGACAGACTTGGTTTCCGTACCTCTCACTTCTAGCGGTCTGTGCCCCACAACCGCTGCCTTTCTGGATGGACCTCCTGTCCCAAAACAAGGGCCTGACACTCTATCCAGACCCATCGAAACTCCATCTCAAAGCGTGGCTCCTCTCTGGTTCCAACATGGGGAATTGAACTGTTCAGAGAAAGTAAAACTGGTATTACTAAATATCCGTCGCCTCACCACTAGAAATGCATACCACCACAAGTGGAGAAGATTCTCCCTTTGGTGTCAGCAAAAACAGCTGGACGCAACCATGGTGCCTCTCTCTATGATCCTAGACTACCTACTAGATCTGAAGGAAACGAGCTTATGGCTAACCCCTATTAAAGTACACCTCGCTGCCATTACAGTCCTCCATGAACAGATAGAAGGGGCTTCAATATTCGCTCCCCTGATTACACAGCGCTTTCTAGCAGGTATACAGAACATGTACCCAGAAGTACGCCAACCTGCACCACCATGAGATCTCAATCTTGTGCTCAAATGTGTCACAAGACCACCCTTCGAGCCTCTAGCAACCTGCATGTTCCTTCATATGTCAATGAAGGTCACATTCCTAGTGGCAGTCATGTCTGCCAGACATGTCAGTGAGATGGGAGCATTGATGGCTGAACCACCCTACACTGTATTTACCAAAGACAAAATCATGTTACGTCCTCACCCAAAATTCTTGCCCAAAATGGCTACACATTTTCATATTAACTAAACCATACACTTACCTGCCTTCTGTCCCAAGCCACACATGGCACATGCTAGATGTCAGACGGGCTGTAGCCTTTTACTTGGACAGAACTAAACCATTTCGCAAGTCACCAGGACTATTCATCTCTACAGCAGAGCACTCCAAGGGCCCTACAATATCGACCCAGAGATTGTTTAAATGGGTCTCTACCTGTATTCAAACTTGCTACCACCTGCATCACAAAGAACCCCCTGTGGGCATCTGATCCCACTCAACGCAAGCCATGGCGACACTGATTGCATTCTTGAACAGTGTCCCCTTAATAAATATTTGTAGAGCTGCAACCTGGACATTGGAGCACACTTTTGTAAAGCATTACACTATCACCCAAGGCCTTGTCTCAGACTCTATCGTTGGCCTTACAGTGCTCTCATCACACACTTATATATAACTCCGAACCCCTACCACCGCTGGTGGGGTACTGCTCTACAAGCACCTAGAGTGGAGCACCCACAGGGACACCACTTGAAGAAGTTACTCATCTTGTGCAGTAACGGTAGTTCTTTGAGATGTGAGTCCCTGGGAATGCTCCAGTACCCATCCTCCTCCCCTCTACTTCAGAGTTTCACACAGCTGACCTCTGCAGTAGAGAAGGAATGGAGGGAACAGTTTGGGGAGTGCACATTACAGGAGGTGCCAACAGCACTAGATGACTCCTATGCGTGTCCTTCCCCCAATCGAGTACTGCTGCGAGAAATCTCCAATCTCCGGCATAGGGAGGCACCGACACCTAGAGTGGAGCACCCACAGGGACACACATCTCGAAGAACCATTGTTACTGCACAAGGCGAGTAACTTCTTCCTTTGCGATGTCCCAGGGCAAGAGGGGTAAAGAATGGTGTCCCTAGCCTCTGTTTGTCAGAGGATGGAGATGGATGGCAGGAGAGAGATCACTTGATCATTGCCTGTTAGGTTCACTCCCTCTGGGGCACTGGCATTGGCCACTGTTGGTAGACAGATATTGGGCTAGCTGGACCTTTGGTCTGACCCAGTACGGCCATTCTTATGTTCTTATGAGGGAGTTCTGATTTCTGGAGATTATTTTTCCAAAACCTAATGTTTGTTTGAAAATAGTTTTATGATGTTAGTTTTGTGTTTTCATAAAGATTTGTGTGTGTGTTTGTGTATAATACATATATTTAGAAACATAATAAAAATATAGAAAAAAATCTGTACAGCAATCAATATCAGCAAGCAACAATAGGTAGAAAACTTTAAAATGAAACATTAAAAGTTTTAGTTTGATCAAAAATTTGTAACGTTATTTGGGGGGAAAGTTACTAAGTGAGGAGAAGAGGTTATCATTCTACAGGAGTATAGGTTACTGCTATTCAATAAAGAGTTTTTCTGTCTGTGTGAAATAAAATCTGAGGAGGAGAAAGAATAAAAGAGAAATCAAATGTTTGTTGCTTTTCCCAGACATCTCTTTGGCTTGACAAATATGCACCAGAAGATGCAAGCCCCTTGGCACTTCTGCCCTGAAGTGCAGGGGCCTCACAACAGAGAATATTCTGGGAAAAATGTACCCCAGAATTCTCTTCACTTTGATGTGTTGCTGTAACGCTTTTCAAAGAAACGAGAAGAGTTGAACACTCTCTGGGGGTGTTATTGTATGGTATAACATCAAAGAAGGATTGCAAGCTATGTCAGTGGATTCCAAGTAGAAAGACCACAAGTGGTCAACACCTGAGCTTTGTCTGACCAAAAGGATGATCTCTACATCTATCCAGCATCCTTCAACAACTTGATGTGGAACTGACATAGTACTGACTCAGAGGGAGGATGTCATCAACACTATTTCCTGAAACACCTTTGGAAGCCTCCTAAGTAAGTACTATCCCTAGCCTGAACTTACTTAGCTTCTCTCTTTTGAGACTATATCATGAGGGCTGCAGATCATATCAAAAGCATCTTACACTTTTCCTTTCCTTTTTTCTCTCTCTGGCTTGGTGTTTTTCCTTTGTGTTGGGGGGCAGCATGAGACAGAAATCCAATCCTTAACTCCCCTTTTTGTGATGGTGACTGCTCCCAGTTTCCTGCTGCATCTGATCCTTAACCTTCCTTTTTTACTGTTGGCTGCTGCACCTGATCCCAAGGACATCCTACTACCTTGCCTTCTCTTTTCTTGGGCATCCTCATCTCTGATGTTTCCTCTCTCCACTTGTTGGCTGCCCTCTCTGTTCTAGTTTTCCTTAGTTAGTAACAGTGAGTTATTTACAGAGTTGGCTTTGATCTTCTCTTGGCACATAGACACTACTGAAGTTAACTCATCATTTGCTGTTGAATAGTTAAAGTAAAAACCATCTGGCAAGTGCCACATTTTTTTTTAAATTTTTAAGTGTGCCACATTTTTAACATATAATGTTAAATGCTTTTGAAAATTAGGGTTAAATGAATATACTTTTAAATAACTAAAGGTTTGATCTTAGAAAAGATTCCCCATCCAAGAAGTGGTCTATAAAAACCCAAGCTCTTCCTAAGATGGAAAAACAGCAGCGGAACAGCCGGAGAAAGAGTCCCTCTTTGTCTCATTCCTTGGAGGTATTTTAAAGCGAGAAGTTCTGAATTCCTCCTCTTCCCCCTGAGCTAATGGCTTTTTATGGCTACTTGTCTTATTTTCAAAACATAATTCCTGGGTATTTCCCATTGTCATTGGTAGATTTGCTATAGCTCTCTTCACTCATCCACACCCAATATATTGTGTTCGCTTTTCTCTTGGGAGAAAGGAGGCCTAGAATTTTAAAGGCAATCCATTCTCTCTGCTGCAGGGGTAGTAACATTTGTTCCTCTTAGATGGATTTTTTTGAGTTTCTACTTGACTTATTTAAGAATTGGTCCATGGGGAGGTGAGTCACCCCATCCTGGTCATGAAATGGTTAAACTTTTTTTTGTAAAGACTTTCATATTTCGAGTCACCATGATTAATTATTGTTATAGAGACCCACTTGATCTGATTGTATCAATTGCTTTCTAGCACTGCCATTACTTCCAGTTCAGTCTCAGGAACTCGTTCTCCAGTCTTGTACTTTTCCCTTTGGTCTTTCCTTCCCCAGAGCTTATGCCTAGCTTATATCAATTGTAGGAGCCCACCTCAGTAAGAAGGGATGGAGGGTGATAGTAATTCCCTGTCTCAGTTACTGACTCATTGGGAACAGTGTTCTGATTCCTAAACAGAAAAGCTCTCTGACCTCCACCTGGAATCTTAATCACCTGGGGATCCAGTCTGTCTGTCTGTAAAGGCTGATAAAATAACATTACCAGTCTGAGGGTTCTGTTCTCTACATCTCTACCCCTTTTATGGGCTGTTTTTTTTCCCCTTGTGTCCTTCAGTGAGGTTTTTCCTGGTGCTTCTTCTAGCTTTCAACCCTGCAACATTTCTTTTTATGTGCCCAAGCCAAATGGGAGCAGAACTTGGACAAAAGAAACATCACTCTGTAACCCTTCTGCCAGGCAGAACCAGCAGCAACCAGGGCTATGTTCAATATCTAGGGGTTCCTTTCCATTGATACAACACAGAACCGACTCAAGCCCCCACCCAGTAACCTGGAAAAATTACACACCACTCCTGGGTGCCTCTGAGAAGCATTATTTCCCCACTCACAAGTGCAGAGTCTTAGTGTAGAAAATAAACTTTTATTAAAAGTAAAGAAGAACTCATTGTTAATTTGGGAAAACATGGCAAACAGGATTTATAAACATAAACCAGGAGCAAAAGACCCACCCACAAGTAAGTTGGGCAGTGTCCTTTTCCCCTCAGATTCTTAAGTCCAGCAACCCAAAAATTGCTTTAACGTGCCCATCTCTTCTCTGCTCCCCACTCACAGTTGCTGTCTTTGGTCAGTGCAGATCCAGAGTTCAGAGGTGCATCTGCAGAATTCACCTCTCACCATGGGTGGAGGGAAAGAGGAACCGTACTCGCTCCGCAGCCCCTCTCTGCCAGCTGCCCTGCTAGGCGCTTGCTGCACCTCTCCACCCACCTACCAGCTGCTCGCTGTGCCACCTGGCCGCCCCACCAGCTGCTCATTCGCCAGCTGACTGTCAATCACCTTCTGCTACCACTTGTCTCTCTGTGTGACCTCTGCACATCAGTCTCTTAGTGATTTTCAGATCTTTGGAGGCTGGGCAGAAACACTGCCCCATCTCAAGTGATTTCAGCTCTAGGTGGAACACAGTCCCATCGCAACTGATTTTGAACATTTAAAATAACAAAGAGGCTCCTAATGAAGCCCATTTAGCTCTTTCTTTAAAAAAGTGGGGAGGAATAGGTTAAACCAGTCCAGGGAGAACCCTTGGTGAGGGTGTGCAGCTTCCTAGTTGAGACACCTGTCCCCTCCCCTTATTTTCACAAGGCTCTGGCATTCAAGCCCCTGGCTTAACGAGGTTTTTTCAGCTGAAGGTGACCCCCCTCATTTGGGACAGGTTAAGCACAGTCCTGCTTCCTTGTATTCCTACAATAATTACAACATTTTGGTAACAGCATTTCACTACCCCTTCATTCAGTACTAAAGTAATTTGTGCCCAACACCAGCCAAAATTGATTACTTTGTCACCGTTCTATGTGCTGAATATCTAAGCAGAGCAGGAGCAAACTATATTTACATAAACATACCCAGAGTGTCTGCCCCTCCCAGCTAGCTGTCAGGGAAACCCTACTTACAATTCTTTGGATAAAATTCTCGTCTGAGCAGGCTTCAGATTTCTTACCTTTTGGGAGGGGAGGAGGGGAAGCTCTTTCAGATTTTTGTTGGGCTTTTCTAATAGTTTAGCCTTTCCCTGTTGTTTTTCTAGAGGGTAGAATAAGGTGAATGTGTAGGGCATGGAAAGATGGTTCAGGGGAAATACAGCTCTGAGTGAGTTCTAAAGAATTGTTTTACAGTTAAGAATCATAAGGGCCATGTTTGTTTTGTGAGGACTCCTCAAATCCATCAGTTGTAGCTTGTTTAATTAAGAAGGGGGAAAATGAGTCCTTAGTTTTTGTAAGTCAGCCTTGTCATTCCATTGGAAGGTGAAAAACATTATTGTTCTAAGACCACTAAACAAGTTAAGAATTAAGTTAAACATCGTAACATTGTATGAAAATAAAAATTGCCATAGTGACTCAGACCACTGGTTCATCTAGATCTGTATCCTCTCTCTAACAGTGGTCAGTACCTAATGATTCGGAGGAATGTTCAAGAAATCCAATAGTGCACAATTATGGTTACAACACTGTCCCTTTTCTGGTTTCTCTGAGTACACCCCCACATGTGTTAGACTTCTTTACACATCAGGAGATTAAAATCTCACAATTCTCCTATTCTCCTATTCGTATACAGGGCTCTGGGTACAATTTCCCATCTATGTCAAATGCTAGCCATCATAGAGACCTGATGGGTTCAGTCATCTGCTTGATCCTCTTTTTGGAGTCCTGTGACCAGTGATACAGCGACCAACAGCCTTCTTAAAATAAAGATGTTTATTAGCAAATGGAACAAAGCATTAGAGAACATTATTTCAAAATAATTAACAGCCTACACACGTACTTTCATTTCAAGCTAATTTAAGTGGGCTTCCTTCTAGAGTTTCAGAAAAAGAACAGAGCCTTCTTACAATCTGTAAGGAAGTGAAGGAGCTCCTGGGCCAGACTTTGTCTCTGTGTGTCTATCCATTTGTTTCCATTTTTCTCAGCCTTTTCTGAAAGATGCTATGTATGCCTGAGTGGAATTTCAATATTACTCAGTGGTCTTTGTTACAGGGCCTGGATGTGAAGTCTTCTCTCTGCCTCAGGCTGTTTTTTCCCAATTGAACAGGTTGGCCATTTAGGAAATTGCCTCCATGATGGCTGTTCACTGTTTGGCAGTTAGATTCATTCAGCTTTGCTGGCTTGCAATCACTATCTGTTCCCTCTGACATTCCAACATGCCATCTCAAGAAATCCAATACATAAACCACATTTGGAGGGTTCAAATAAATGTTCCTTACTAAGCACTCTTACATAGAAAAATTGATAATTTCTTCTAACCCTAGTTATATTAATTAAATCACTTCCTTTTCCTTTTCTAAAATGTTTCTATACTGAAATTTCCTCAATAAATTACTTTAAGCCTAAATTAGACTCTTTGTCTAACCAGTTACATTCCAACAAGTTGTCTCATGCTTCCCAGTTTTAAAGCATATTTTTTAATTGTAGGTGCTTAGCAGTGAGCATTTGCCAGTTGCTGTTCTGAAGCTTTATATTTGCTACTGAAAATACATTTATGGCCTGTTGTTTCCTTTATTTGAGTCTGTTCCAAATTCACTGCATATTGTTGGCAATAAAGGTCTGAAACTGTGGTATATTTAGAACACTGTAGTGTGAAGTTTAAAAATCCCATTCTGTGTATTCTCTAACTTGTAAAATGTAAACGAAGGAGTTTAGTCATTTAACTAGGGCTTTTCTTTTTTTTTTAAGATGTCTCTCAGTAGACTTATTCTCAAGTTCTTGAACCTTATTTAATGTAAGATTTAAAATAATGTTTTGTGACATTTACTCAACAGTGATTTCAACTCTATCTGGGCATTCATAGGAATGTCTAGGATCCAGTACATTTCAGCCTTTTAAAAGACTGAATTTTGTTTTGAGAATAGGATCTCGACTTTAGCTTCCTCTTGCAGCCCTAGAACTTATAAAGGTTTAGTTTGTTGTTCTCAAAAAATACTTCCTCTGAAAAGAAGTCTATTTTTCTTGATTTGACAGTAGACAATCTTATGTTCTCCCTCTATTCTTGTTAATTTATAGTTTTAAAAAATTGTCAAGTCTCTGTAAAACTTCAGTTTTTTCAGATCTAATTGATAAGCCATCCATTTTGTCTTCTACACATTTAATGACACTAAAATAACTAAAGCTATCCCAGTGGAAGTGCTTCTCTACAGTGTTGTTTACCCTGTAAGAAATGATGGTCTAGGCTCAGGGTTGCTTTGTGGCTCCTTTTGTCAGTATAGCTGGCACAAAATTGCTCCAAAACAGCTGCATAAGCCCCCAGGGGAATAGTCCCAAACCAAGGAGCCCTCCATGGGAGTCACAGAGCCAGCTGTGCGCTTCTTCCCAGTGCAGTGTGGGGGCTGGAGGGGAAGTCGCTTGTGTCCTTGCCTTGCTGCAATGGCTTGTAAAGTGCTTTCTGCATTACTGACATTGCCTGCACCAGGGTACCAATCTGACTGATGGCAGCTTCTGAATGGAGGAAGAAGCCAGCTGGTTCTCCTCTATCCAGGGCCGGCTCCAGGCACCAGCGAAGAAAGCAGATGCTTGGAGCAGCCAATGGAAAGGGGCAGCACGTCCGGGTCTTCGGCGGCAATTCGGCGGCAGGTCCCTCAGTGCCTCTCGGAGCGAAGGACTCACCGCCAAAGAATGAAGTGGTGCAGTAGAGTTGCCGCTGAAGTGCCACCGATCGTGGCTTTATTTTTATATATATGGATAGAGGCAGGGCCGGCTCCAGCGTTTTTGCTGCCCCAAGCGGCGGGGAAAATTATATATATATTTTCCCCGCCGCTTGGGGCAGCAAAAACGCTGGAGCCGGCCCTGCCTCTATCCATGTGCCAGCTCTAATAATTGCCACCAGTAACTGTCTGAAAATGTAGAGCAATTGGCACCTACCGTTGTTAGTTTCTTTGGATCGAAACCATTTCACAGGGTACCAGGATGGTCTAATCCCACTGGAATAAACAAAAAATATCAACTAAGGGGCAATGAGCCAACATAAACTAGTGTTAAGATAGATGCTATCACTGAACAGCTTCAAAGAGATGCTACCCCACAATCTTTTTGTTGTTTCATGGTCTGCACATTCCTTCAAGATATTCCTTCTTGCCCTTCCTCTTTCTTTTCACCCCCAACAAAGATTAATTATTTTTGCAATCCATTTTGGGCCATCAATAGGCAGGAGTTTAAACACACTTACAGATATACAGTTGCATCATGAAGGCCTTGCAGTATGCTGTAAACATCAACACAGATCTGACCACTGTCAGATCAGGGAAGGAAATATTCCAGCACTTTCAAAAGAAGCATACTCCAACTCCTTCCACCAAGTATTAACTCAAATGCCTCAGTTGCTGTGGTTACATGTGCTGGAAGAGTTGGCCTCCTGGAAAAACAGGGCTTAATTTATAT
This sequence comes from Mauremys reevesii, assembly GCF_016161935.1. Classification (NCBI taxonomy): domain Eukaryota; kingdom Metazoa; phylum Chordata; order Testudines; family Geoemydidae; genus Mauremys; species Mauremys reevesii. The sequence continues at coordinate 249,214,575 of NC_052624.1, forward strand.
AGAGTTTTAAACACTTTGAGTTGCACACAGAAATGAAGAGGAAGATAGTGAGTTTCTGGAGAATTAGTGTAATGTGTTCTTATGGCTGACACATTCTGAAGTAGCGATAGCTTCTGAATTGGCCTACAAGTACTTAGCCCCATATAGAATGTCTAGGTTTTCTCCTTACCCGTGTACAGTATCTAGATATGTTCAGCATGATGGAACATGTGTATATATTTTATTATACCAGATAACTTTGCTCCAAAATTCTTCAGCCTTTTGCAGATTGTCTTGAATACTTGGGGTTTTGTTGTTTCTTTCATACAGGGGCAGCACCAGCCTCTTCCTGGTAGGGGGGCTGAGGTGAGCATAAAAATATATACAGATCTGTTTTAAGCTTCATCTATGGCAGCTCACTGGTGTAACATTTATTTCACAGACAATCAATAGAAAAAAACCCTAAGCCAATAAATAAATAAACGAATAATATTAATATTATTAACAATAATAACATGCAAACTCCTGGAAAAAAACCACTGGTTAAATAATACTAATAGCTAATTACTTTAAATAGGAGAATGTACTGTATTATATTTTAAAATTAGCCATTTGCACACCCAAAGAAAACGAGACACAACACACACTATTATTTAAAGCAAAATAAACACCCGACCAAAACTAAGTACACTTTTTTTCCCTAGCTGATTGAGCCCATATTTCCATTCCAGTCAAATCAAAATCCAATTAAATACATATAATCTGAAAATTCAAAACATTTTTAAAGCTGGTGGGGTTTTTCAGGGGGAGGGATGTCACTCTTCCTGTGACTGTTGTGCACCCACGTTGAGCCAGAGTCTTTGTTACTTTAACAAAAGCAATTAATCTGTTAACTAAACCAAATGTCAGTTACTACAAAAAAAGCATAAAATAAATCACTTCCAAAAAAGCACAAAACCAGCATTTGACAGGCAGCAAAAATCAATATGTAAATATAAGTAATTTCTTAAACATACAATGTGGGGCAGATATTTCTAAAGGTTGCTACTAAATCAGTGAAAAAACTGACATACATTATGAAACAAAAAAAGGGGTGTACAAAGATTGAGCTACTACTCACCACAGAGAGGAGGTTTAACTTAAGGATCCTGTTGTGATTTGAAGCAAAGGCATCAATGATTTTGTCAAATTTTAGTCCTTTTCCTCTCCTTGAATTTATAGAAAATAAAGTGAGGTTACTGGTTCGAAAGTCTCATAATTTTTCAGTTGTCATAGGCAGGAAAAGCTACGTTCACAGGCTGCTGAATTAACACCAATGCACACAAGTTTGTACAAATCAATAAGTGCATCTTGATATGGTAGGAGCATGGCCGAAAATGCAAGTGTGAAGTTAACATTTCCCCGTTGCTTTTTTCTTTCAAGAAGATATCGCAGTTGATGAAGTTTTGTGGCCAGATTGTCTTTGCAAATCTCATAGTGGAGGACCAACGGCAGAACACAGTTTGTCCAGGAATGATTTATGTTGTGGAATAAGTGCGTTCACACCTTTCAGAATGTTGCAAGAGTCATGTGAAAAGTGCTGATTCAGTTTATCAAGTTGTTTGTGCTTAGGTAGAAGCCGTGGTTTTGATAATCATCAGGTTTTGTCAATGAAATCCTGTACGTGGCATGGTTGTGCTCATTTTCTCACCTGTTGATTCTGCTCTATATTAATCCCAGCTTGTTCACATAGATCATTTGCTCTGTTTCATATATCTTCCCATGTTTTTTTCGTTGTGCTTATCCTTATGGGCAGATATGGGTGAGTGAACAAGATCAACTGCAGAGTCCAATTGCATGCCAGGGGACTGTAGATGATTGGACATCGTTTTTGTAAGACAGAGAACTTTCCATCATAGTGAAGCCATAATTAACAAGGAAAAGATAATGAATAAAATGATTAATGTTATGAGTTATAGTGTTAACTGTGACCCTGGTGTGGAAGCAAGAGATAATAAGACAGAGTGAAGTGTGGTGAAGTTATTACGACCTTATTGCTGCTTGCTTGCAGTCTTGTCTTCTTCTTTTCTAGTGAGATAGGAGGAAAGCTGTATAAACAATATGTATTATTTGTTTTTTTACTGTTGTGTTATATTGCTAGAAAATTGTCTGTAAAAAAATAAGCTGGCTTTGTTTTGTGTTTGAGAGGAGAGAGACTGTCCACAGGACCCCTGTCCTATCTCTCTCTCTCTCCCTATTAATGGAGAAATAAATAATAAGTATTTTTTTTGCTGCATCCAAACAAAAAGTGAGAACTGAGTTTTTCTTCGACAGTGAGATTAACTAACTGTAAATGACTGATCAATCAGTGTATTCAATGCTCTTGCCTCGGTTGCTGTGATGGTTTGACTGGTTGATGATGTCTATAAGCATTGCACTTATAGCTGGCAATGTTTTTCGTATTGTCCAGCAAGCAGCATATTGGCAAGCCCATCATGTGTCGGATAGTTTTTTCAGTTCAATGGGCTTTTTTTTGTGGGCTCACATTCCTTCTGTTTTTGAATGAACAGGTCATGTACAACTGGTCCAGAAAAGAAGTTATATACCATCTGAATTGTGGCAAAAATCTCAGCAGCTGTTTGCACATTGTGAACACAGTCAACTAAAACTAAATTGAGTTAATGAGTGTAGCAGTGTACATAAACTGCTTGTGGCACTTTCCAAAACTTATCCTGAACACCCTGGTGGCACTCATATATTACAGCAGCCCAATCATAGCACTGACATATGCATGCATTCTTACCAATGTCGTATTTGCATAGGATATGCTTTATTTTCTCCAGGAGGAAGTCAGCGTCAAGACCCTCTGCTTGGGTGAAGTGTAAAAAGTCCTCATGAATACTGTCGTCATTCAAGTAGCGCAAAACTACAAATATCTGTTCCTTCTTGCTGATACCTTTGCTTTGCAGGTATATGAATGCAAAGTGCTCTGTTGCCTTCACCTCCTAATTTATTTGTTTTCTAATCTTTCTGTTTGCCTTGATATCCACAACTTAATTTGGTATGTCATGGTGGACATATTTTGCATTACCTGGATCATCTATCAAAATTGCTTAGCAAATGTAAAAGTTCAAAGAACTTACCTCTATTGGTGGACTGCTCGTCTTCCCTGTATACACATTGTGGTATATTTTGACACTCAGTGAAATGAAGTGATTCTACTATTGCTCATATGAATATTTGTTCAGTGGAGTTGTGTGGTGGGTTTTCAGAGAGACATTTGCTTTCTTCCAGTTCTTGAAACCATCATGTGTAAAGGCAGTTTTGGTATAGACAAAATGTTTGCAAGCAAAACAAAACATGGTGTCCAATACAACTAAATACTCTAACCAAGAATATTGTTCATATCAGCTGTGATTGAAAAACCTGGCTTTCATTCCAAATATTTGTGATGGATATCTTTTAAGTTCAGGATGCTGTGGCCCTTCATTTGGAAGTTGACTGATATCATCAGACCCAGGGGCCTTTTTGCAGTATTAACGGCAGTAGCACTTTTTCGTTGTCATCTTCTACCTTATTTAAAATAGCAACACACTGTTCATCACTCTCATTGCTGCCAGTTGCAATTACCTCTTCAGTAACTCCGTCATCCTCGTCCTTGATTTCAATGGTCCCGACTGGGGCAGCAGTCTGTACTAGGTCCTCACCACTGGTTGACTGACAGTCACTTTTTTGTAGAATTAAGAAGTGATCCATAGTTAAAACGGATCCTGATGACCAACAAACTTAAACAACCTCAACCTTGCTGCTTCGCTCCTACTGTCACAATGTTGACCTTCAACCTACATCATCATGTGACATGCTACGAGATTATGCTAATATTTATTTTTCACACAGTGCACAGGCGATAGGTCAGATTGACAGTTAGTCATGTATACCAGAGGTTCTCAAACTGGGGAGCATGGAATGTATTTGGAGTGGGGGAAGGGGATGAGCCACTCAGCTCTGAAGACAGAGTGGAGAGTGGTGGCTGTTGGCTGGGTGCCCAGCTCTGAAGGCAGCACTGCTGTCAGCAGCAGCACAGAAGTAAGGGTGGAAGCGCAATACCATGCCACACTTACTTTTATATAGCATTTGACCTTTGCACTGGAAGGGGTACTTTTGGGAGGAGGGCTAATGCAAATTTTGGGGTGTCTGTAGCCCCCACAAGCTTCCCCCAGTGCTGCTCCTGCTTTCATGCTACTTTTCCATTGAAACTCTTATTCATCGTCACTATTTTCACTGTGTATGAATATCAGCAGTATTACATTCTTTAATCCCCCATGTAAGCCATCCTGTGCACTTCCTATTTTTCCAGGTGTTTCAGTATTGCTGTTTTGACTGTCATACATTTTGTTTCCTATGTATTTTGCATTTTTGGTTTCCACAGTCCACTTACAGTACAGTATTTTATTAAAAACATGCCTATGACCTTGTAAAATTCCATAGTGTTTTACAAGGATAAGACATGTTTCTTGCCCCAAAGAACTTGCAGTCTAAAGGACTGATTATTCCATTTACCATGTGCAGGTGGATTGTGCTCATGTGGTGACCCAGTGGGGTTCCACACAGGCTCAGCAATCTACCTACATATTTTAAATTGCATAATCAGGGCCTATGATTGATAAGACAAACACAGGGCAACAATTTAGTACAGGGACTTTGTGGTGAATGAAGAAAGGAAAGGAAGAGGAATTATTTGAGGAGATGGGATTTAAAAAGAAAAAGATCCTTGGTAGAGAGAGGAGGAGGTTTTTTCAGTTGAGTGGAACAATAATAGAAGAGACAAAAAGGGAATAGGGGAGGAAGGGAGTAGTAATATGAAAAGGTTAGTAAGAGTAGAGAAAGGGGAAATGAGCATACCTGTAGTTTTGGGTAGGGTTATATGGAGTCTTGTTGGGGAAGGGAGGGAGCTTGAATTCGATGTAGTAAAAGATGGTGTGCTAATGATAGGATCTAAGGCTTGTGGTGATTATTCTTGAAACTGTTGGCTTTTTTCAAGGAAAGAAGCCTCCTTGATGATATGGCAGTGGTGTCAAACACATTTGGCCTGAGGGCTGACCATATTATTTCAAGAAGGTGTCAAGCTTAGATGTCCCTAAATTCAGACAGAGTAATTCAAGCTTCTGTTCTGTTAGACTGCCACAACCTAGCAATGAAGCAGGCAGCAGAGGAGCCACAGCTGCTCTCTTCCCTGCCTTTTCCCCTCCCTTGTGATGCAGCAGGTGCCCAGTTGGAGAGTATCAGCTGTGGGCAAATACCCCAGGTAAAGTAAAGCCTCAAACTGTGATTCAGTCCAAAGTTCTTTGATCAGAACTGGCTTTATTAACAAAAAAAAAAAAAGCAAAACAGGAGCAAAGCAACTCCAAATGCTTGGTCATAGCCACCAGGGGCCTTTTCAGCTTTCAGTAAACTGGGAACATGTAGCCCCACTTCAGTTGCTTTCCCTGTGTTTTAAAATCCCACCCCAGATCACCCATGTGATAGGGGGTAATAATGGCTTTCCTTAAAACCCCTTGTGCACTTGGGCTCAAGGTGTGCCTTTATACTTTGTTGCATGGAGCTTCTGAGCAGTTGCAGCTGGAAAACGACGGCAGGTGCTCCATATGCTCCTAGCTCATGCCAGAGCTGCTCCTGTGGTTTCAGAGAAAGCAGTGTGTGGCAGTTGGTGAAACAGTGCCTCTATCTCTTAACTATACTGATAATACCTTAGTTTAAAAGTTACAGGGCATGTTCAGGGAAACCTTTTTCAATTCTTAAGCAAATATAAATGTTTTTCTTAACACAGTTGCTCTTAAAAGCCAGCTTTTCGAGTCCCAAGAGCCACAAGAGGCTTTTAGGCCATTGATTGAATGCCATTGTGTTACACCTTAGTGGTTGGTGCTCAGATCTTCTTGCCTGTGGTAACATGATACTTTTCCTTCTCTTTAAGCATTTAACATAATATATTTGTCTCATTAAACAGCTGGAAGATACCTATTTTAAACAGTGATTCACATTTTCTTTTTTCCTTTCAGTATGTATCTACACTAAACTGGATGTCTATATTCAGATGATGAATTTCACAAGGCCTTTACTGTTCTAATCATTTATTGATGTAGATATTTTTTTATAAAGTGTTGATCAGTATTTTCAAACCACATGTGCAAACTTTTAAAACAAGATTATAAACCAAAATTAATTACAAAATAGCATAATGCTGACAAAGGATTATCCAAGCTTCAATAGTATATCAGGACTCGGAACTACTTCTCCCCAGGGAAAGCCTGGGAGAACAAACTGACACTGCAGGGTTCCCTGAAAGTCATTATATCTGGGTTCTAATAGACCACTATGGTCACTGGTCTTTTTAGCTGATATTTCCAGAGTAGATGTGAGGAGGCAAGGGGATGGAGGCTCTTCAATCTTGTCAGGCAAACGTGTAACAAGGTCGAATTGCTGGAAGCTTAAGCTAGACAAATTCAGATGGGAATAAGGCATACGTTTTTAACATTGAGGGTACCATTGGAACAATTTACTAAGGATTGTGGTGGATTCTCCATCACTAGAAATTTTAAAATGAAGACTGGATATTTTTCTAAAAGATATGCTCTAGTTCAACAGGAATTAATTCAGGGAAGTCCTATGGTCTGCGTTATACAGGCGAGCAGATTAGATGATCACGTGGTTCCTTCTGTCTTTATATTCTATTAATCTAGTCCAAGTCCTGCCTTTAAAACAAGCTCCACCTATGTTAGTCACCAAAATGAGAGTATATATGTACTGCTGACAGTATATTGTGTAAATGTTCAAAATATCACTGTGTGCTCTCTGAGCTCTACTGTGGTCTTTGACCTTGGCACCCCTCAATGGGGTTGCATTATACCCACAGGCTCTGCTGAGGTCCTTAGGCTTGGTTCCTTCTTAGTTTGGGAAAAATGAAAGTGGGCAGTGTCTCCCAAACAGGACTTACTTGGGTCACCAATGTGAAACCACAGAATACTGTGTGGATTTGTGATCATCCCTCTCTTTTCTTAGAGGATGGGTGAGATAATTTAAATGACAAACTTTATTAACTATCATCATTGGGCATTTGAGTTAACACCTGACTGAGAAGAATGAGTCAGTTTACAACTCCTTAAACAATTGTTCCATGCTGTCTGGAGACTTCTGTAGATATCCCTTCATCAGTTGCACTTGAATCACATATATGTGGGTTACATCTCAAGCATAATAACTAGAGACAGCTTTTTTTTTTTTTTTTTTTTTTTTAGCTAAAAGCTGATGCTTTGGAGAAACAGATAAGAGTGAGAGGTCATGTACGGTATTCTCCCCTCCTCTCCTTTATTAGGGATTAATAATTTTAATTATGTGCCTCCTATCCAGACACTACAGTGATGGAACCATATAAATGGTCAAGAAGAACTGACACACACATTCATTAGATAAAATAGTTTAAGGTCAGTATTGCACAAATGCTCAGGGAATGAAGAGACCATAAATAGGCTCTCCCCTCCCTTCCAGCTCTGCTTTGTAAGGGCTGAGGACAATGAGAATCCATGTGCTCAAGAATGAGAACTTCGTAGAGTAAGTGATGCTAACTTTCTAGCTCTCCACTTTCTTCTCTCCCGTCTTCCCACTCTGCTGACCAGTCACAGCTGGAATTCTGCAGCCCTTCCAAGGTGGAAGGAGGGGTCCCTCTGATCCAGTGCTACTTGGTGCCCCAGGCAGCATTATCCCTTTAAGTACAATTCCATCCAGATATCTGATCGGGGCATTGTGCCTCTGCACTACCCCCAACATCAGGCTGTGGCTATTAGCTATACTCAATCCCTTTAGTTTTTGGTGGTAGATGTTATCCAGTGTCTTTGTAAGACTATTTTTGTTCTATTTTTACTGAGATTTTATATTTGTCTTTTTTCTGACATGTAGTTTCTTTCAGTCTGAGATGTTTGTTCTTCCTGCTGAATGTTGAGCTAACTGGACACTTACGAGTATTGCATTTTTGATCAGTAGTAAATGGTGGATGTATAATAAACTTTTATTTTTGGTATCCTAACTTTGAGGTTCAGAAAACCAAATGAGCCCACAAATGCAAAACTTATAAAGCTTAGTGGCTGAGCCTCATTATAAGAAATGAGTTTGGCTCTCATTTCTCTCATGTCCAGAGTTGAAATGCTTTACTGAATATATTTTTTTAATATAGCTGTTAAATTGGTTTAAAATAAGCTCCTTAAAATGACTTTATTGGTTAAATTAGATTGAAATAGTATTTCCTGATGGCTATCATTTTATTAATGAATAGAATCATTAGATGCTTTTACAAGAGAGAATAGAAATGTTTGCTGTTAATGTACAGCTGTTCATAATAATGTCTTATAGTATTGGAATCTTTTTGTACATTACTTATAGACCATCCAAGAAGCAACTATGTAATTTTTAAACTTGTACACATATTATCAATCCTTTTAGAATTACATTGTAATTTTAGAAATTGAACCATAATGAAGTTACCTTGTTTTACTGAAGATATAGTAGGTTTGTTTAGATTTATTTGACCACCTCAAACTTTAAAAATATTTTTGGCACTTTCTTTTAACAAAGAAAATGCTGTGGTTATAGAAGAAAAGATCCACCAGTCAAGGTAGGTTATAGAACGGGTGGGCATAGTCTTACCTGCCTCTAAAGGTTCCCCAAACTGCTTTTCATGCCAATTTTTTCTTTTACAAAAATGAGAAGTATGTTTATTCAGAAGAAAGCTGGGTTTTTTCTTAGAGTGCTTGTTCATGTCAATTCCAATCAAGTGTGCACGCGCCACATGCACAGTTGCTGGAAATTTTCCCCGAGCAGCTCCCGTCTGGTCAGCTGTGGAGCCCCCTGGAGTGGAGCCTTCATGGTGCTCAATATATGACCCTGCCAACCTGGCCCCTCCTCAGTTCCTTCTTACCACCTGTGATGTTTGTTGGAACTGCGGGTGGCTTGCTTACAAGTTCTACTCGCTTCCCCTAGCTTTCTAGTGTTGTTTACCTTAGTAGTTTATAGTTCTAGTTTTATTAGTTCCTAGTAGTTCTGTTAGAAATGGGGGGTTTCCCCTCCACCCCGACCTTTCCCCTTGGGGACCTCAGGGCATGCCTCGATCCCCAGGGTTCAAGCCCTGCAAGTCCTCCAATAAACCCATGCCAATGAGCGACCTCCAAGGCACTTATTTAAAGTGTCTGGAGAGGCTCACCAATCCGATAGGTGCAGGATTTGCGGGTTTTCGACACAGGACCAAAAAGGAGCGAGATTTCAGGTTGAAACAGTGCCTCAAAGAGGTGGCTCTTAAACTGCAGCCCGCCTCGGTGCAGCAGGACTCGACACTGAGCTCCTCAGTGCGGAGTGCGCCGGCATCAGTGACAGAATCAGCACAGTGGAAGATCTCCGAGCACAGAGATTCGTGGCAGCGCTGATCCGCCATGTCTCTGACTGTGGGAACTGCCCGGCACTGGTCCCTCTCTCTGGCACTGCAGAAGCAGCACACCAAGCAGGGTAGAAGTGGATCTCCTGTGAGACACTCCCCAGTGGTCTCAGCCAATGGGGTGCATCCCAGAGAGGAACACCCGGCCCCAAGACCTTTGGAGTTGGCTCCGGGAACTTCAGAAATGCAAGGAGTATAGTTGAGCCCAGGACCATTGGACTCCCCAATCCACGTGGTGGAGGAGGTGGGGCTGTCGTCCACTCTAGGACCTCATTTCCATGACAGCACCACGGTCTTCCACTCTCCGTGACAAACCCCCGGCACCGCTGAGAGCACTACTGTCCCACAGCAAGCCAACAATGATGTGCCTGCCCACATCGCCAGATCACCGGCACTGGAAAGGGGCATCGTCCTGATTCCCGGTGCCGCTCAGAGTTCTGGCCCTGGTCGAGCTCGCGGCTCCGATCGTCTTGGCATTGGTCCCTGGATCATTGGTGGTCTCGCTCCCGGCACCAATCATCATTGCGTCGCCGATCTCCTCTATACAGAATGAAGTCTCGGCACTGCCCCCCTTCTGCGTGGCACCATCATGGCCCTGTACATCCCAGCCCCCATCCTCAGAATGAGACGCGGGGTCTTAGGTACTCACACCGGAGGCGGCACCAGTCGACACATCGATGGGCCGACGTGGGTACAATGCCATGGCTGCCCCAATTGAAAGGACTGGCACAATGGCCTTTTTTAACCTTCTGGGCGCATCTCTAGTCCCAGGGTACCTTGTCGAAGGGCTCTCGGTCAGTGGCATCGAAGCCCAGGCTGCCAATGGTTTCGGCCAGCCGCCCCATGCTCAGAGGTGCTGAAGGGATTCTGGTTACAGCACCTTCACTGACACAGACCTCTGCCCCTATGCTGGAACAGGGGATCGTCAAGCAGCAGGTGCACGTGGACCAACAGGCCCAGCATGACCTGGTTCTCCCGCCTGCGTCCTCATCCTCCTCCCTTGATAAGGCGGTAGCGGGAAACTTCAGTCTCAGGACCGCCACCCGTAGATTGTTGAGTCCACCAAGACCTACTCTGCAGGGTGGTGCGCAACATGGGCTTGCAAGCCGAGGAGATGGTGGAACAGGAGACCCCAACGGTGGACATTTTGGCTCCAGAAGGACCATCCCGAGTAGTGCTGCCACTCATTAGGACCATTCAAAACAACACCAAATCTGTGTGGCAGACCCCGGCTTCCATTCCGCCAATAGCCAAGGGAGTAGTTACAAGTATCTATACTCCCACCTGAAGTCCTGCTTCTTGGTGGTGTCTGCGGTTAATGAATGTGAAAGGCAGGGGCAGTAGGGACCCCCACCCTAAGTCCAAGGACTCTAAAAAACTTGACCTTTTTGGTAGAAAGGTCTACTCCACAGGGGGCCTACAGCTCAAGATTGCTAATCAGCTAGCAGTCCTGAGCAGATAAAATTTTAACTCATTGAATTCCATGCTCAAATTTAAGGAGCTAATACCATCAGAGTCCAGGGATGAGTTTGGGGCTATTGTGGAGGAGAGCATGACAGTGGCACGGACGTCTTTACAGGCCTCACTGGATGCTGCTGACTCGGTGGCACTATCTTGTCCTCTGGCATAGCCATGAGGAGAACCTCGTGGTTTCAAGTTTCAGGCCTACCCCCTCGAGGTCTAACAGACTCTGCAGGACCTTCCCTTTGATGGGATAGGATTATTTGTGGAGCAAACAGACTCCAGGCTATACAGCCTAAAAGATTTGAGGGTGACAATGAAGTCACTGGAGATGCATACCCCAGCTACTCAGCGAAAACACTGTAAACCTTAACGTCCTTACTAACCTCGCCCTGGGCAAGACTTTTCTAGAAGGCGAGGTAGAAACGGCAGGCATAAGCTGCCCCAGCCCTCATCATCACAGGGCCAAGCAGGCACCTCCTCAGCCTCTAAGCAGGCCTTTTGAAGGTGCACCCAGGGACAACATGCCAGACCATATACCGGATCCTCAACCCTGCTTTCATAATCGTCTGTCCCACTTCCACTGTGCCTGGTCCCAAATAACATTGGACCGCTGGGTTCTCCGATCTTGGATGCTTTTTTGCTCCCCTGGGGAGACCTTCTCATGTATGTCTTTCAACCATTCCCACTTATGCACCAGAGTACTGCTGAAAATCCACAGAGACAGAGCTGTAGTAATTGTACTGGCCCCGGCATGGCCCTTCCAGCATTGGTACACCAGACTTCTGGAGCTGTCAGTGGACACTCCCATTGTGTTACCACTCTACCCTGATCTGATCACTCAGGACCACGGTCACCTTCAACACCCAGATCTCCAGTTCCTCCATCTCACGGCTTGGAAGCTTCATGGTTAAACCCAGTGATGCTCCTGTGCTCGTAACCAGTAAGAAAGGTCCTGCTCAGCAGCAGAAAACCATCTGCCAAGGCCACTTATCTGGTCAAGTGGAAACGGTTCACTTGCTGGTGTTCCCAACATCACACTCCTACACTCCAGGCATCTATACCACTCATCCTGGAGTACCTTCTGTACCTGAACCAACAAGGCCTGTCAGCATCATCCATCAAGGTACACCTTGGTGCTATCTCGGCCTTCCATCCGGGAATGTCTGGCTGCTCCATATTCGCTAACCCTATGGTAGGATATTTCCTTAAGGGCCTGGAATGGCTATATCCTTGGGTCAGACAGTCTCTTCCTGCATAGGACCTTAATCTGTTCCTCTCCAGATTAATGGGATCCCCATTCAAACCACTGGTGACTTACTCCCTTCTCTATCTGTCATGGAAGGTAGCCTTCCTGGTCGCCATCATGTCAGTCAGGAGGGTGTCTGAGTTAAAGGCCCTTACCTCCAACCCACCTTACATGGTCTTCCACAAGGACAAGGTACAACTCAGACCTCACCCACCCTTTCTCCCTAAAGTAGTGTCACAATTCCATACTAGCCAAGACATTTTTCCACACAACAGTACTCAAGAGCAAAGGCTGCGTTCACTGGCTGTTCGGTGAGTATTAGCATTCTACGTTGAACGCACAAAGCCATTCAGGAGGTCGAACCAGCTGTTTGTGGCAGTGGCAGACCGCATGAAAGGACTCCTGGTCTCATCTCAAAGATTATCTTCCTGGATCACGGCCTACATCCACACATATTATGAGCTGGCCAAGGTCCCAGCCCTGCCTCTTAAAGCTCATTCCACAAGGGCACAGGCCTCATCAGCTGCATTTCTGGCCCAGGTCCCGCTACAGGAAATCTGCTGGGCAGCTACTTGGTCCTCAGTGCATACGTTCACCTCTCACTATTCCATCATACAGCACTCTAGAGATAATTCAGCTTTCGGCAGAGCAGTACTCCAATCAGCGATTCTTTGATTTCGACCCCACCTCCAGAGTAGAGCTTGGGAGTCACCTGATTGGAATTGACGTGAACAAGCACTCGAAGAAGAAAAAACGGTTACTCACCTTCTGGTAACTGTTTTTCTTCGAGATGTGGTGTTCATGTTCATTCCAGTACCCACCCTCCTACCCCTCTGTTGGAGTAGCTGGCAAGAAGGAACTGAGGAGGGCCTGGGTCGGCAGGGTCATATATTGAGCGCCATGAAGGCGCCATTCCGTGGGCTCCACAGCCCAGCCAGTGGGATCTGCCAGGGGAAAAATTTCTGGTAACTGATTGGAATGGACGTGAACAACACATCTCGAAGAACAACAGTTACAAGAAGGTGAGTAACCGTTTTTTATCTGAGATAACCATATAGTGAGCAGCCTGTTGCCTGTGCAGGTTGACCATGCTGGGTGAGAACATGGAACTGGGAATCTGGAATCGCTGCTCTTGCACTGATGCCTTTGACATAATTTGACAAATAATGTAACCTCCCCAGCTTGGTTTCCTCATTTGCAAACTGGGGCAGCCATCATTCTTGTCCTTGGAATTCAGGTTCATCAACTGAATTCTCTATGCCAGGTATCGGCAATGTTTTGCACATGGCCTATCAGGGAAATCTACTGGTGGGTGGGACGGTTTGTTTACCTGCAGCGTCCGCAGATTTGGCTGATCTCAGCTCCCACTGGCCACGGTTTGCCGTTCCAGGCCAATGGGGGCTTTGGGAAGCGGCGCAGGCCAAGGGAGATACTCATGTCATTCTTGAACCCAAGTCTTCTCATTAGTGCACAGTGTCCTGCAATACTACTATTTTTGAAGACTTTTCTTAATTCTGCACCTGTTTTTCAGAAAAGTTTTCCCCAATTTATAAGCACAACAGAGTTGTCTTTTAGATCATTCTCATCTGTGTTAAGAACTCTTTGATTTTTTTAAGTTGTAGGACTCTATTTCCAAACAAAAGTCATGTGACATAAGCAGTGAGGTGCAGTAAGAGCTCTCTTAGGATTACTTTAAATAGAATGGAAGAATTTGGGTATATAAGGTTATGTGGCCTTGAATGTGATTTTTATTTGATATATGAGCTGTGACATAGCTATTGCATGACTGAGATGGGCCTGTAAGCGATGTAGTATACAGATGGAGTTTCTCTGAAACAAAGCCAGAGACTAAATCTGAATGTGGTCTTTTAGAGGGTAAAGAATACTTCATAAAACATATGGAAACATTTCTGTGTTTTTTCATTAAATAGCCTTTTTAGTCTTTAAGCACTTTTTTATGATTGATCATTTTAATGTGTCATTTACCTGAATCAAGACCACCTACATATGTGATTTAGTAAAAAAGAGGAGGGGGAGAGAAGAGAGAGGAAGTATTGCTATAATGTTATGAAGTATATACAAAAATAATTTGAGACACTTACTTTTGTATTTTATTATTCCAAAAATTTTAGTGTATTCCAGTATTTAAAAGTTGAGAAACAATATACTTCTACAGAGTCATTTCATTTGCTGAATGATTAATGCTGAAATACATGATTTGTTTATAGTTTATGTAGAATGGTAAATAATGAGGAGGACAGGGCAATCATACAGAGTGATCTCGATTGCTTGGTAAGTGGTGCTTATTCAAATAAAATGTATTTTAGTACAGCCAAATGCAAAGTTATAAATTTAGGAGCAGGGTAGGCCATGCATATAGAATGGGGTCCTGTATCCTGGAAGTCAGTGACTCTGAAAAGGATTGAGAGGTCATAGTGGACAAGCAACTCAACATGAGTTCCCAGGGCATTTATGTGGCAAAAAGGGCTAATGAAATCTTCCAATGTATAACTAAGGAGTAGGTATAGGGAGGTGATTTTACCTCTGTCTGCAGCAGGGTTTCTGAAACTTCATTGCACTGCGACCCCTTTCTGACGACAAAAATTAATATGTGATCCCAGAAAGGGGGACCGAAGCCTGAGCATCACTGTTCCAGGTTGGGGGACCAAAACTGAAGTCTGAGCCCCACCATCCTGAGTGGGGAGGAGGAGAGGGGCAAAGCGCTGAAACCCGAGCCCCACCGCCCTGGGGTGGGGGCTGAAGCTGAAGCTTGAGGGCTTTAGCCCCAGGTAGGAGCTGTAACCTGAGCCCAGGTGCCTAGGGCTGAAGCCAAAGCCTAACAACGCCCCCCCTCCGCTGCCCAGGGCTGAAGCCCTTGGGGTTTGGCTTCAGCCCTGGGCAGTGGGGCTCAGACTTTGGCTTCAGCCCCAGACTCCAGCAAGTCTAAGCCAGCCCTGGCAACCCCATTAAAACAGGGCCATGACCCACTTTGGGGTCCTGACCCACAGTTTGAGAACTGCTGGTACAGCATTGGTGAGAACCATACTAGAATACTGCATACAGTTCTGGTGTACCCATTTTTAAAAAGAGGTTGAAAAATTGGAGAGGATGCAAAGAAGAGCCACAAAAATAATTTAAGGGCTAGAGAAAGTGCCTTACATTGAGAGACTTAAGAGTCTGAGTGGTATGAAATGAAATTTTGATATTGTTTGAGATGGTATATAATTGTTAGTATCTTCCAGTTTAAAAACTTTCACTAGATTGAATTGTCCAACTTGAAACAGATAACATATGTTGTTCAATATGTGTGGATGCACATGTGCATGAGCATATGCATACACATTTGTTTAATCGATATAGCAACAATCCCATAGTTATTTCTCACCTTTGCAATCAGAGACTATGGACTTTACTCTTCATTCTGTTACATTAGTGTAACTCCATCAAATTCTATGGAGTTTATACTAATATAAATGGAATGGAGAATAACTTTATATTTCAACTTTGTGTGGAAACTTGTCCACTAAAAGAAACTCAAAACAATGTTCACATCATTTTAATTGTTTGTATGCAAATGACTAAAATCAGCTAGTGACTAAGATTCACAATGTGAGGATGATTCTCGATCCTCACCTGATCATGGATTCGCATGTAGCATTGGTGTCCAGAGGTGCCTATTTTTACCTGTCCAGCTAAATGAATGCATTATTCTTAATATAGACCACACAGTAAAAGACCACAGTAAAAGTCACAGTTGTGTGTGCTTTTAAGAGCTTCAGGTTTGATTAATAACATGTTACCCTTGAAGGGTGAAGGAAGGTTTGTGAATAAAAGCTAAGACTAACAATTGGAAGTTCTGGACTCCAATCCCAACTCTGCGGGACATGCTGTGTGTTATTGGCAAAGGCACTTAATATTGCCTTGTCTATTTGCTCATCTGTACAATGGAGGTAATGATACGACTTTGCCTCTGTCCGCAGGGAATGGGAGTGGCAGAGCTCCTGGCTCAGCACAGACAGGGGAGGGAAGACCCCAACATCCTGGCCGTTCCCCCTCCCTGCAGGGAAGCTGCTTGGTCCCTGCTCCGCTCTTTGGTCCCCCTAACCTCTCTGGAGCTGCTTGTGTTGAGGCACCTGGCCGGCATGCACTGTCAGGGCAGTGAGCGGGAGCGAGCTCTAGAACTTCCCCAAAGCCTCCTGGGGGGCATCTAGCAGCAGCCAGGCTGGTGTGTGTGTGTTTTTTTCCTCCGAAACCTACATTTTATGTCAAACTTCCAAACAAACAGACAAAAATAAATAAAAAAAAAAGCAACAAAAAACCCTTAATTGAACATCCCATTTTAAAAATTAAGAATTCCAAAGTTTCATTATAATAGTTTGACAGCCCTGGAGAACAGAACAGGTACACAGGGGTATTTTCCTGCCAGTGTGACTCAGCCTAGAGGTGCAGAGCCCAATTCTCACTCTAGATGATAGTTCTGTATAAAGCCTTGTCAAACTACTGTCATTTTACTGAGAGAGCCCCAAAGGAGCTAATTATGCAGTTCATGCACTCGTGCTTCTTATGGGCAGCTGAGTCCCATCAATAGCACTGTCACAGGTAGGAAGCAGGGTGGGCAATAGAGTTCTTCCACACTGCAACATATGCATAGGGCTAGAGTGTCGACATTTGGTGGGGACTCTGGGAACTTTGGGATAGAGTAACTTCACTGTGGTGTCAGAAAAGTCCTTAACCTAGGGTTAAAATGCAGTGTAGACACTCAAGACCAGGGTTTCCTGACATGGGTCAGCTGACTCGAGTCTCACTAACCGTAGGCAGACATTGCTGTGTAGACATACTCGGTGCTACAGCAGGGCTCAGATACCTCAATATAAATAATATTTCTTGTCTCAGGAAGGATGTCAGGTTCTTCAACTAGAAGAAAAATCCCTTCACCTAAGCACTAGGTTCCTGGTTTATTACTAAAGAATTATTGCATTTGTGTGACCAAGTCAGTTTTTCTTTTGGAATCATGGAAATCTTCCTCTAGGCTGTCATGTTGGTAAGTGAAAACAGTTTCATGCTTATACACAGTTTGAAGTGGTGTTTGAGCTCTTCCTTTTTAGTAGTAATATCTTACCTATGATGGATTCAGTATTATTTTGTTCTCTGTGGTTAAAGCTTATTTAGCAATCAGACTACCTGCCTTGTCCTTGTTCAATCTTTTCTTATTCCTTGCCAAAAAAGGTTCTTTAAGGCTCTGATGAATGAGTATACTATGGTTTATAGATCTGTGAGATTGAGACTTGTTTCTTGTCCTCACAAACTCGTAGATGCTATTTTAGAAGCCCCTGGTACCTGTTCCTTCTAGCATATATTGTTAGAGTTCTTTTTTTGTGGCTTTTCCATAAGCCAGGAGAGTTTCAGCAGCAGGTTTTGTGGCAGATATTTCAAATATTAATTTTTCATAAGGATAAGATAGTTTTAATATCTCATCCAAAATGTTTTACTTAGGCAATCTAATTTCATTTTAATTAGTCAATTTCTTTGCTACCATTTTTTCTGAAAGCCTCATGATCTCCAAGGTGAAGCTTTGTTACACTCCTTGCATGTTTAAAAGGGTTATTCATTATAGCTAGTTCTAAACCCTTTATACATTGGACAAGGTTATTTGTGAGTCTTGCTTAAGACTAAAGGCCAAGCAATGTCACTTCAGAAGCCATCAACATGGATTAAATTGTGTATTTTGTTATGCTGTGACCTAGCTGGAACTACTCTTTCAAAAGTTCCAGGTGTCCAATATTCAAAAGGGGAAATAGTCTCTGCAATATTTTTTGCCAGTGCAGCTTTCTAATGCTCTGATACCTGAAGTTCAATTAATATGTTTGCAAAGTAGTATTTTCTTAGTGCTGAACCCAGAGTGAATGTTCAATTCAGCAAAACCATGCTTCAGTTTCTTTTTAATTAGTGATAGTACTACCTGTTCATCATCTTGAGGACTGTCATTTCAAATTAATCTTCTACGTTGGGTTATCTACAAAGGCAACATCTTTTAGAAGAAGGAAAGGTTACTTGCCAGGAACTGGTGTTCTTTCAATGTATTGCCTCTACGGATCAAAACTTGAAGTTCATCCTCCTGTGTACTTCAGAAATTTAAAAGAATGTGTCCAGAGAGAAATGTAGGGTGGATATGGGGCACAGAGGCTTATAGCTTCATGGATGCAGAATGCCACATCTGAAGGACATGCTCATAGAAACTGATGGATAACTCCCTTGGAAAAGGTTCTGTCTCTTGCATGGCGAAGCTCCTGAGACCTACAGTGTAGATCTGAAGTGGCAATTTGTTCAGAGAACAAACAACTGATAAGTAACATTTCTCTTAATTAATACACACACCTTTCTCTCACTACACGCACACACTGTTCTCTCACTACACACACACAAACAAACATACAGGCACATATATAAAATTTAAGCATTTATATCATGCACATCACAGTATTCTTACAAATAATATTGTAAACATACTAGGCTTGTGGTATAGTTTTCTCTTTTTTATTGGAAACAGTTTCATTAGATAACATTGAAACAAATGTGGAGGTACGTCTGTCCATATTTAGTCTTTGATTTTTATTATACTGGGTGTGTAACTAAGTATGATACTTCAGGTCTTGTGTGTGTTCATCTAAACTGTTGTCATTCTGGCATGTTTCATATGTCCTTCTTTATACATGGATTATTACAGTATTTCCTTCAACATGATAGACATACAGGAACTCTTTGTAATTCTGCTTGTACTTCATAAAGTTCCTGACTAGAGAAAGTAAATAAATTACCTCAACCCTTAATCAGCTCACTGCTGCCACTGATGACCCAATATTTATGCTGTAATATTGCTGCTGTTGAAGCTCAACCAGGCTCTGGGGCTTTTTTGTAATGCAGTGCTGTAGGCAATTCTTAGGGTGTGAAGCCAAACAGCTTTTTACCGTGGTTTCATTTCCACTTTCATTTCCCATGGGAGTTTTATTTCCTTTGGAGGATTAACCTTTCCTTCAACTGCCTGAATATTTAAATTGCCTACCTGTTGTGTGGACAGTGTGTGGAATACAATAAACTGTTTTTCATAGTTTTTATCCTCTCCCCTTCTCCATTTCCTTTCTCTTTAATATGTACTGTGTGATATGTGTATGCTAAATAACAACATAATTGCTGTATAACACGTGTGATTTCTTCAGATTGAAGTACTTTAAAATGTCTCTTTTTGACATTTTTTTTGTTTTTGTTTTTTTATACTACTTTTATTTCATGCATTACTAGTAGGAATGTCTTAATACATTTCCCAAAGGCTAGAATGGTAACTAAGAACTGTCAGCTATGTGCAGTTGAAAAGAAGTTTAATGAATTGTAAAGCTGTGCTGTCCACATTTTCTTTGTAACAAATGCATTATCTGTGAGGAAGTGGTTGGAATAATTCTAAATGAATAGGCCTCTAAAACTGCTAGCAGCCTCCATCTTTAACATTAACAACTGTCTTTTAGAAAAATAAAATTTGATCACCAGAAAGATTATGCTTAATCTTTCTTATTAAAACATCTGGATATTTTTGGCCTGGCCCTACAGCGATGACATATTCTGCAGTAGAAATAAAATATGCATTCCACATATGAGAAATGACATCCTTAGATTTATAAGATGGCTTTCTTTCTTTCACACTGCACATTGTCTAATGTGTGTATTTTTTGTCTGTTAAAAGGGATTTGAATCTTAGCTTTGTGGAATGTATTATGATGGTACATACATATAATGTTGCTGCCATTTCTAGAGTTCTGCTTCTATCATTTTCTTAAGAGCCACTTTAGGTCACTACTTTTAGTATAAATTGAGTATAAGTAGCAAATTACATTAACATCTTTTGTTTCCTTTATTTTGAAGTATATCCTATTGTAAATAGCTTACATATTTTACAAGTTCCTCCTTCAGAATATTTTATTTACTATTTCCATTAAATATTTTGGTGTTAGTCCAGCAATAATCAACATATTTTTGCATCAGCCATTATTTGCACAGGTTAGCACAGATGTAATCCATTTCGTGTTTTTTCTTTTTTGATTGTATAATCAGTTGGTACTTCTATTGTTTGTCCCCCACCCCGCAACTCCTACTGTTTATACTCTGCTTAAAATAACAAGTAAACATTTAACTGAATTCCCTGTAGGATTTTTTTTTGAGCATCTGCTTGATTATTAATTCTGCATTATTATTATTTATTATTTATATTACTGTAGTCCCTAGGAGACCTGCTCATGGACCAGGATCCCATTGTGCTAGGCGCTGTACAAACAGAACAAAAACAGTCCCTGCCCCAGAGAATTTACAATCTAAGTATTGGTCAGCATGTTGGAGAAGATTATTCACTATATGGGACAGAGGTTGTCTGAGGTCTTGAGAAATAGAATAAGTGTAATCACTTATTATTTAAAGTGTAGTGATTCATTGCATAATTGATTAACAGATATTTACCATATATTTGATTTGTAAATTGGTCAGAAGTTGCATAAACCCACAAAGAATTTGATCATTTCAGTACGTACATTTATGGATAATTCTATACTAGTGTCTTGTCATGTAAACACAGATGTTTAGCATTAGGGATTAACATTTTATTTATTTTAAAATACCTACAAACAAAAACAGTTAGGGTTGCTTACATGTAACTCCCTCCCCCCGCAAATTCTTAAAAGCAGTGAAATAAGTTGAGAACCTTCTTTACTGTATACCCACACATCACATTAGCCATTCTTACTGATGAACTATGGGCATGTTAATTTACGTTATAACTCAAGTGTTGCCCTAATTCAACTCCCATCCATCCACAAAAACCCATCGTTTGGGTGTGGTGGTGCTTTTAATTCAAGTTGGATGGCATGAGAGGGGGCATAGGCTAATGCAGAAGTAAAAGTGAGTTATCAGCAGCTAACACAACCATTCTGCAGTGTGGATGGAAGCTATTGTCATTTGAGTACTGCTAGTTTTCCCACTATTCATCTGTGTGTTCAGAAAGGACAGACAATTGCTCTCATAATGTGTTGCAAACAAAATGCATAGTGAGCTAAAAATCATAGGATTTGCCCCCTGAATTCTGAGCACCACACATGAGCGAGAGCAGTGCTTGTGTGGATGCAGTAGCTGACATGTTGTTTCATAGTGTGGCTGCTCTCATTTAAGTGAGGCAAACTCAAGAGGAATAACTCAAGTGTAGATAACTTGTGTTTACTCTGCAGTGAAGACATAACCTGTACCTTTAGAAAGATCTCTTCTAGCTCCACATTATAGTGTTTCTAGTGCAGACATGCCCTGAGTTCCCCTAATTTACATTCTAATATAGAACCTTAACTTCAGACCTCTGTAACACTAACATATTTACTGTAGAAGTATGTATTGATCAAGTGTAAGATATTGTTTTTTCATGTGGAAAGTAGGAAGTAATGTTCTGTTACTATGCAAGCTAGAGAAATTTAGTGTGTGTATATATTGTTTGTTTCTTTGTTGAAAGAGGTGGAAAGGAATTCCTGGGGAGGCAGTGTGTGACAGCAGTGAAATGTGGGCTTAGGATATGGTAACAAGGTTCTCTTTTTTTTATTATTTTTACAGTTTTGTGAGGGTTGGTTTGCAGAAGGAAATATACAGTGTACTTTCTTAAAAGGTGGTATAGTAGACCTATACGCCTGCTCTGTACCACCACTATTGTGGGTTTGTGCCTATAAGGCAGAAAGAAACCCTTGGAAATTATGATAAAAATGTCTATGGTTGCTTATTGTATTGCAAGCTTCGCATACTGTCATGGAGGAAGGAAGAGAGAAAAAACCCTTTTTCCTAGTGTGACACACGTAATGTTGAATTAATTTCCAAAGGAATGTCTATTTCTCATTTTTAAGATGGTACTGTATTTAATGCATACTAGGCATATGAAAGTGATTATGGAAATGAGGGTATGTGATCTGAGCTTCACTGCCACTTTGATGCATAGTACAACTTCTGTTAAAGACTACATTATTCAACACCTCTGCTAATAGAGATATTAACATGCCCTTTTAAGGGCAATGATCTGTTCTATCTTAATATATTTGTGAATGAGATTTTTTTTAAATATGGAGACTTGACTGTCTCCAGAATTAAAGTTGCATTTAAGTTCCACTGTCAGTTTATTTTGACACCTTCTCTCCAATTTTTGAGCTGTGTAAGTGATTTGTTTGAAAATATCTCTGTGATGTAAAGGGTAATGTTTGGTGGCTGAGGTGGGCTAGAGAGTGTCCAGAGCAGTAGGCAAGTGTGCATGGGTGGTCCGGTAGCTGGCAGGTCATTCCGTATCAGAGGCAGTCCAGGGCAGTGGTTGAGTTCTTGAAGGGACAGTAGCCAGAAGATCCAGTCCAAGGGGCCGGGTAAGTTGATTGGGAAGGCGAGGTTAGATAAGGTATTGAGGCAGCAGGGCAGGGTCAGAGGAAGCGGCAAGGCAGTCTGGAGAGCAGCTATCAGGCACTTGTCTGTTGCTCAGCTTCCTTTTCCTGTTGTGGCCTTTATATAAGCCAGGCTCTCAGTGAGAGTGCTGACTGTCTATCCAATCAGGGGCCTAGTGCATGGCTTCTGCATGGCTTCTGTGGGCCTGTAGGCTGTTTAGTCAGGCACTCTGGTTCAGTGTATTGCTACGGAACAGTGGTTAAGGATGCTGCCTAAGGACCTTGTGGGTCTGGCTTCAATACCAGGGTCCTGGCTTATCGGCTGGAAGAATTTTTTTCAGAAAACTTCCTAATTCTATGATATGTAGCTTTCCCATGCTGTTAAAAAACAAAAATCCGAACACCCACTTTGGGGAAAAAATGTTGTCCTCATGCCTTATCCGAACAGAGTAACTGGAAAACTTGTAGAATGCAGAAAATGTATATGAAAACTTGCCCACTGTGTACAGTTCACCTAATTCCACTGACTCCTATAACCTGTAGAATTGTGGCATGCCAGTTAATTGGAGAAGAATGGTGATGACTCATTGAGTTAACTTCTCTCACAGTGACACCACTTTAGAATGATCTGTATTATTGATCTGTACCTTACTGTAATCATAGCAGTTAGTTAGCTCAAGGGGTCTCAAACTTCATTGCATCGTGACCCCCTTCTGAGAACAAAGTTACTACGTGACCCCAGGTGGGGGTGGAGCCTGAGCCCCACCACTCTGGGTAGAGGTGGAGCTCAGGCTTCAGCTAGGGGTCCCAGCAAGTCTAAAGCTGGCCCTGGCGACCCCATTAAAATGGGGTTGAGACTAGTGTTCCCTCTAATTTTTCTCACCCATGTGCGGAATGTGACACATCACCTTCATATCGGTGCATATAACAAAATTCATGTGGTGGGGGTGGGACTGAGGGGTTTGGAGTGTGGGAGGGGGCTCAGGGCTGAGGGAGAGGGTTGGGGTGCAGGGATGTGAGGACTCTGGCTGGGAGTGCGGGCTCTGGGGTTGGGCCAGGAATGAGGGGCTCAGGGCTGGGGTGCAGGACTGTGATGACTCCAGCTGGGGGTGCAGGCTCTGGGGTGGGGCTGGGGATGAGGGGTTTGGGGTGCAGGAGGGTGCTCCAGGCTATGGCGAGGAGAGAGGACTCCCCGCAGCTCTCTCTCCCGCAGCAGCACCTGGGCTGGGGGGAAGGGGCACCCATCCTCTCCCCTTTGCGGCAGCTCCGGGTCTGGGACTGCAGGATAGGTGCTCCTCCCTTGGCTCCTGGAGGTCCGGCCGGGGCTGGGTTCAGGGAGTGGCGCCCCGTGAGAGGTCTGGGCCAGGCCACCCGGGTTCAGGCCGGGATGCCCCAGCTGTGGCTGGGTTCAACCTGCACCATGCTGCTGCGGCTGGGTCCAGGGCAGGCCGCGGCTGGGTCCAGGCTGTGCTGCCCCACCCCAGCCATGGCTGGGTCCGGCATGCACCGGTCTGCACTGCCCCAGCCATAGCTGGGTCCGAGCCATGCCGTGTTGTCCCCGCTGGCAGGTCCGGGCCCGGCATAGATAGAGCTAGGGGGCTGCCCCGGCTGCGGCAGGTTGGGGGCCGGGCTAGGTTGGGACTGGGGGAGGGTCATGCGTGGTGCTAAATAGGCGTCTGCGCAGCATACAGGGAACTTAGGTCAAGACCCACTGTGGGGTCCTGACCCCACAGTTTGAGAACCACTGAGTTAGAGACAACAATCATTTATAACTTTGCTTGATTGCAACTTAATAGCTTCAAATACGCGTTGTAACTATGTGGACAGTTTGAATGGTTAATAAACTATTTGTTAGCTAGAGAGAAACAAGAGATGAGACTAATGGAAACGTTTCTTAAAGGACCCATTTCAAATTATTTTTAACTTATCAACTATTGTGAATTCCCAGAAAATTCATTCTGTTCAGAGAGATGTAGTGTTGTAAGTGTGGGATGGATATAATATCTAATTTGTACATAACAAGGAGTATGTCCTCACAGAAGGGTAAGCCTGGGCTTATAGCCAGGTGTTGCCCCAATCCTCTCTCATGCCACATACAAAAACCTCTAACGTGGGTTTGAAGGTGCTTTAAACTAGGATTAGCACAGCTAAGGGTATAGGTGTGAGCTCATGTTTTGATTCAGCACAGGCTGGCAACCCACCTACTTTACAGTGAGAAGGCAGGCTAATCAAGCCTAGGTGCTTTAGTTCTCTGGTTCTATCCCAGAATGCCACCTGAGCTGTACTTTCTTGTCTAACACCTCCCTTCTTCTGCTCAGCAGTTTAACCCCATGGTTGCCTGTTCCATTTCTGTGGCACTTTCACAACATTTTAACAAAGATGCCGCCTAAGAAGTCTTCCTCCCATGCTGCCAGCATGTTAGATTCTGACACCAGCCTTCTGTTAAAGTGTGATATTAGCAAGACCTATACTTTGGGGAAAAGGATCCAAAATGACATTTTTATGTTTAGTGGATAGGAGAGAAATCTAGAGGAAAATAAGTCAGTTGGGAGCTCTACGATTCACTTTGTGGTTTGGAAACTGAATTCCTAAATTACATTCTCATTAAAAGTTCTTGCTGCAAAATGCTGTTTGCTTTCGCCTACATGAATCTCTGTTAATAATGAATAGCTCCACTTGGAAGTTATTTACATAAAGTATTGTTCTCACATCAGTACCACAAACTTCAGCTCCATACTACATGGGGGAGAGAGAGAAAGAACAACAAATAAATTCATAGAACAGCCCAGTTTAATGCATCACTGAGAACTGGGGGATATCCCACCAGAAATCCATTCCAGCACATGGGCTTGTACAGCAGCATTGTGTATGCAAAGGGGTCTGGCAGAGGTAGCCGTTTGCAGTAGGGATGCTCCACTCATGCTAAGGGCATGTGTACACACTAACTGCTACAGCGGCACTGCTGCAGCTGTACCACTCTAGTGCTTCAGTGAAGACACCACCTGTGTTGACAGGAGGGGTTCTCCCTTCGATGTAGGTACTGCACCTCTTGGAGAGGCGGTAGATATGTCAAGGGAAGAATTCTCCCATCAACCTAGCACTGTCTACACAAAAGTTAAGTCTGCTTAACTGCATTGCTCACGGTTGTGAATTTTTGACAACCCTCAGCAATGTAGTTATAGCAACCTAATTTCCTAGTGTAAGACCAGGTTTAAGCTAGTGAAAATTTATCTGAAGAGGCTTAATCCCTATTGTAAGGAAAATTACTCAATTTGGCCTTAACCATGGAATCATGACCAGTACCTAAATATTTTTAGAATTTCTAGAAGTAAATTTGTTGAACTAAAAACATCTGTTTTGTCCTTCAGGACTTCCAGATAAAGGTGAATAGTTCTTATTTTAGTAAATTATTCAGCCGAGCATCTAGTGGGTTAACTATATATGAAGATATATTAACAGTTCCAAAATCTACAGGACCAAAACAACTGCCCAAAGATTTTCTCTATCAAACTCTGTAAAATAAGTATTATGTTAAACCCACATTGCATGGACATGTAATGAAAGGAAACTACTTATTAACCGACATATACTGAGCAGATAATATGCAAATACTTGATCCCATTTTCCCCATTTCGATCTTTTCCCCATATCTTTGAATAATGGACTAAATGAAATTATAACTATTAGTGTGGAAATAAAAAGAAAATATAACTATTTATTGAGATGCTTTGCCTTAAAATAGTATAATAAAATACAAAATAGTGGTAGTCATTTACTGATTTAATTACCAATAGATGCAAGAGGTAGTATTTTTCGGGGGGGGGGGGGGGAGGAGGGGAGTAAAAAGAGTAAAATCCCAAGGGTTACACAGTTGTGAAGATTCCAAACAAGTAATACAGGACACATTTCAATAACATAAGAAATTGTTTAATTTAATTAATTGTGGTCTAATATGTTGTGCATCCCACTCTTGGTAAACCACAGTGGCATTTACTGGCTATTGCTTCAAAGCACTACTGTTTTTCATCGGCCAAATGTGTCATAAGAACATTAACTAAAGTCTGGAAAACAGTTCTCATGGATTTTGCTTTAATGATAAATCTAACATCTAGTGCACTTGCTGATATAATCAAGTGAATGGAATTTCCAAAATCTTGACTTAATGTCTTTTAAGTATGAAGCAATAATGTTTTTATGAAGTAGCTTTTAAATGGCATTTGTTGAAGTGGAGAGCAGATGGATTAGAAAGGTCTGTTTTTAACTGCAATCAGCAATGATCATAGTATCATATTACAATCACCCTATAAAATAGACTGTATTTAAAAAAAAAATGGAAAAAAATGCATGGTGATATGTGTTGCCCATAGGGGTCTGGAGCTGGTTACAGTTTGATAATGTTGCTTCAGCTGTTTTGGCTAACAATGCAGTTTTCAATCTGAGAATTCCTCTGTCAGTTAGGTTTTTATGAAGTTTTCTATTCAATTTTGCATACACTTACGAGGTTTGGGCTGAATATGGAAAGATGATATTCTTTCTTTCTTTCTTTCTTTCTCTCTCTCTCTCTCTCTCTCTCCTCTCCCTCCCCAAGTACTTTTCATGTGTTATACAGGTGTTTAGTTGTAATGTTTGCCAGGCAGCTACTTAGTAAGAATTAAGGCTACAACCACAGCATGTTATCCAGTTCTTTCCCTTCCCCCACACGTGAGAAAGTGGTAAATGCATATTCAAGCTCACCATCTCTGCTACTGCTGTGCTTGCAGATAGTTTACAACAGAGTATTCCTCTAGGTCTTTGAACAAATTTTTGTGTTGTCAGTTTCCTCAGATTATACATTCTTTTTGGGCCAGCACAGTATTTTCTTCTATGTCTTGTACAAGATAAACACAAAAATGAATAATAATTAGGGTTGTCAAGCGATAAAAAAAATAATCGTGATTAATCAAGCAATTAAAAATTAATCACGATTAATCGCACTGTTAAACAATAATAGAATACTGTTTAAATATATTTGGATGTTTTCTACATTTTCAAATATATTAATTTCAATTACAATACAGAATACAAAGTGTACAGTGCTCACTTTATATTTTTTTTTATTACAAACAAGTTTGTTTACATTTGCAGGGAATAATGCTGCCTGCTTCTTGTTCACAATGCCACCTGAAAGTGAGAACAGGCATTCACATGGCACTGTTGTAGCTGGCATTGCAAGATATTTGCATGCCAGATCTTGATGCTTCAACCACCATTCCAGAGGACATGCGTCCATGGTGATAACGGGTTCTCCAAAGCAGTGCGGACCGACGCATGTTCATTTTCATCATCTGAGTCAGATGCCACCAGCAGAAGGTTGATTTTCTTTTTTTTGGTGGTTTGGGTTCTATAGTTTCCGCATCAGATTTTGCTCTTTTAAGACTTCTGAAAGCCTCCTGAACACCTCATCCCTCTCAGATTTTTGGAAGGCACTTCCAAAATCTTAAATCTTGGGTCGAGTGCTGTAGCTATCTTTAGAAATTTCACATTGGTATCTTCTTTGCATTTTGTCAAATTTGCTGTGAGTTTGTTCATAAAATGAACAACATGTGCTGGGTCATCATCCAAGACTGTTATGAAATATATGGCATAATGCGGATGAAACAGAGCAGGAGACATACAATTCTCCCCCAAGGAGTTCAGTCACAAATTTAATTAACACATTATTTTTTAACATGCGTCATCAGCATGAAAACATGTCCTCTGGAAAGATGGCCGAAGCATGAAGAGGCAATCTTTAGTGCATCTGGAATATAAATATCTTGTGAAGCCAGCTACAACAGTGCCATTCGAATGCCTGTTCTCACTTTCAGGTGGCATTGTGAACAAGAAGCAGGCAGCATTATTCCCTGCAAATGTAAACAAACTTGTTTGTCTTAGCGATTAGCTGAACAAGAAGTAGGACTGAGTGGACTTGTAGGCGCTAAAGTTTTACATTGTTTTGTTTTTGAGTCCAGTTATATAACCAAAAAAATCTAAGATTGTAAGTTTCATGTTCATGATAAAGAGATTGCACTACAGTACTTGTAAGAGGTGATTTGAAAAGTATTATTTCTTGTGTTTATCATTTTACAGTGCAAATATTTATAATAAAATAATATAAAGTGAGTACTGTACACTTTGTATTTTGTGCTGTAATTGAAATCAAAATATTTGGAAATGTAGAAAAACATAAAAAGAATTTAATCTATTTCAATTGGTATTCTATAGTCGACAAAGAGACGAGAAAGAGTTTGTTAGGATGGAGTCCTGTTACCTCCAGAATAATAAGAGCGAGATTCTTCTCCAGATATGCGAAGACTACCATCATCCAATGTTATGCACCTACTGAACAAGCTGAGGAGGAGGAAAAAGACTTGTTCTATACCAGACTCCAGGAAGAGATACTTAAGACCCCATGCCACGACATCCTGATTTTGATGGGCGACATCAATGCTAAAGTCGGTTCCAGCAATGCCGGGTATGAAGCATGCATGGGGCGGGAAGGAGTTGGAGAGAGAAATGACAACGGTCAACGATTTGTAGACTTATGTCTTGAGAATGGACTGGTGATAGGTGGAACAATCTTCCAACATAAGACAATACACAAGCTGACGTGGATATCACCGGATGGGAACACTAGGAACCAAATTGATCACATTGCAATCAATCGGAAATGGAGAGGGTCACTGCTGGATACTAGAGTATCAAGAAGTGCAGATGTAGGTGGTGACCACCATCTTGTATTGAGCAAGCTTCAGATAAAATTGCGAAAGACGAAGAAAGTTTGTGGGCAACAAATTTTCGACTTAAGGAAGTTGGAAGAACTGCCGGTAAAGGCACAGTTCATATTGGAGCTCTCGAAAAAGTTTCAACTTCTAAATGACTTGCGAACTGGTAATATAAACAACGTCGAGAAGGCATATGTAGAGACCAGCAAGACAGTGCTTGGCTACAAGAGAAGAGAGCGGAAAGTATGGATTTCAGATCACACATGGAAACAACGAAGATGGAGGTGGCTGGGGCATGTGTTGAGAATGGATGCTGACAGACACCCTCGTATTGCCCTACGATGGACACCACAAGGAAGAAGGAGGAGAGGTAGACCATTGGGGACGTGGCGAAGGACCATTGAAGAGGAAATGAAAGGTATGGGAATGAAGTGGGATGAAATCTGCTGTCTCGCTCAAGAACAAAATGAATGGAGGAGAGTGGTTGGCGCCTTATGCTCCACTGGGAGTGAAGAAGAAGAAGAAGAATTCTATAGTTTAACAATGCGATTAATTGTGATTAATTTTTTTAATTGCGATTTCCTTTTTTTGAGTTAATCTTCTGAGTTAATTGCAATTAATCAACATCCTTAATAATAATAATAGTTAATTTGTACTTTAAAGCTCAAAAGTTACTTTTAAGACTTTTTAACTCCAACCTCCTTATCTACCACTTCCATTCCCTCCTTTCCAGCAAAGGTATAGGGTTCCTCTTCCCAGTTACTTACTAATTCTTTTTGCATCAATGGAGAATTTGCTTCCAGACCCTTTTTTTTTCTCTTTCAAGTTTGTATTTCAGTGATCACTTTCAGGTTTCCAATATTAGTCATCAAGTTGCGTATGTATCACTACATTTTTGAGCTGGTGTATATGAAAATTATTGAAGTTTTTTGATTTAAGATTTAGGACTAAGGCCTCAGCATTTGGCATCAGTGATGAGTCAGCCCACTGCCATCAAGAACTGGCTCCCATTGAGCAGTGATTGTATTAGACTGTTCTTCTGAAATCGGATTTACTTTCCAGACAAACCTGATGGCTTTTGTTGATTCAGTTGTTATTAAATTCGTCCTGACCTTTGCCCTTCTGAAAAATCCTCCTTATGCTTTCAGTGCATTGAAGGACCATAATATAGCAGTTTACTGAGTTGGGGAGATGTCCAATGGGAGCTCACAGAAATAGTAGTTAAGCTACTTTTTAGATTTAACATTTAAAAACATAAATATAAAATAATAAGTAAAAACATTTATTATTAGGGGGAAAAAGCAAAAGGAACATTAATTCACAAATGACACTCAGGATCTGTCTACACTGCAATTAAACACTCGTGGCTAGCTGTGTAGCTTGTGGGGCTCAGACAACAGGGCTGTTGAATTGCTTTGTAAACATTCAGGCTTGAGCTGGAGCATGGGTTGTGGGATCCCGCAAGGAAAGAGGGTCCCTGAGCCCAGGCGCTAGCCCAAGCCTGCATGTCTGCATTGCAATTAAACAGCCCTCTTCCTGACTATAAAAGTCTTACTGGTTGACTGACCAGGTATCATTCCCAGTCCTTCAATCCAAGGCAATGCCACTTCCCCAATGGCTGGTAGGTGAACCTGGGCCCACCCTCTTCCCTGGGTTCTAGCTCCGAGACCCTCTAATCAGCTGCCAAGGTTTGCTCCATCCCCAATCTTCCTGCCATTTCCCTGAGCCGTTTCCTATTGTGTCTCTCAGGCTTCTACACCACCCTTCTGAATAAATATTTCCTTCAGGGAATGAATCCCAGGGGTTCTCTTTCGCTGGGTTTCCTCCTTTTCCTCTGTAATGCCCTGCGAGTGAATACTGCCACCCCTTTCTGCTGCCAGCTTTTTGCCTAATACCAGCCCCTCTTGCGCCTGCTCAGCTTAGCTCCATCCTCAGTTAGGGATTGCCTGTCAAGGCTAACTCTCCCTTAGGTGTGGCTTATCAGGTTACTTAACCCCCTTTGAGCCACATTAACTCTTTCCGTACTAGTGTGGGATTAACACGCCATCACAAGACAGTACCTAGAATGCTGTGTTCTGTTTGGGACTGGAGCACCTATGTATTAGAAAGATGTTTCAGACGTGGAAGACAGTCAATAAAATGAAGCAACAATGATTAACAGAGATGGGCCCAATGAAAACTGTGGAGCAAGGACTTGAAGCTGTAGTGGTGGGAGGAAATAATGGTACTCTCCTAAACTGTGCAGTTCACAGTAGATACTACAGATGTTTCGAAATATAGTTAGTTCTGCTGGGCTCTGCAAGCAGGGTGGATCTGATTTAAATCAAATTGATTTAAATCACTAGTCAGGAAGACTTGATTTAATCATGGATTTCTACATAAAAGTGCATTCATGTTGGTTGTAATAACCTTAATACATATTCTTCACAACTCAGAGATAGATGTAGGTTTCATTTTTAGAAGGTACACACTATACATTTTTAAAGTGATTTATTTGGAAAACTTTTCAGATTAGGTTTACAGCTATATTAGAAAAGGAATGATTGTGTGGCCATTTCATTTACCAAAGGTAATTGAAGCAGATATTTATGAAGTCATTGGGAGGTGAACTATCTCCAGTTTAACAGGTTAATCATTAATATTTGGAGGATTTTCTTGCTGTGCTGTATTAGGAAGAGAACATCACTGGACAGACATTTAAATTGTTTTATTTAACTAAAACAACAACTGGATTTTTTTCTTCAACACCAAACATATAATATTTTAACAAAACAAGCATATGAATTTTTGAATTTAAACATTCAGGTTTTTTAAAATCAGGTTTGTTTTTGTTAAAATTGTTTTTAACTAAAATAGTTAAATGAAATATTTAAAAAACAAACAAACAAAAATTAAATTGACTATACAGACAAGTCAACATGAGAAACTTAAAGTATTGGCTTCTGCAGCTAACTCAGTCGTCTTCACCTTCATTTTGCTGTTTGTTCATAATCTGGAAAAGAAAAACAAGCTTTCCTGCTTTTAGAGGTCCCAAATGATTTCTCAATTTGGAATGAATTAGTCCAAAGGAAGAATATATTCTTTCTACACCGACAGAAGAAGCTTCTGCTGTTAAAATGAGGAGATCACTTCAACAGTCTCTGAATCCAAGTGCTTAAGTAACTTCCACAGTTCACTGGTGTGACTTTCTTTAAAACATCATCAGCAAACGTATATTTCTTGAATGGTTCACCCTTAGCTCTGAAGTTTATTATAGTTGGCATTATGGAGGGATGGTTGCTGGATGTCCATGTCATAGCCAACTCCTCTTCTTCAACACTTAAGGTTTGACCCTGGTACCAAGTATTGAGAATATTTGCAAGAAAATGTGCTGGAGATAGTGCTTGTCCCATTTGTGGGGTTTTTTTGTTATGCTTGTAATTTAACTCTGTCATTGCATATTTCTGTTTTTAAGATCTCAGTCAGTTCCTTCCAAATTTCAACATCATGAGCAATAAAGCAGCTATTTCCCTGCATTTTGTTCAAGGCTACAGAAATAGGCTTCAAGGTACTCAGCATGTGTTCAACATTTCTCTTAAGCCCAATGTTGAGAACTTCCGCTGTGACAGTGCCATCTATTTTTTCACAATTTTGTTCACAAACTGTCATCAGATTAGGCCAGTTCTTGATATAGTGCTCAAAACAGTCCACTTCTGAGTTCCATCACATGTCTTGTGGGAGAGTTAGCTTGGTTCCTCCCACTTTTTTCAGAGCAGCTGCTGCAAAGTGGTTGTTTTGGAAGTATTTTGCAGTTTCAACAACATTAGCCTTTTTTTCTGAAACACTGAAGTCTTTGGCTAGGAGGTGCATCAAATGAGCACTGCAACTGTATGTTATTAGCTTGGGATTCTCTTCACTCTCTTCTAAATAATTTCTTCTAATCTTGGATACATTTGCAGCATTGTCTGTGACCAAGCTGTGTTACTAGACATTTGAATTTTTTTTCACAGTTTGTTATAGCTTTTACTGCTACTTCTTGTAAGTATTCTGTTTTGTGTGCATTTTCTAATGTATCAATTGTGTCTGTAAGGAAGACATTCCCTTCTTCTGTTGTCACACAAGCACATATAACAGTATCATTGTGGATGTTGCTACATCCATCAAGACTCAGGTTAACAATTTCACCCTCTAGTCCTTTTGCACACAGCTCAATTTATCTTTTGTACACTTTATCCATCAATTTGCCTGTGACATCTGCTCTGTTGGGTGGACTGTATCCTGGTCTTAATGACTGAACCATGTTAATTAAGTGTGGGGTTTCAATTATACGGAAAGGAGAGTTTGTTGCATAAACAAACCGGGTAATTTTTTAATCAGTTACCTCTTTTTTGTAATCTGTTGGTTCTTATCCCAAATTTATCTATGGCTGTTTCTGCATGATGGAGTTTTTTTTCTCTTTTTGCTACAGGTGGTATATTGTGGCTATGTGACATACATGATGTGACTGAAACACTGTCATTGGCAGATAACTCTGAAACTATAGAAAATGATGGTGATCTTGAAGGTGGATAGTCTTCAGAATCCTGTATGTTGAGAATGGCTTCTCCTAAACAAAATAAGTCAATGCAGTTATTTAATTATTATTACCATACTGCTCATTTAGTATTACTCATTGCATTCACTGACACTCAGTACTACTTTAAAGGTAAAGTTGTAAAAGGAAGATCTGCCTATTTCAGCGATTTATTTTTTATCACAACTGAATCTAAAATGATAGTACCATAGAGTAACAACTATATTTTTTGTTCAAACATGAGAATTCAATCCTTGAGGGGGCTACTTAGGGATCTGGGGCAAAAATCAGTACTTGGTCCTGCTACTGAAGGCAGGGGGCTGGACTCGATGACCTTTCAAGGTCCCTTCCAGTTCTAGGAGATAGGTATATCTCCAATCATTATTATAAAAAAAATAGTCCAGAAGGAAGACAGGCAGTCCTTAAGAAAGAAGTATTAAATAAACAAGTTTACCAACCTGAAGATCCTGCATGTTCAGACATGTTTCTTTCATCATCTTCAGTGCAGCTTCCTCCTGATAAGGAACATTTCCCCCTGCCTGCTCGGCTGCCTACTCAGCTGTTCACTTCTCCCCTGTTGGTTGGAGGACCGGACAAATGGAAGCCCCGGGCCGTAGTTTGGAGACCCCTGTTCTAGACCAGAGGTGGACAAACTTCAGCCTGGGGACCACTTCCGGCCCTTCGGACGTTTTAATCTGGCCCTCAAGCTCCCGCTGGGGAGCAGGGTCCAGGGCTTGCCATGCTCTGGCTGTCCAGCCGGCAAGCAGAGTCGGGGGTTGGCCCTCCACCGTGCATGCCGTGGCTCTTCCTGGCTTCCAGAAGCAGCAGCATGTCGCTCCTATGTGTAGTGGCAGCCAGGGGGCTCCGTGCATGGCCCTGGCCCCAAGTGCGGCCCCCGCAGCTCCTGTTGGCTGGGCACCACAGCCAATGGGAGCTGCCGGGGCAGCGCCTGTGGATGGGGCAATGCATAGAGTCATCTGGCCGTGCCTCCACATAGGAGCCAGAGGGGAGACACGCTACTGCTTCAGGGAGCTGCTTGAGTTAAGCGCTGCGTGGAGCCTGCCCCACTTCCCAGGCCCCAACTCCCTGCCCCAGCCCTGATCCCTCTTCCGCCCTCTGAACCCCTCCATCCCAGCCCGGAGCACCCTCCTACACCCCCAATTCCTCATCTCCCGCCCCACCCCAGAGCCCTCACCCTCAACCAGAGCCCTCACCCCTAATTTCATGAGCATTCATGGCCTGCCATACAATTTCCATACCCAGATGTGGCCTTCGGGCCAAAAAGTTTGCCCACCCCTTTTCTAGACTGAGCACTGAATCCCATTGGGTAGATAGAAAGATTAACCTAAGTAATCTATACAGAAGCCCCTCCCTAATCCATGAACTATTGGAACTCATTTACAAAACTTTTCTTAAACATTACATGAATATATTATCTCATACTATAGAATTAGAATTTATAATCCCTATTCCTATCTCTGAGCTATAATGTATCTTAATTAAAACTACCGTTTTTTTCCTCAGAAATCATTTTATCAAAAAAAATCCGATTAAAAAAAATCATTGATTTTTATTCACCTTGTCTGCAAGTTTGATTCCTCTCAGTGAGGCTTGGAAATAACCATGGGCTGGGCTGGATTAAGGCATAAACACAATAGTCATGTACCTAAATTCCCCATTTTCTAGAGTCAAGTGATGGTGTCAAGATTCTGAGCTTTCATTAGAAATGAATTATTTATAGCACCCATTGTTAGAAAACCTTGAAATCATGAACTGATGCATTCAGCACTGGCTTAAGGTATAGGCATTAAACGTGTATGTATAAGGTGACTGCTCAATCAACCTGATTAAGTTCAGAATCTCAGTTTTCACTTTTTTTTTTTTAAATAACGTTATAGCACTCATGGTTGTGAAGAAAATCTTGTTAAGGTGAGACCCAAGTGTAACCAGTGCAGTGATGTCTGAGTCTGCAGACAGCCTAGAACAGTAGCTCTGTGAGGTGTGAAGTACTCCATGCATCTCAGTGGGGGGTTAATGTCATAATCTACTGCTGTAGGGACTCCCCACCAACAGCACCCCAGCAGAGGGATCTGTGTGTGGCAGAAACATGCATTTGGCCCTGCCTATCAACTTATTCTGAATCAGCCCCCACTGCTGGGATAAGTTCTGCCTCCCCCTTCTGTCACCAAGAGTTGGACAGGGATATTTGCTCCTCCTAGGGGAAGAGTTCCTACTGTTCTGGAGAGAGCCCCATTCCACTGCTTCTGAAGGGACCACGGACGAGACAGCGAGAAGGAGGTGAATGCGTCACTCTTCGTGTACAGTAAAACGCCTCTCTTTGGAGCCCACCTTCCCGAGGAGCCGGAAACCATCCCGCAGGTGAACCTGGTGCCCACGCTGGCCCTGCTGCTGGGCGTGCCCATTCCGTACAGTAACATCGGGGAGGTGATGGCTGAGCTGTTCTCGGGGGACGGCAGTGCTGCTTCGGCAGCACTCAGTCAGCTCTTGGCGTATCGCATCAATGGCAGACAGGTGGACCGTTTCCTGCACTCCTACTCGCTGGCTGCCCAGGACCTGCCAGCTGAGCGGCTCCGGCACCTGTGGGAGCTTTTCTCTGCTGCGCTGGAGGAGCACGACTGGCTGCTGGTCCAAGTGCGGGAGGGGCTGCCTGCATCGCCCGAGCTGGAGGCCAGGCTGGGGCGACTGGTTGGTCGCTTCCAGCATTACCTGCGGGAGGCCCGGGCCGTGTGCATGGAGTCCTGGGCCCGCTTCCACCCCCTGCGCATGGTGGCTGGCTGTGCGCTCATCGCCTGCCTGCTCTGCTGTGTCGCCTTGCATCCGAAGAAGTGGGTATTCACCCACGAAAGCTCATGCTGCACGTCTGTTAGTCTATAAGGTGCCACAGGATTCTTTGCTGCTTCTACAGAACCAGACTAACACAGCTACCCCTCTGATACTTGCTTCTGACACAGCCATTCTAATTGTGGGAGAGCCACAGCACAGGGATGGGGCTAAGGGAGGCTCTGGGTCCTGATGTGTCTAGGGTCGTGGATTGCCATAAATGTTTTTGGATGCACTGATATCTGTAGACACTGACTGCCAGGCCAGATGCCTACTGGATCTGGTCAGGGAGACAGGTCTTGTATTAATCACTGGGCTCTGTAGGGATTGGCTCCACCTTGATGGAGCTCAGTTGCCTCCAGGACTCTGCTCCTTCCCAATGGCCTTTTGTCGCCTGGCCTGGATCAAACTCGAAGAAAATCAGAAGTGTTGGGTCTCTCCCAGCACTACTCACTCAAAGTGAGGTGACACTCACAATAGACTGTGTCTTTATAATGTGATCATGTCTCTCCTTTCTTAATTATTTTGAATGGTATTGAAATAGCTAACCTTTCATAAAGATTGGATCTGAATAACCCTGGACTTTGTGGAAGATCAGATCTGAACTTGATGGCATGGGTCCATCGCTCTGATTAAAAGATGGATAGGGATTGATTTATATAGAGAGATTTAAAGAGATAAATACATATTAGGGCTAACATTTTCAAACGTGAGTATCTAAAGTAAGGCAACTAAATAAGTAGCCTGACTTTTTTAAAGGTGCTGAGATCCTCTGAACTCTCGTTGACTTCACTGGGAGCTACAGAGTCTTAGCACCTCTGGAAATCTTTCACATGTAGGTTTCTAACAAAGGTGGAATTGTACTCAGTACCTTTGGAGATAATTCATATCATTTTCTTAAAACAGGAGCCTTAAAAGGACAATCTCTTCTATAGGTTTCTCTGTGTACAAATTAGAATATCTATGTAATACTGGAAGCACTATAGTGGCTGCATAGTTAAGGTGTGTGGAGATTTATTTACGTAGTATTTTCCAAAGCACTATCAAAACATAAATTCTCTCCTGTGTGATAGCCTCCATTTTTCCTTTGGGGAAACAGGGACACAGAGAGATTTGTGACTTGCCTAAAATCACAGAGCAAATCAGTTCCAAAACCAAGATTAGAACCCAAGTCTCTTGGCATTTAGGCCTATGCCTAGTCTGCTACACTACTGTGCCTCCTAGGAAAAAGTCATTTAACTGTCTTTTTTACCATAACATCCCTACCCTGGACACACCACATTGGCCTCATTGTCTGAGGCCACAGATTCAGGTGAGAAAGAAAAGGTCACTCATCTAGGTCCCTCTGAACTTCTTCAAAGTTTTCTCTTATCTGGACTGTATAATTTGGTTCCTCTGAAAATGTTGCTACCTCACTTGTTCTCCCATGTTCCCAGGTTAATAATATACATATTGAAATTTGGGACACACAACTGCTAATAGTTTGAGAATTAACAACTTATTTCTACCCTTTTATGCCAAATAGCCAGTTTTTGATCTGTGATGGTATTTACCCCTGTCACCTGATGGCTTACTATATTCAGTAGCATTTTGTTAAATACTTTTTCAGAGGCTTTTTGAAAGTTCAAATACATTTGATAAACTCTGATCGAAGAATTTCTAGTGGATTAGAGTAGCACAATTTTCTTTTATGGAAGCCATGTTGTTTTGGCCTGATGGTATCATGGACATTTTAGTGTTTAGTAGTGTTAATAATAGTGTCTAAGTATCTACATGGGGAACAAATATTTTATAATGGGCTCTTCAATCCAGCAGACAAAGATATAACACTATCCAGTAGTTGGAAGCTGAAGCTAGACAAATTCAGACTGGAAATAAGGTGTAAATTTTTAACAGTGAATATAATTAACCATTGGAACTATTTACCAAGGGGTGGTGGTGGATTCTCCATCACTGGTATTTATTAAATACATTTTAAATTTTTTTAAAGATATGCTCTAGTTCAAAAGGAATTATTTTGAAGAAGTTCTGTGGTCTGTTTATACGGAGGTCAGACTAGATGAACACAATGGCCTCTTTCAGCATTTGAATATGTAAGTGACTTCTTGGAGCATGAGGAATAGTTAACCTTCTCCAGCTCTCTTTAAACATGTGTGGGGCACATTTAAGAGAGTTTGGCCCTCTATTTTTCCTTGTTTCACTCCAGTCATGAAATGGCTTCCTCAGCAGAAGAACCTGGGCAGAGAGTTTTGAAATGGGGTTTGTTACATTGTCTATATCTGCTGTCAAAAACTGGTCTCTTCTGGAAGAAAATGTGGGAGCTCATTCCTCCAAACGTGCATAACTGGCCTAATGACTGTCTCATCTTAAAAGTCTTATGTGCTGAATTTTGAAGTTGCCCCCCCCCCCAATTGGCAGACATTGTTACTAAAATTAGTATAACTATGCTACTTCTAGAAAATTCTGCTTACTGGTAAGGTATTTTATTTTTGTGCGATTTCCCTACTATTTCAAAGTAAACACCATTGACAAATGACATTAAAGGATATGTGTTTCTTTTATTAATGGAAAACTAAGATTTAGTATCTACTCAGTTTTTAGATAGCTTTTATATTTTGTCATCCTTACAAGTCAGTGATTATACCTATATGAGATACTATAGTTTGAACATTGTGCAGAAGTATGCTGGACGTTTGCACAGAGGCATTAGCTGTTTAGTTGATTGTTTTCCTTTACTATTGCCTTTAACTTATTAAAATACCACCAGGTTTTTAGTGGAGACTGGAACAAAATAATTCTTTAAAACATTATTTTCTCTGCTTCAGTAAAGTTATTTTAACACTTACGTGACTGAGAAGAGCTAAGCATGTGTCTTCCAAATGTGGTTTTGACAGGAGAAATCTCTCCTATTACATTTTAACGCTGACATGATACTATTAAAAAGCAACAAGATTGTCAGAATTATAAAAGATAAAGCAGATTTACTCTATGCTGTCCTTTTTCTCAGGTATACATATAATAGAGAATTCACCTGAGTTAAGCAGTTAATCATGGAGCTAAACAAATACAGATAGAAAAATGTTATATAATTACAATAAATGTGACAAAATATAATATATATAACTAGCAAGAAGTTTTATGATATACTAACTGTAATTGATTCCAGTGATTTGTCTGTTATTGCCAATGCAAATAATTGTAACATCTGTCAAAAACCAACCACTACTATGAAAACCTTTTAACATTTTGCACATAATAAACTATTTTATACATAAACTACCTTATTGTTTATATTAAAAACTAAAAAATATTCAGTCCGTTCCAGCCATTCTAACAAAAACTTTAATAAGTAGACATTGCATAAAAATGACACAATCCAGCAGTTATTTGGTAAGGCAAGCACAATCATAAATTTACCATCCATGCTTTTCCAAAAATACTAACCCATATTGTTCTCTCTGGACCTGTTGCAGGGATGACTAATCCAGCTGCTGAGGTCTCCCTTTATGTGTTTGATGGAACACTTGGCTTGGTAGACTACAGCTGTGTGTTTATGTGCAGTGCACACCTGCAGGGGCCTGACAAATAGCTGTAGTATGCAGAGTATACAAAATTACCCTGGCAGTGCTGCAAATAAGGAAGTTTCTGTTTTGAAGTCCATATGTGTGTGAGCTTGAGATGCCAGCTGGGGTATTTATGTTGCATTGCACAGATGTAAAACTGCCAACTGATTTTATACCAAATAAAGGCTAATCTTTTTATACATACTTGGTGTCAGAGTTATGAAGTGGTACATAAGAATGTTCTCACGACTTAGCTCTTTTAAAATAAAAGCTGACATTAAAAATAATTTCTGTTCATATTGTGAGTTCAAGCAAACTGACTGCATTTATTTAAATATGAGCTGTACTATAGAATCTTAAAGGTTTTCTTATTAGTGATGTACACTTCAGTATAAATAATAAGGACTTGATTTATTGTGTGCGCATACAGTATGCTGCATATCCTTTTTTCCTCTAGATTGGTTTAGCTCTGTGTTGAATCCAGTTTATGGGTTCTGAAATGTTAAAGCCAAATTTATATAGCTACTTAACTTGAAAGCTTTGCCTTCCTATTTTCAAGTGTGTTTAATTTATAGCAGACTGATTTTTTTATCAAATAAAACACAAAGTTTGAACATTTTAGCATTGTAAAGAAATACTCTTTTTAAATGTAAGAATTTTTCCAAATGTGTGGGAAATAGAAATAGCAAAGTTCATTTATTTGCTAAAATAAATAAAAGGTAGTGCAGATTTAGGGCTCTATTCTGTTACCACTAAAGTCAGTGACCATACTTTCAGTAGGAACAGGATTGGGGCCAATAGTGAAGAAGAAAAGATAAATGAAATGATGAATTTATAATATTCTGTTTTTCCATATATAATTTATTTTTAATGCTTTAAAAACATAAAAAGTGGTAATTTTTGTCAAGGCATATAGTTTGAGTCTATGTGTTTCTAATACACCCTCATACTTCTTAACACCCACACGCTATCTTCAGTTTTAGATTTATTTCCCTCGATCCCCAAAATATACTGTTTTGTCTATGACTTATCAAATTCTTTTTATGCTTGTGTTTTTGAAAAATTGCTATTTACTCCAAACTACTGATTGTTTGAAGGCATGCAAAGTTTTGCTTTTGGGTGTCCATCTGTCAAATTTATACATTTGAAACACATTTATCTAGAAGTGTACAAACAAATACACCATGGTGAAATGGGCACAGCTCCTATTCAAAATGGGAGGTACATCTGTGTATACTAGATTGAATTTTGTCCACAGATCTTAGAAATTTTTCTTTTCTCAAAGGCAGATGTACAACTTAGACATTTTGTTGCAAGTGCTCACCTTTTTGTCATAAATGGGACAAAAGGAGATAAATAACATATAAAATGGACATATGAGGCCAAGGCACTGATCCTGCAAAGTCTTAAGTGCATGTTTTAAACATTTGAACAAGTAGTGCCCCCAAAGTTAGGCATGTGTGCAAGTGTTTGTAGGATCTGTGTCTAGATCATATATAAGCATGGCATCAGACCATATTTATTGTAACTGTAAAACAATGTTTATAGAAGGTAAGCTGGCTAGCATATTTCCTGCCTAAACAAATAATGTTTTCTGTTTCTACAACATGACCTAGAATATGATTCTTTCACCTTTTGTGTTGTGAAAAAGGATATTTAACAAAAATAAGTGACAAACATTATCCCGATTCAGAAATACAGCATTTTGATTTTAATTGAGAGAGTTTAGGAACAAATCAGGGATCTTGGATTTTAGGGCAGAGTTTAGCTGAAGAGATGATGATATATTTAGTGCAGAAGGAAAAGAGAGGTTGGTGTGTAAGCCACACTGTTTCAAAAATATCATCTCCAACTGGCTGACCTATAGCGTAATTTTGAAATAAACATGCTCTTGTGACCCTCCAGCTCAAAGGAAGCTTTGTACTAGACATAACTGCTGAGAACAGAGCTATACAATAGAGAAAACTGAGAATTGAGAAGCACAAGTCAAACTGGAAGACAAAAACTTCAAAAGAGATTACTTCTGCTATATGGGATATAAGAAATCTTAATTATTATATACCCTTATTTACCAAATACTTGTCAAATAAATGACTAAACCTAAATTATAAGACCAGAAGGACCGAACTCTTTATTACTCATGTGAGAGATTATGTTGCAAAGATGGCCTGGTTATTTAGTGTCAAGGCCAGCTCTCTTATAGAAGGATATTACTTCAAACAGTGCTGCCGCCACTGCAGGTTGCAAACATGCAATTGAAGACTTCTAGTTCTCAGCTCATGCACAGATGTCTTTCCATAACTTTAGCCAGTAATTTCTTCAAATTGCTCAGTTTATCAGCAGCACATGTCATCAATCCCGGAGTGGTTGCTCAAGTCAAACTACAGAATCCTTAGCTTACAGACGCAGCTGCAAACAGGTGAACAGGCAGAAAGTAATTTGTGTAGCTTGGTGGCTGTCAGACGAAAGACAGACAATCTGTGTTTAAAACAGATTGCAGGCCTTGCATAAGCCAGACAAAAGGGTTTTCTACAACTGCAAATAATTCCAAGGTTAACATGTTTTCCTTTCTGCCATTAGGTGATTTGTTAAAATTGGAAACAATGAACATTATAATTCTACAGAGAAACTAGAGATAAGTTGAAAGAGAAAAACAGATCACAAATAAGTTTGTATCCTTCTGTAGAAAAGGATACAACCGGCATTCATATAGGCCTCCTTACAAATTATGCCAAGTTATAAAATAATGCTTTGTAAGTTATAAAGATATGTCAGAACACATTTAATATTATAGTAAAGACTTCTAATTGCCAAAAGAAATAATGTTGGAATAAGAATAAGTTCATAGTACTAAATCTTTACATTAAAATTTTGATTTTTTTTTCAGTAGAAAAAGAAAAGCAAGAAAGGTGTATGTTTCACAGCTTACAGATTGTTAGAATTTGCATTTGTTATGTCAGAAGTTCTACCAAAATATTTCTGCAGATTTTTTGCTGACATGCTGCAAAGATGTATAAGGATTTCATTTGAACTTTGTCATTCCAGTGCTTCAAATGTTACAAGATATTACTTGCTAGATTTGTAAAGTTTTACTTTACTAAAAAACTAAGAACATCAAAAGATTTTGGAAGTATTATAAAGAGATTAACTACAACACTAACCTAATTACAGTAGACATTTTAAAATTTGCCAGAGATAACAATTTATGCTTGCTTTCCTGATCACGAGTGTTAGGTGTACTATGTAGTAACACAGAAGGCCTAATCCTTCCACTTCTCATGATCTATATAAACTTCCATTGACCTCACAACTTCTTTAGCAGTCTTCCAAGAGGTACTCATCAAGCTAATGTAATATAGCCCTTCTTCCTGTTTAGTTTAGTGAGTAAGTAGTTATGTAGACTAATATTGACAGGTAATACTATGCTTGGTTCAAGTTGTTCTGGCAAAGTTTATCAGCTTAGAGA
The DNA here is from genome assembly GCF_016161935.1 of Mauremys reevesii. NCBI lineage: Eukaryota > Metazoa > Chordata > Testudines > Geoemydidae > Mauremys > Mauremys reevesii. The sequence continues at coordinate 249,258,316 of NC_052624.1, forward strand.
TTTGTAGATGGAAAAAGGTCCACAGCCTAACTTTCTACCATGAGTGAGTAAGAGAGTAGTTTTCTGCAGATGCTTTCAACAGTTTTCACAGAATTATGTATCAACAACTCTATTTATACTAAACCAGGGGTCGGCAACCTTTCAGAAGTAGTGTGCCGAGTCTTCATTTATTCACTCTAATTTAAGGTTTTGCGCACCGGAAATGCATTTTAATGTTTTTAGAAGGTCTCTCTCTATAAGTCTATAAACTATTGTTGTATGTAAAGTAAACAATTTTTACAATGTTTAAGAAGCTTCATTTAAAATTAAATTAAAATGTAGATCTTATCAGTTTAGTGTGGTGGTTCTTAACCTGGGGTGCATGCATCCCCGGGGCAGGGCCGGTGCAAGGATATTTTGCACCCTGGGTGAAACTTCCACCTTGCCCCCACCCCCTGCACATCGGTTCATTGAGGGGTAAATCCCAATGAGCCTTTATAGACCTCAGGGGCCAGCCATGCCCAGGAGCTGCTCCCAAGTCCAGGTTCCCCCTTCCCCACCCCCTGAACTCCCCTGGAGGGTGCACAGCCCCACCGCAAGCCCTCCCCACCCCACCCTGGTGGTCCCCGCCCTGAGTCCACTCACAGGCTTTGCCGGGATTGGGCCGCTGCAGCAGCTTGGCAGGGAGCAGCTGCCTTCTGGAGGCACCGGAGAGCCAGAGCGTCCCGTTTGCGGCAGCAGTGAGCCCCAGCCATGGCAGAGCCAGCACGGTGCAGGTGGGCAGCAGCCCTGCAAAGGCGTCAGCGCCGCTAGCGGGGAGCATCAGCTACCCCCTACCTGTCCCCTGACTGCCCCAACACTTATCCACACCCCTGTCCCAAGACAGACCCCTGGGACTCACACGACCCATCCAACCACTCCCTGCCCCCTGACAGGACTCCCAGAACTCCTGACGCATCCAACCCTCTCCCTGATCCCTGACTGCCCCCCGGGATTCCCCTTACCATGCCGGTCAGACGCTAGCTCCACGTGGAGGCAAAACACACTGCCTGGCTGCTGCGCGCACAGCCCCTCCCCCGCAGAGTGCTGAGGTAGCAGGAGGGGGGGAGTTGCGGGAGGGGCAGCGGCGGCAGCAGCTCACACTTCCGGGAGCTGCAGAACCCGAGCGTGGTGAGGGGGGAGCCAATGGGCATGCCTGCCTGCGCTGCAGCCCGGTGTCCCCCCAGGGGGGCTTTTGCTGCGGATGCATGTGGGCAGTGGTGTCTGTGCGCCCTCCAGCTCCCCCCTCGCCACGCTCAGGCTCTGCGGTTCCTAGGAGTGTGAGCCGCTGCACCTCCTGCAGCAGGCTTAGGGCCCTGCACCCTGGCAGCTCACACTCCTGGGAGCCGCAGAACCCGAGCGCGGTGAGGGGGCAGCCAGGGGGCGTGCCTGCCGCCGGTCTGGGGTCCCGGCCGCGAGCCCTGCATAGCTTCCTGCCGGTCTGGGGTTCCGTTCATTCAGCTGGCAGCAGGCTGAGTGGGGCCAGCGGCCGGGACCCCGGCTGGTAGCTGCGTGCCAGGCAAAATCGGCTTGCGTGCCACAGGTTGCCGACCCCTGTACTAAACAATCAAAATCACAATGATAATTTTTTAAGAAATTGAGGCTAAGATATTTTCCCTGCTTTATGAAAAAGTATTTAATACTTGTTGAGTTTTGGTTAATTATACAAAATTGCTACATGTGTATAATTGATTTTCCACTCTTCCTCTCACATGTCCCAACTTTTCCAGTCAAATGTTATAAAGGTATATTGTAGTAAAATGTAATATGTTCATCCTACCATAAAGTTAGGCATATAGTACATACTGCAATCCAATTATAATATTCTTACAGTGGAATAAATACTTCTGAACTGTTAGAATGTTTTTTATATAAAGTTAAACGTACATGTTAATGAATATATATTAATGAATACTCCTATAGAGAGTTGTGCTGAGATTGAAATTAAGAACATGACATTTCTTGATAGCTGAGAAATTTAAGGCACTGTAGAGGCTTCTGTTTTATTATACATAGTGTTTTTCTTTATGAAATACAAATTTCAAAGTGTCCTTGAAATCCATCATATTTTTTAAACATTTTAGGTAATAAGATATTTTGAACCTTTGACAGAGGAATTATTTGAAATAAAGGATGTCTTCTAACTTGCTTTTATGTTACATTAAAAGAATATATATGATTTTGGTTGTAGTTTAATTTTTTTAAGTACACATAGAGGATTTTTCTTTTAATCCATATCAAATCAGAGAGATTTTTAACATCTTTTGAATTAAAGCAAGTATTCATAATTAAAGAGAATTGACATTATTCAGACAGTGAAGCCTAACATAAAAATTATTTTCCTTTTTTTATTATGCTGCTAGCATGCCTTTTTCATTTTAGTTGTGCGGGGTAAATGTTTTTTTTGTATTCTGTAGGTGTGACAGTGTACTGTACACACACACATAAAGTACCCATATATGTGCTGTATATATTCACTGTGAAGGTGAGATCACCGTCTTGTAAAGGATGGTTTTAATTTGTCTTGGTGAATCAAGTGGATACTGTATTTAGGGGAAAAAAATGCACTCATGCAGGTTGCTGTCTGCAGTCCAAATTGCTGATCAGAGAGTCTTTATACACATCAGTAATGTGCTGTGCAATATAAGCTGAAATACATTCCACAAGGGAGGAAAACGGAATAGGTTACATACGCTGTTCCTAAGTGCAATGAATATAAAACTCCATTACTCACTTTAAGCAGGTGCTTTTTATATGAGGCTTTAAAGAAATATAAAACTGCTGGTGAAATGATTGGTTTGTACGGACACAACTCAACTTCCAGTGCTTTGACCAGATAAAAAGAGTCTAAAAATATTCCTAAAACATTTCTTTAATGGTTTTGGGGATTAAAGGTTAGTATCCTTCTGGTATAAGAAACTGCCACTCCAGATGCTAAAGGTACTGTTTATTTTAACTACTCACTAATGATACATAATATTTTGGGGATAAATAAAAAAAAATTTCTTACTCTTTTTTCCACTAAAATTAGAACACTATGTTCTTAAGTTTAACTTAAATCATATATATTTAAATTATTAGGGAGAATTCTGTGATTTTTAACTGAAAAAAATTTGTAGATGTACACAAGATGATTTGAGTGGATTTGAATGCTACTGAAATTAGAAATAAAATACACGTTTTGATGTGATGAAATTTTGGCCTTCCTGGCTACAGAAGGTTAGGAGTGAAGGTTCAGATTCAAGTATTTGGGTTTTTGTTTTCTTTTCTTGTTTAAACAGCCAATATTTCCCAAGAGAGAACAATGGTTGCTTTAAATAATGTTGGTAAATAATTGCTCAACATTTTCACATGTAATCCATACCACTTCTTACCTTTTCATTCCCTCAGGTTCCTATTGCAATCACTGTTTTTCTCTAACTGTCCCATTTCCCATCCAGTGACTGTTTTCAACAGCAACCTGCATTGCCACAGCACAGTGTAGTATATATCCCTATTGATGCTTCCCATTGGGTCCCCACCACCTCCGCTTATTCTGCCACTATACCTGCTGTTTTTAATGTCCATCCTATTAATGAAAAATGTCTATTCTTACATGAGCACCTTGATGACTAATTGGTGTCTTTGCCTGAGACTCAGAATTTGTGCTCTCACCTCTTCATTTTACTTGAAATATCTTTTCCCATCTCATTCATTTTGAACAGTTCTTTTTCTAGACTTATAAAAGGCAAGTCTGTTACTGGCAAATTTGGATTTGTTTTCATCTCAATGTACACTAACACTTCAAATACATAACTACCGTTCTTACATCTTATTCAGCATGGAAGTTCTTGATTTAACAACTCTACATCCATAGTTTCTCTGGTTTCATGATGACAATAGGCCTTTTCTACTGTAATCATCACTTAACTGTCAATATCTCTGGTGACAGCCACTCTGACCCCCTGGCTTCTAGCTTCCTTTACCTCATAAAGGTAGGATAGTAATGATCTTTTACATTTTCACACCATTAACCTCTATACACCTTAAATTCTTCTCCCTTACTTTTTCTCATCCTACCATTGAAGTTATCTGTATTAGTTTGTATCTCCTCTTCCTCAGTGTCATGCGTCACTGAGGAAACTAGTAACTCATTATCCTTATTCCAGATTATTTTAAGTAATAAAATTTGCTTTGTCCTTCAGAACAGGGGTTCTCAAACTTCACGGAACCACGACCTCCTTCTGACAACAAAAAAGGCTACATGACCCCAGGAGGGGGGACTGAAGCCTGAGCCTGCACGAGCCCCAATGCCCTGGGAAGGGGGGCCAAAGGCAAAACCCGAGCTCTGTCACCCAGAGCTGAAGCCCTTGGGCTTTGGCCCCAGGCAGTGGGACTTGAACTTTGGCTTCGTCCCTGGGGCTTGGGTTTTGGCCCTGGGCCCCAGCAAGTCTAATGCCAACCCTGGTGACCCCATTACAATGGGGTCATGGCCCATTTTGGGATCCTGACCCACACTTTGAGAACCGCTGCTTTAGAAGATTGAAAATATACCTGATCCTCTTGTTATCTTAAGGGCAGTCATTTGTTTCTATTCTTTATATGTTTGCAACCCTGAGTCCACTTCCAGCCTTTTTTTCACCTTATAAGATCAGCTATCATCCCTTGTATCAACAATTCCATCTCCTCTGGTTCTTTCCCTGTCATACTCAAAATAGTTGCTACTATCCACTTCATTGAAAATTTGCTTACCGTAATTTTGGTCTTAGTCATTAGTTAACTACTGCTCTCCAGTGCTCTTATCCTATTTTATTCAGGTTCTTACACTGTCCTTATCACTGTAGTATCTGAGTGAATTCCAGCAGTGCATTGAGCAGTATGGCCTAGGGCTTGTCTTCACTGCCGCACTACATCGGTGGTACTGCATGGTGAAGACGTGCTATGTCGATGGGAGAGCACTCTCCTGTCTAAGTAATTACTCCATCTCAATGAGAGGCGGAAGCTATGTTGGTGGGGAGTTCACATCCCTGAGGGAAATATCTTACGTTGACTTAAGCGGTAGTTTAGACAAGCTGCAACATCTGTCACATGTGGTTCATTTTCTTTCATCCTCTTCCATGGGGGAGAATTGTGCATGCTGTGTAGTGTTTTGTTTTGTTTTTGTTTTTTAAATATACATGCTGCTATATGTGTGTGAGAGAAGGCAAGGTCGAAAAAGTGTGCTATGCACTAGGAGCAGAAGGTGGTGAAGTTTGTGAGGGGCTCCTGTACGAGTTCATTCAGCTGTCTTAGACCAGTCCCCAAGAAACATTGTCTCCTGCATAGACTAGCATTCTCGTTATGGTATTTTCATTGTGCCTGAGCAGTGGAGTTGTCAAACAAAGTCTTCATCCCAGAGTTTAAAATGATCATTTAGATATTCTGAGGCCAGGCCATGGAGCAACTTGAAGATAAGAATTGAGGCCTTGAACTTGAGTCTGTATTCTATGGAATAGTGGAGGCCAGGTTTTATGTGCTTACGGTACCCTGTGTTGATGAGGAGATATGCTGTAGTGTTCCGTACTGATTGGAGTTTTGTAAGAATGACTGGCTTCCTGACCATGTATATTGGATCACTGTAGTCCAGCTGAGAGGTGATGAAGGTGTATATAATTGAGGCCAGGTCATCATCTTCCAGGGTTGGATGGAGTCTCCTGGCCCGGGAGGTGGTAGAGATCATTATTTGTAGATGCTGCTATATGAAAGCATGGTGTCAGCAAGGAACCCAGGAGCATTCGTAAACTACATACAGAATTGATTAATAATCGTTGTGTACCTTGGCTGCATACCCTTCAAAGAGCTTTCCTCTTTTTCCCCAGCAACACCTCTGTCTTGTTCAGGTTCAGCTTCTATCAGATCTTCCAGTTACTGGACTATCTTGGTGGTAATGGTATGGTCATTTGTGGTAAGTAGAGCTGTATATTGCTGGCTCTTCAGTCTGTGTCATCCTACCAATTTACCTATTGGCTGAATGTAGGTGTTGATAGGTCCGGAGAGAGAATTAATCCTTGTGGGACTCCACAAGTGAGGTGTTTGGAGTGTTTCCCATCACTGGTCATTAGGAGTGACTTAAGCCATTTTCACCACAGTTGCCTGGGCCCCTATTGCTTCTCTTGGGTAGGACATGAGGATGAAAATGAAAGTCTTCTCTCTCTCCATTTACAGCAAGAGAGCATTCATCAATGCCACAAAAGCTGTTTCCATCCCATGTCCTGCCTTGAGTCCATCAGTAAGATGAGCTTGTAGTTAGCTTTTGTTTGAGCTTGCTTAGGAGTGGAAGGTTTAATACTGAGCAGTAATTGGCTAGAATCATATGTTCAGGATTGGTTTCTTCATTGTCAGTTGCACTATTGCATATTTGAAGGAGGAAGGGAGTATTCTTTCCCTCAATGGGGCATTAGTATTTGCCACAAGAAGCACAAGTTGCTTATGAGTCTTTTCCACCAACCAGGAAGGGCATGGGTCAGATTCACATATCTTGGGTTGAGACGCCTTTTAGGGTGTCCAATACTTCTTCGTGAATGAATGTACTGAAAGCTAGGAATGCAGGCAAGCTGTTTGCTGCCTGGGTTGATGGAGTGGATCCATGCTGTTTGAGAAGCCTTCCCAAATACACATGATCTTTTCAGTGAAGTAACTCTTTGCAGTGCTTTGTGCTGGTTTCAGTTATGGGCTATAGACTCTCAGGACTGATGAAGTGGTTTAGCTACTTAGAATGGGATTTGGCATCTTCAGTGGAGGTTGATAGAAAGTTTTTCTTGGCCTGTAATACTACTTCAGAATAATCTTTGTCATTCTCCAACCTGTTGGTTTCAGCTTTCGTTTCTTGCCGTGCTTGAGTTTCCAACCTCTCTGTCTCATCTGGTGCAGAGTATGAGAAAATCAAGGAGATATATGTGAGTGAAGGGAAGAAATGAACTGTATGGGGGTCAGAGTGTGCATGGCTGAGGCTAGAGTATGATGATGATTATTCACCAGATCATTGAAACCTTGTCCTGTGGTGGAATGTTGTTCTGCTTCAGCATGCTTTGAAATTTGATTAAGTCTGAGTCTTTGTGTTTGAATCAGGGTCATGTGACTTTCTTGTCATTTGGAATTGGACCAGTCTGTTTCTTGAGTACTGGTGGATGTGTTGGAAGCATCATACAACAGAAATGATAATAGCAGCAACAATAATACTAAGTAGGTTGAGTCTAGGAAAAGGGGGATGTAAATGGCATCAGATGTCTCCTTGAAATAAGCTGTCTGTGGTCATGGTGCATCTGCTGCCTTTATCTGCTTTGGAGGAGAGGGGCGAGAGGAAGCTAAATAGTTCTTACTATTGAACAGTGTGTGAATTACAGCTGTAAAAATATCCTCCTGGTTAGAAGAAGGTAGCAAAGGCTGAAGGAGCAGGAATGAGGCTAATGACTCCTTCTCCATAAGAGAAGTGTCTTTTGGGAGCCTAGTTCTTGGTGGCGGTTCTTGAGCTGGAGAAAGTGACTTGGAGAGTCATCACAACCTCATTTTCAAATTTTAGAAAATCTCTCTAATTTTTTCTTATTTTTTGGAAATGAACAGTGGTCCCTTCCATGCTGCTATGTCCTTGCTGGTGAAGGGAAAGAAAGAACAGCCAGAGAAGTGGGGACCCTGAACCCTTTAAGGGTAGTAAAGCTCCCCTGCTGCTGCTGTGACCCTACTGTTGGAACAGGACAAGTCCCCTTTATGGGTGCTCTGGCTCCTCAGCTACTTCCAGTTGGGCTGGTGGCATGTGGGGTTGGCTACTTTGGGTTCCCATTGCTGCTGTGTCACTTCTGTGGGAAAGAGGGAAAGAAGCTCTGTCTCCAACTCTCTAACCAAGCTTTTTCACCTCTCTAACCAAGTACAAAACAACCTTGTTAAAACTACAGTTCAACAAATCAGATAAGCATGTGCTGAATTTCAAGCACATGAGTAGTCTCACTGAAGTCTTGTGGTTAGAGTTAAGCATGTACTTATATGCATTACTGGATCAAGATGTAAGGGCCTGCTCTAACATTCTTTAAGACAGTGGGAATATTTCTATTGACTTCAAAGGACATTGTATTAGTCCCTAAATTTTCTTTTATTTGGGTAAAAACTACTTGCTCCCATTCATTAATCTGTCTTTTTTCACCCAACTCTTAATCATTCTGATGTTTGTGTGCCAGTCTTCACTTTGTGTCCTGGCCATACCATCATTTCCTGCTACTGAATGCTTTAAATACTGAAGTCCTCTCTTTGAAGCCACCTCAAAAACATTGCTAGAATCCATTTGGGGCCACTTCTGAAAATTTTAATCATGCCTTACTCATTTCCCATCTCATATTTTGCATTTCCCTCTTTTATGATCTTCCTAAATCATTACTCTTTAAGCGTAATGGGTGTTCAGATACTTAGTTCAGACTTTCTTGCCCTAAGTAGTAGTAATATATCACCTTTATCTTTCATTCCCTTCACTGATTTCCTGTATATCATAAAATTCAGTTCAAAACTACCCTCCTGATTTTTCCACTAATCACTGCAAACTCATTACTTTACCAGTGCATTGGTGATGGATATAAAGGTTGCTAAGATCACCAATTAAGGTATAGATATTAAAAAAAATATCTTAGGTTAAGTTAGGGTTCACAATAAGTATCAGATTGACAGCCTTGGTGATTGAAGTCTTTAATTTAGCCATAAAGTGCCAGATTGTGACTTGTCCTGCAGATGACATATGGAAGGGGAAGGTTGCAACCTTTGTACTCCTTCACATTTAAGGAGTACCCAGTAGGAATGTGAGGAGGCCAGGCCTTGACCCCAAAGAATAATGCTGCCTTACCTATAGAAACCTTACTACACCGTTCTAAGGGGTAACACAGTTGCTATGCTCCCCGGGAGCTCTTAAGTAGCATGTCTCCTTGAGGCCTTCCTGTACATATCGCTGGAAAAGAACAGCTCTGTGCACTTCTGGAGACTAATAGAATGAACATTAAAGTGAGTTATTGTACCATATAGGGAGTGTAAAATGTCAAGGCAGAGCTTTGGGAAATCTTTCAGCCAGTTTTCCAGTTCTGCAATATAGAAGAACAAAATTTCATGTATCTGGTGGTGGTGTTTTACACTATGTGAAATATTCCAGTTCATCTAAAACAGAAAAGCTACATGTGACATACTGAGAGAAGAGTTTGATTTTGCTGAAATCTGCTCCACAGAAAAGCAGGTATCTTCTACAAAAGCAATATAATCAGAAAAGGGTAATCTATCTCTGAATTCTTACCTGAAGCAAATGTAAAATCTGCTTGAGTCATACTACATCTCAGTAGTTATGTATACTGACTATCTCCCTATAGTCTATGGTTACCATGTTGCTGAAGTAAGAAAGAAATTAGCTAAAGAAATTTGTCAGCTGTGATGGGGGAAAAAAACACATGATGAGGATGACTGCTCTCTCCTACTTTCTCTCAATGAATTTGTTGATGTTGAATAAGGGAGTGAAGTGAATCTCATAGCAATTCTATTGGAACATTGAGTTCTAGACAGCAACATGTTTTCTCCTCACATTTTTTCCCAGTAGTTTACTTGCAAAAATTCCAAGAATCAAAGGACAACCCTGTATATAACTTGCATATTGTACTACCATCTTAATGGCACATTTGAGGACAAAGTTGCAGCTTTGGTACAAGCTGCACTGTCTTCTTTGAAAAAGGGGATGTACTCATCCAAACGTTCTGTGTAGCGGAAAACAGGAGAAATTAACACCAAGGGAGGTAATACTGCTACATAGATTCCAAGGCCAGAAGGAACCAATGTGATTATCTAGTCTGACTGCCTATATAATACAGGTCATAGAACTTCCCTGAATTAATTCCTGTTTGAACTAGTGCATATCTTTTAGAAAAAAAAATCTTGATTTTAAAATGGCCAGTTATGGAGAAGCCACTGTAACCACTGGTAAGTTGTTCCAGTGATTAATTATCCTCACTGTTAAAAATGTATGCCTTATTTCCTGTCTGAATTTATCTACCTCAACTTCCAGCCATTGTCGCTGGTATATCTGTGTCTGCTAGCTTGAAGAGTTCATTATCAAATATTTGTTACCTATGTAGGTATTTATAAACTGTGATCAAGTTACATCATAACCTTCTTTTTGTCTAGCTAAATAGATATGTTCCTTGAGTCTATCACTATACTGTATGTATATCCTTTAATCATTCTCATGGCGTTTCTCTCAACCCTCTCCTATTTATCAGCATCCTTACTGAAATGTGGACATCAGAACTGGACACAGTAGTCTAGTAGTGGTTGTACCAGTGCCATATACTGATGTAAAATAACTTCCTTGCTCCTGGAGATTCTCTTGTTTATGAATCCAAAGATTGCATTAGCTCTTTTGGCCATAGCATTGCACTAGAAGCTCGTGTTCAGCTAATTATCCACCATGACCCCTGTCACGCTGTTTGGAATGGCTCACAACCGTGAATGCCAACCTCAGGGCAGACTACCAAGAAGCAGGGCAGAGACCCCAAACTGGCTGTATGTTCTATGTTAAATTTCACCAACCCAGTAACAAGTGTGAACTCCTAAAGCACTATAACAGTCTTACCATGGAATCACAGACCGTCCCCTTGAGGATTCCAGTCTATCTTGCCACCCAGGCAACCTGGACTTAGTGATAGATAGTTGCTATACACTACAGATCACAAAATATTCAGGTTGCTCCCAGTGCCAAGAGATCAGCCACTTACCCCAGGTTAATGTATACATTAGATCTTATACCAAAGACAACACTAGTAGCCAATCCTATAGTAAGCTATCTAAAGATTTACTAACTAAGAAAAGATGTGAGAGTTATTACAAGGTTAAAGCAGCAAGCCTTTATACACAAATGAGTTACATTCTATGGTTCCAAAAAGTGACAGAGTTGTAGTGATATGTCTGCTCTGAATGTCTTTTAGGGCTATCCCAGGTCGACCCTGGGGATCTCTGTTTCATATACCCAGCCCTGTGAAAGTTCAAACTGCAAAAGAGATGACAATTTTTTTTCTTGTCAGCTAATTTTATTTCTTTCTTCCAGAATTCAGGCTGATGTGATGAACCCTTTTGCATGTAGCCTCTCCATGGGTGTAAGGGGTAATTAGCAAAATCTTTGTATTGTGATGTCCCAGAATGGTCCCTTTAGTTTTGGTGGCCCATCTGGGTTCACAGTTTCAGAGCAAACATGTTTTTAGTTACAAAGCAAAAATGTAAATATTTCCTTATAGCAGATGATAAAGATATTATAAATGAGATTAATGCATGCAGCAATTTACAAACATTTAATAAAGTCTAAACACATTGTTCTAAGTCCAATACACATCTTAACAATACTAACACACAGGTGAAACAGACTGGTTTCCAGCAGTGAATTTGTCAGTGTTCAGCTGAGGCCTAAAGCCTTGGCAAGAGCAGGCATCTGTTCTGCCAGAGTCACAACCCACAAGTCTTTTTCAGAGCCTTTGCTTCCCAGGAAAGAGCTCTCCCATCTTGTACGTATGGCCTCCATTCTTTGCTCCTCAATTTATACCTTTACCTTTGTCCTTATTAAAACACATGCTGTTTTCTGTGCTCAGTTTACCAAGAGGTTCAGATCACTCTGTTAGTAACCCGTCTTCATTATTTACTGCCCCCCCCCATGTTTTGTCATCTTCAAACTTTATCAGTGATGATTTTATGCTTTCTCCAGGTGATTAATAAAATTGTTAAACCAAGTAGGGTCAAGAACCAATTCCTATGGGACTCCAGTAGAAATACACACACTTGATTATGATTTCCCATTTACAATTACATTTTGAGACTGAGCTATTAGCTAGTTTTTAATCCATTCAGTGTGTACTATGTAAAAAGATCTGATATGAGGCTGCAGGAAGAGTTTGTATTTTGTTTTCCTTAAAGGCATAGTGTATAAATGATGTCTTCCCCCGACCCCCTTTTATTTAAATGAGCTACAACAAAATAATTTATGTGACTAAAGTTCTGTATCCAAATGTCCCCACACTAATTTAAGCAGGAAATTAGCTTGATGCACAAGTTTACATGAACTCCATTAAGCAGAAGGGGTTTCAGACCTTGCTCCCAGCATTTGTTCATGTATGCAACATAGTCTTGAATAAACATACTTTGGGTAGGAAACACCAAACTTTTGTAGTGTTGGCAATATTATTTTTGCAATGGTTTCAAAATTAGTGTTTTTTTCTTGAGACGTGCACTAAAACATTTCTTAAATCTTACAGAGCATTGTTTGGTTGATACTAGCCATTAAAATGTCATATACAGTGTAGTTGTAGCTGTGTTGGTCCCAGGATATAAGAGACAAAGTGTGTGAGGTAATATCTTTTATTTTACCAACTTCTGTTTAGAGAGACAAGGTGGATGAATGTCATGTGTAAGACACAGGAAGTATGTGGCATATGATGACATCACATCCAGCCCTCCTGCCTTTTTGATTAATGAAAAATTGTGTGTGTGAGAGAGAGGGTTAGATATATACAGCCTGAAATATCTCCATACAGCTGCTAGTTATGAGCAGGTGAGGTCACCTAGGAATGATGTGTATGGCTTTTCCTTTGAGGGACATTGGCAGAGACTCAAAGAATTCTGAGGGGAGGGCAGGAGGAACTGCCAAAGGAGATGGTGAAAGAGTCTTAGAGAAACAAGACACAGCTATAGAAACCAATGGAGAACAATATGCTGAGGAAGAGGGACTGATTTTCTTTGGCAAAAAGACCAAGATAAATGAGGATGAAGGAAGAGCCAACTGAGTATCTTGAAGAGCGATGCAAACGATTTTGGTTCTATTATTACCAAGCTGAGCTAAACTGGTGACTCTAGAGTTTTGCATCTCATCATCAATCACTTGAACTTGCCCAGTGCTCTCTAAGTTGAAGGAAGTTATTTTTGGCTACTTTGAATGCTGAATGTTTTCTTTCAGGTTTGCACTTGAATTAACCTTAACTACTACTTTAAAGATAGACACCATACATACCACCCTTTAACTGTTCAGTATATCAGGTGTCTTAGTGATACATATTTAGTTTAGTAGCTGAACTACCCTTTTCTTAGATATGTGCATTTTAACTTGCTTTTCAAGCCATTTCATCTAACGTCCTTATTTTTAAAACACCCTTCTCGAAATTTATGTCTTATACCTCTAAGTATGATCTCGCTGACAAGAATGTCAGTTATTTTGTAGAAAATGTTACTTAGTGGCTCAACCACACTTACTTCCTGAACCAACACCCGTGTGTAATTGAACACTAAATCCCCAGTAGCCTCCTATTCTTGTATGTTCCAGAATAAGCCGTTATACAAAACAATTATTTTGATATTAAGAAATTTTCTCCAAATGTGCTTTTCCACCAGTTTGGTTTTGGGAAATCGAATTTGGCCATTATTAGTACACAGTAGTAGATATGGTTACCTCTTTGAATTCTCAACATTGAGTTTACTATCACTAGTCCAGTTAAAACACTGGTAGTGTGTATATATTTGTGAGTTAGTGACTATGAATTAGTATTTTGATGTACAGATGTTACCTCTTCAGAAATATTATTTGGACCATATTTTTATAATCCTTTTCTATATACTACTTCCCAACCTCTATTACCTAATGTTTTAAATATATTTTTATTGAGGGGAAACAAGGCATATGACAAAGATTTCTACTACAGCTATAAGGGCTTTGATTTTACAAACACAGTATATTATCATTGAAGAAGTGGTTTAATAGATTGGGAAATAACTTAAAAAAAGAAATCCTTGGCAAGAAAGAATGATATAAATAAGGCTTTTCACATGAGAATAAGAAGCAGGATTTGACCAACAGAATTTATTTTGGATAGGTCAGTGAAGACTGCTGCCCAGTGGACAGCATGTTTTGAAAAAAAAAGATTTAGAAGCATTTAAAAAAGGTTAGAAAGTGATGGTAGAAAATATAACATACCAGAGTCATTCCTGGTGTAACTGAGTTTACTTGAATGATGTTACAGGAATGAATTTAGCCTCCTGACTATTGAACAAATCAATGTGAGTTGAAATATGGTGTCTATTTTTTTCTTTGCCTTATCTTCAGAAATATATAACTGAGATTAAAAACGTCCAGAAGAGCACATAAAAGATAATTTGAAGAAATACATGTAATGACATTTGCAAGTGCTAGGATTATTTTTCTGAAGGACTCAGAATTCTGAATGACAAAAAACCGATCAGACCTGCTTTTGATTGTTTCATATAAAACAAAAACAATGGAACTCTTGCTAACTTTGTTGAAAAGCATTAGTAATGAAATGAAAATATCTACAGTTAAATTTGATAGAATTATTTACAGTGCTAAATTATTTGTGTTTATGCATGGGTGTACATAATTATGTACAAGCATGTACAAATAAAGTACACTCAAAGAACATTAAGGTTGCAAAGTCAAGCACTAAATTTAGGAAATGCCAGGTGTCCTGTGGAAAAAATGTGAGATTGTGTAATTAAAGATTGTTTATGCATAAAAGGGCTAGATTAAGGTTGCACAGGCAACCTTAATCCTGGTATTCCCAACTTTTGAGTGCTTGACTTTGCAACCTTACAGTTCTTTTAATGTAAGTTTTTTTAATGTAAAAAAAAAAATCCTGAAAAAAATAGAAATTACATTGCGTTTAACCATACTGGCTCACATTAGTCATCAAGAAGGTTGGAACCTTTAGACCTACAATGCAGACCTTTACCACTTGAGCTGACCGAGTAACTGATAGCAGTAGTACGCTGTTTCTTTGTGAATCAGACACTTGGGAGTTAGGATACACACTGTTCAAGTGAGTTTCACAGGTATTTGCTAGATGGCAGAGACGTTTTGGGATTTAAGAATTCTGGGTTTTAGTCCATATTCTAGAGGATAGTGTGCTATAAAGGTTATAAAGTGGAAAGAATTAAAGAAAGGAGACACTCTGCCTTACCTAAGAATGCTAATAGAACCAGGACCCTCAAATGGGGTGAGATTAGACCATGGGGATTGCTTTCAGGACTGTTTGTTGTTTTCCATGGGTTTGTAACTCTTGTGCTTTTAAAAAGGTGTTTGTGATTAAGAAATTCTTCTGCTAAGCCTATGTTCATTGCTTTATTGCCATGTTCTCCCTGAAGAAAGTATCTAGGTGTGGAGAATGTGGGAGCTGTACAGTATTTTTATAAATATCATATGTCCTTATGTCCTTCTGGTTATCAGTTTGATATTAACCTGCCTGACTGCAAAGAGTTAAATCAAAGAAGGCTGTTAAAGGTGAAACCATGAGGAAAGACTAGACCAGCGGGGAGGCAACCTATGGCACGGGTCCCAAAGGCGGCACGCGAGCTGATTTTCAGTGGCACTCACACTCCCTGGGTCTGGGGGGCTCTTCATTTTAATTTAATTTTAAATGAAGCTTCTTAAACATTTTAAAAACCTTATTTACTTTACATACAACAATAGTTTAGTTATATATTATAGACTTATATAAAGAGACCTTCTAAAACGTTAAAATGTATTACTGGCACGCAAAACTTTAAATTAGAGTGAATAAATGAAGACTCTGCATACCACTTCTGAAAGGTTGCTGACCCCTGGACTAGACAGTGACAAAGGTAAGGCTAACTGGGGAAAAAATATGGGAAGCTTCTGATTTCAAGATAACTCCTGACTAGCTCTTGCTAGTCTGGTAACTTTTATTCTTCCCAGATCCTAAACCTGAAAGATGCTAGCCCCAGGAACAAGGATGAGGGAGTGGGTTGTTATCAATCTGAGGCTGACACTCAAACTGACTAAGGTTAGTGTACACTTACAGTGATGTGTAGAGTACAGACACTACACATGCAACTAGCATGCGTATAAATAGTAGTGTAGACAGTAAGACACAGCTTAGGTGAGTAGAGTACACAAGAGTGCTACATGCCTGAACCCCTAGGGTGAGACATCTCTCTACATGCCCAAGAAGTGCCTCCCATGTCAATGTTGCTATTGTTAGCAGTGTAGCATCCCACGGCCACCCCCAATCAGAGTTTTTCTTCACCATAGTAAAAGGCTCTGGGAGTGGGGAGCTACTAAAACTTTTCACTGAGGTGTGTAGTTGCACATCACTGTGACAAGTGTGGAAACAGATTGCCTACATGTGTAGTGCCTGTACTCTGCCATAAGTGTAGACTTGGCCTGATACTCGCAGACAAAGAGACACAGGAACTGTAGCAAACAGACTGGGTGTCTCAACCGAAAGGTTAAGTTTAGGTAAGGGAATGGGCATATAGGACTTTTTGTTGTGTTAACCCATTTTCCTAAATGCTATGTTCCCTTTGGCAATTAAATGCTACTTTTATTTAATGATGCTGTTTTTGAGTCATTGTAGTCAGCTGCTGCCACCAGTGCCTGGAGAAAGAAGGTTTATAGGTGCCAGACCCAGTCAGACCTGTCAGATTAATGTGGTTGGTAAACGGGGGGCTGAAGCCCAAAGATCCAATCTAAGAGTGGTTAGACTATGTGGTTCAGTTCACAGTGGGTTGTAGAAAGCCAGACCTGGCACTCGAGGGACTAATAGGGGTGTAAGGCATGGCTCACCCAGTAACAGTGTCACTAAGAAACCAGAGCTCCCACAACCAGGCAGACTCCTAGAGGTTGGGGTGGGGGAATGTGTCCAAGCATCTGGGCACTCGGAAAGCATTTGGCATTGGTTCTGGGGTCTTGGTGGCTAGATGGTGGGCTCCCACTGCCCAAGAAGGGTGTCAGACACAGGATCTGCTTCTGGGCAAGACCCAGAGCTAGGGAAACCCAGAGCTGGGATCAGTGATCAGTCATTATCCAGACCCAAAGTGATTTAGAAGCACATGGCTTCAGTGGTTAGATTCAGTTACAACAGACTGGGGTCCATCCAGAGAGCAGCATGGGTCCAGATTATGACAGAAGTGGTTTAATCATTGTCTGCTATAGGTTTTCTTGAACTTTTTTCTGAAGAGTTTGGTACTGGACCAGATGGGCCACTAGTTTAATCTAATATTGCAGAGGAAGGATGGTCCAGTGGCTAGGGTGTTTGTTTGGGACTTGGAGGACCTAGGTTAATTTATTGGCTCTGCCCCAGGCTTCCTATATTGGATGAGTCAGTCAGTCTCTCTGCCCCAATTCACCATCTTTAAAATGGAAATATGAGTACTTCCCTACCTCACAAAGGTCTTGTGAGATACATGTTACAAAATTGTGAGGCACTTAGGTACTACAGTGGGAGCCACATAAGTACCTAAGATAGATAGATAGCTGTCACGGCTTATTCCCCACTCTGGCACTTTGAGTGCAGAAGGTGGGGGCCG
The DNA here is from genome assembly GCF_016161935.1 of Mauremys reevesii. NCBI lineage: Eukaryota > Metazoa > Chordata > Testudines > Geoemydidae > Mauremys > Mauremys reevesii. The sequence goes on from NC_052624.1 coordinate 249,275,680, forward strand.
GCAAGGATTCTAAAAATTAATACTGGCCACTCCAGGCTGGTATTAAACTCCCAAGGTTACAACTTCTCTCTGACCTTGGATGGGTAGATGCTGCCACCATCCAAGTGCAAAAGACACACACACACCCTTTTGAGAACCTAGGAAGGAGGACCTGGGAATTCCTTCCAGTGGGGTACCCTCAAGCCCTTTCACACACATCCCCCTTCCTTCCCCCCGGGAGGAAGAGCTGCTATATAAATAACTTCACTTGTACATAAGCTGTCCTTAGCAAATTTAATTGCTTTACATAAGGGACTTTGGTACTCTCCACTTTTTCCCATAGCTCCTGATTTAAATAATACTCCCAAAGTTTTCCCCAATACTACAACCCTTACATGAGTTGTCATTGTGTGAAAGCCCTAATGGGTTCATTTGGAATTCAGTGTTACCATTCATGTGATTGTGTTAATTGACTGTAGAGAGATTACTCATGTAATTTAATTTTTAGTTTATTCCCAGGTACAGGTATATTGCAAAGGACTGTGAGCAGCATGATTATACATGCCCAACTGAATATGCTCTAGTATCTAGACAATGAATTGTACTAAGCACAGAGTTTCAGACTTAATTTTGAATTTTCTGCCTATTGTCATTTTGTAAATTAAGTGCTGTGTATGTTTTTTCCTGTTTACTTAAAATAATCAAAAGAATAATCTTTAATGCAAGTGTCTTTGACAGCCAATCCAAGAAAATATAGTCTGTTAAGTATTTAGGGGACTTAAAATATATATTTAGCCAGTTTCCCTAATGTCTCCATCTATCATGAAAATATATATCAAAGTGCTTTTTTAAAAAAAAAAGTATTTTTACCTGATGGATCATAATAGTTTCTTTGTATAAATATGGATTCTGGCAGAAATACTGTGTTAGCTATGCACAGAAATGATCCCCATAATTAGGCTAATCCTTGCATAATGAACAAAATGCTTGCCAAATCTAATTTTTTAATTCAATATCAGTTCTGTGTAGGGAAAAAATCATTTATAAAATGGTAACTTCAATTTCTCCCTCGCCACATACTCTTTACAAGTGTTAAACTATTTTTTTAAATATAATTTGTAAGTGTATGTAGTTTTTCTGATGGTGAAAGTCTATGGAATAATAGAGTTGACTTGAGCCATACATGGTGTAGGTGGGTGATATTGTGTAAGCTTCCCCATAGAATTCAGCCAGTGTACCTAAGTCCTGACCTGCAATATCCCCTGCTGTTACAGTTCTAGGCGTCTCTTCAGAAGAGATTGCCAATAACACTGATTTGTTCCAAACTGTGTCTTAGCTTTCTATATGCACAAATGGGGACTCAGAAGAGACCACCAAACTTATTTAACGTGTGACCTAAAGCAAGGTTTGAACTCTAGTTTCCGTAGTGAAATGTCAAGTGCACTAACCTGCTGTGCTACTCAGCTGCATGTATTTAATGTTTTGATATTGCTACTGAATGAAACCCTGTTTTCTAAGTGTCGTCTGAAAACATTTTTAGTCATTTAAGATCCTCAGATTAAAGGATTATAATAATAATGTTGATAGAGAGCAGTTTAAGTGTCATGGCTCAATTATAAAATGAAACAAAATTATCTGGATTTGTGTATATACATATTTATTCTAAAAGTTGTAAGTTGCCATATGTGTATGAAAATAAGAACAAATAAATATTTTGTGCATTATATGTATATGTATAAAAGTATATAACAGTATTCTCTCACTTCACAAAGTCAGCCATGAATAGCAAGAAAAATGCTATAAGAACATCTAACATGGATAATTAAAGTATAATTAAGTTTAAATACCTTGGTGAAGGAATATAAAAATATTTAAATTCAACAGGCTAGTACATTTGCAGTTTTCTTTTATTAGGTGTGAAATCTAAGAATCCCCTGCCAACTCTTGAGGGCTCAGTCCAGAATGTTGAATTGAAGTACTGCAGCACATCATTGGTCAAATGTGCCTCTGGGACCGTGGGATCAATAAAAATTTGTGCCAAAGCCCCAGGTATGTGCAGCTGGACCATGTAAAACTTTATTGCCGGTATAGGAGAATTGGCCTTGTTTTTTACAAGGAGAGTTACTGAAACAAGAATTTACTCATTGTTCCTATGAATCAGAGAGGGGTTTTTTTTGTATTCTATTTTTTTTTAATTGTGCCAGGATGATACATATAGTAAATTTGATTTTGATGACAAATAAATAAAATTAAAACCTGTTGGATTTTGAACTCAAAAACCAGAGTCTAACAACATTGAAGAAAATTGATCTGAAAACTGAACTTTCAAATTATATAGTACATTTGTGTTTTGTTCCACTTTCTATATAATTATGAATGTATATTATGATTTTTTTAAAATCTGTCTCATCATTTTCAAATAAGACACAAGTAAAATTTTCAGTTGGGGAAATTATAAGAGGTTTTGTGATATAATAAATCTTTACTGCTTCTGGTGAAGAGAGGTGTATACAGTAAATATTTTCAACCCGTACAAATACCTTATGCAATCAGTGTTTAGAGCTTTTTCAACATAGTAATTATAATTAAATGTGATTTAGGAATTCCCAGGTGATTGTTGAGATAAGTGACTATTTTATTAGTCAAGAGATAGTAATTTACAAATTATTTAATGAGACTTGATTGATTTATCTGGGAACATTATTTTAAATTAAATTTTAATTTAAATTCTTCTGCATATAAAGACATTTGCAAAATAACTTTATAAGGAAGTTGTTTACTACTAACAAGTTTATAAATGCTGTTCATTCTTTGTATTTTGTCACTTTGTTCTATACTTGTGTATTTAATAGCTGCCCTGCTCAGGCCAGTGAAAGTAAGTGTTGAATTACTTTGTTGTTAGAAAAGGTGTAAAGAGTTTAATCTTTATTTAGGTGATGGTGGAAAAGAGAAGCTGATTCCTTTAATTCAAGGCCCTTCTGACACCAGAGACCTACACAGCAGCAAATGGCTCAATGAAAGTAGAAAACCAGAATCTCTCTTAGCGCCAGATATGGTAGCCTTTACAATCCAGAGTCCTCAGTATATGGACTATTGCCATAATTCTGGTAAGTGCAAAACTCTTGTTAAGCTGGTATCACATTACATTTTCATATCCAATGTAGTTTTCGAAAGGGGGATTTGATATAAAATGTGCCAAATGCCCAGAGTATCTGTTTCACATACTGCACACATTATAACTTCACCCTAGTTCACTCTGAAACTTAAAAACGAAATACATCATTGTAATATATATTCTCTTAGATAGTGCATGCCTAACTGACTTGGTTTGCTTTTTGAAAAAATTATATACTGTCTTCTGCCTACTTTTTTTTAGTTTGACAAAATCCATGTTGTAGATGTTTATTTTATTCTAGTTTCTTATCTAACTAGGGTTTCATATACAGAAGCAACAAGTTAGTTCCTGAGTTGACATTGGATTCAAAATGGCTCATGTAAATCTGTAGCATAAATAATTGCCATTAAAAATTTGTTAATCCACATAGTAAAAAGTGACAACTTTGGAAACAGTTCGTAAACTATACGTGTAGCCTCATCTATCTTGCTACAGTGCTATAGATTTAAATGGTAAGCAAGTTTAGAGTCTCTGAATAGCTTGTATAGGAGTTGAAGGAAGTTGCTGATTTGAAAGATTTGGCAATGCTTGTGTAGGTCTGAGCACTCATGTGGCATTCTCATGAATTCTGTGATATTTAAACAAAACATTGACCACTAGTGGTCTGTTTAAATGGACATTGTCAATTTGAAATCCAGTTCGTTAAAAACAATTATGTAAAAGCCGTTTCAGGTACTGTATTTGGTCTTACATTCCCCTGCTAATATGTGTTGATGTAGTAATCACATTTTTCTATTTTTAAAATGTTGTTCTCACCCTTGACACTGTTTTAAAGATCAAAACAAAGAATATGGGAAGCTGACAAATATACTGATTTTACCAAGGAAACAATAAAATTAACTGCCCACAAAACATTGCAAAACTAAAATAAACTTCTGAGAGAGCACAAAATACACATGGAAGCTACACTAGGATCCCTTTGAATATCTTGTCCTATGTGTGCTGTATGTAGTCTGTATTTTTTGTTTGTTTGTTTTGTCTTTACTAAATTGTCTGTGTAATAGCTCTGCCCAGTCAGGTTTCAAATATTTGTAGCAGGATTTTTATAATGATTATATTAGGTAGTTCAAGTACTGCAATGAACAACTGCCTGGAGCTATTAACTTTCAAACATCCCCTTTTCCTTCCTTTGAAAACCTTCTGAACATCTACCTATTCCTCACCAGTTTTCTCACTTCAATCACTGCACTCCACTAACTGTTCATGGCATTTGTTCATGATATTTGTATTGTTTTGTACCTTTTATGTCTTTTCTTCGTAAGTTTCTCAGTCCAAGGATCCCATATTTGACTAGCACATATGACTCATTTTAAACGACTGTATATACCTACCATCACTATATAAATTATTATTATTTAGAGTGTTTATATATATTTTAGATCACCATGAAAGTAGTTCCATTTAATATTTGAGCTTTTAAAAACAAATTTAATTGATTTTTGGAAGAGGATGTTTGAGAGAATTGAAAACAAAAAACAAATATAGGGCCAGTATTGTGTAGGTGAATTGACAAGAATAATTAACAGATGTGTGAGTTTAAAATGTAGCCAGTTTTTCTTAGCAAATTGGAGAGTTTCAGAAAAGAGCTACAAGAATGATTGAAGGATTAGAAAACATGCTTCACAGCAATAGACTCAAGGAGTTCAATCTGTTTAGTTTAACAAAGAGAAGATTAAGGGGTGACTTGATCACAGTTTATAAGTACTTACACGAGGAACAAATATTTGATAATAGGCTATTCAATCTAGCAGAGAAAGGCATAACAGAATCCAATGGCTCGAAGTTGAAGCTAGACAAATTCAGATTGCAATAAGACAACATTTTAACTATCAGGGTAATTAACCATTTGAACACTTTACCAAGCATGGATGGATGCATACTCTATCACTGGCAATTTTAAAATCAGGATTAGGTGTTTTTCTAAAAGATATGCTCTAGGAAATATTTTGGAGAAGTTCTGTGGCTCGTGTTATATGGAAGGTCAGAGTTGATAACAACAGTCCATCCTGGCCTTGGAATTCATGAATCTATAAAATTAAAAGGCTGCTAAAGAATGTGCAATGCTGAAAATGGACAATTTTCTATCCTTTCCTTTCCTTTTTTTGGAGAAAGTATTTGTTTTCCATTTATGAGTGTACAAAGGGTGTTGTGAGCAGGGCCAGCTCTGGCTTTTTTGCCACCCCAAGCAAAACCAAACCAAAACAAAACAACCTGCGGGGCAGCTGGAGCAGCGAAGGGGGGGGGGGGAAACCTGTGGGGCGGCCGGAGCGGTGAAGGGGAAAAAACCAAACAAACAAACAAAAACCCTGCGGGGCGGCCAGAGCGGCGAAGGGGGGAAAAACAAACAAACAAACCTGCAGGCCAGCTAGAGTGGCAAAGGGAAGAAAAAAAACAACAACCTGTGGGGCGGCCGGAGCAGCGAAAGGGGGGGAAAAAACCAAACCTGCGGGGCGGCCAGAGCAGTGAAGGGGAAAAAAATAAACCTGCAGGCCGGCCGGAGCGGCGAAGGGATGAAAAAAAACCCAAAAAACTGTGTGGCGGCTGGAGCGCGGGTGCAGGGGGACTCCCAGCCCTGCAGACGTGCCCCGGGCAGCGGAGTGCGTGCCCCGGCTAGTGGGAGGGAGAGAGAGAAGGTGGGCGGCCAGGGCTTCCTTCAGCAGGGCGCTTGCCGTGCCACCTACCAGGGGGGCTCTGTGCCACTCCGGTCGTCGGGCAGGGAAGGACACGGGCTGCCCTGCTGGGCTTGCTACAGACCTGGCACCGTTCTCAGCAGGGCGCTCCCCTCCTCCGTGCTGCCACCCCCTACAGCGCGGCTGGAGCAGTGAACCAAAAAGAAAAAAACCTGCGGGGACGGCCGAAGGGGCAAAGCAAAAAAGAAAAAAAAAAAAGGATTCAAGGGAATGCCACCCCTTGGAATCTGACTCCCCAAGCACGAGCTTACTCGGCTGCTGCCTGGAGCCGGCCCTGGTTGTGAGCATCATCTGAAGCCACTGACAGAAACCATTAAAGCTAAATTGGATAGTTTGAGAGCTATAATAGGTTTTAACTAAGTTGGGATGGATATGGAAAATGAAGGGGTATTGAAAGATTATGATGCAACCAATTTAGAAGAAGAATGGAAAAGTTCCTATCAGAGGAGAAATTGAAACAATTGTTCTCTACAGATAATTTGATAGTGAAGAACATTATCCAGACAATATATGATCCAGATAAAGAGAAAAGGATGCTGTGCTACCTTTCTGGGAATCCAGCCAAGAAATATGACCAGAAAGGCCAAAGATAGATTAATTCCAGATAAATTTCTCGGTGGCCTATATAGGAACTAGTGACACAAGATATATTAATTAGAATAAAGGACAATTTTCCAGATCTTGGAAGAGAATTGAAAATATCTTGCATATGAAGTTCTTACAGTTCCTTTTATTACAAGTATGAGTGAAGGAAGAATGACTAACTTAATTTTGCACCTATGGTGTAGATAGGAGGTTTTGGCATTGTACAGAACTGATTGCTTTCTGTAATGAGATGACTGGGTTATAAATCTCTACTTAGATTGGAAATCAGCTTCTGGTATGCACAACTAGTGGAGTGGTAAACTGGCTTTAAACTGGGTATAAATTGCTAGGAGGAGACTGTGCAGAGTTAAAAAAAAGTGTTAATATTCATTTGGAAGTACATGCCAAGAAAATTTTATCAAAAAGTGAATAATAATTAATTAATTAATAAACCCAACATTAACATTTTTGTGTCTATTTTCAACTTAAGGAATTGATGGTGGAAGGAGTAAGATAATACAGTATTAATATTAAATTACAGTGATTGTAATCTAGTAGAGAAACCTGAATCTTGGTAAAATGACTTTTTTCCTTTTTCCTGTTAATACTTTTGTAAATTATATATAATAGCCCATTTATATTAACAGTTTCTTAACAAGGGCTGATACTTTTGGTGGTGTCTTTTGTTTACATTTGTGTGTTTACAAAAAAGTGTGGCAGCGGTATCCGTTTGCCTTGTGTAGATAGCAAAGTATTTTCTAATATAAAAATAACAGTTCATTATGATTTTACTAACAGTAGTTCTGGCCCTTAAATGTAACTTTGTATGTTAACACTCTTAATTCTGTCATCATTCATCTGTTTCAATAGATCGCTCAGTGGTTTTTTTAATAGTCTTTGGTCCCATGAATATCTTTGTAGCATTAGTGCTCCCTCACCTTTGTCTAGATCACAGCATATATATATAATATAATAAAGAGGGGATGACTGGCAGGATTTTCTTTGTTAAAGGACCTAAGGTTTGGTAATGCCCTCCTACCTCTATGTGAAAGTTTCACCTGGCGTTTGAAGACGGATGGGGTACTTTGAAGATGAATGGTAGTGCTAGGCTGTGTCTACAATATCAGCTAAATTGGCACTGCTGCAATCAATGCAGAAGTGTCGATTTAGTGGGTACGTGAAGACATAAGTTGATGGGAGAATGCTCTCCCATCAACGTCTGTGCTCCACCTCCATGAGAGGCGGAATCTGTATTGACAGTAGAGCGTCTCCTGTCAACATTGTACAGTGTAAGACACTGCTGTAAGTCAACCTAAGTTACGGCGACTTCAGCTACGTAATTTATGTAACTGAAGTAGCATAACTTAGATTAATTTACAGCATTAGTGTGGACCAGCCCTTTGTGTTGAATTATGAGATTCTACTGAAAAGATGGGGTGAGCTGATTAAACTGTTTTATTTTGTACTTTTAAATAATTGGTAAGGCACTCAGAGCCTTTGTACAGACAGTTTTTATTACTTAAATCAGAAGGCAATAAAATAAATATAATTAGTAAATGATCTTCTTTGAACTGAACTTAAATATTGAATACTAGAGTAGCGAAGCAAGGAAGTAAACAAGAGCAATCATGTTAATTTTGGGTTTGTTTGATATAAATTAGTGTATCCAGTAGACAAGGACCAAATTGATGATAAAAGATTTTTCTAGTTTTATGGGGGAATTACTAACCGTGGAGAAGAAACATTTTCAAACTATTTTAAATGTTAATCAGGAATTAGTAGTGCCCCATTAACTGAAAGTGACTTTCCTTTCTTTCCCTTCCTTTCCTTAGTGTGACTTTTCTTTCAAGCATTTTGAGACACTTCTATTTAAAAGTATTTGAAATATATGCATAATTTCACAAATCTCTGAAAATAAATTACTCTGAAATTGAGTATTTATAACTGTATGAATATTTCTCAGCTTTCAAAAAAATCCTATGAAAAAGAGTGCCCTGAAATTTACAAAAGTCTCATAAATTATAACACTAACAACAATGTTATCTGATATTTTTCCTACAATGCAAAGGTTAATTTTGTTCAGTAGGGTCAATTGGAAAGGAAAGGGTGGGCTTAAAATCCAATTTTGCTTTTCTTTTTTTTTTTAAAGCCCAAGGGTTAAAATGAAGTTATCAATGTTAATTATTTTTCCATTTCACCCTTCTGGTCTGGAATACTGTAAATTCTAGCAGAAGTTAGTTTTTTTAAGTTACAACAATGATGTTTTTTACATTTTTCAATTTAAATTTAGATGTAAGTCTTTATGTTGTTAAAAATAGTAAAATCTCAATGAACTGCTTAAAGTACCTTTTAAAATATTTTTGACACGACAAGTAAGTAAGAATGCTTATATATTGTAGTAAATAAAGACCATTCACTTTTGTGGTTTGGGCACAAATGCGTAAAAATTATACCCATCTATCTTATTACATTTCCTCTCCTATCCCTGAGGACTTCGCTATGTACTTTATCTATAATTGTTGCCAGTTTTCTATCATGTTCCCACTGGGCTTTTGGTGCAAAAAACCTTATCCTCTCGATGACAGAGCTTGCCCGAATGATTTCATGCTCTTAGCATTTTTGTTCACAGGAATTAGGAGCAAAATGTAACTACAGCTGAACATAGCATCTATTTTTGTAATTTTGAAGTTTAGACTCTGTTATTGGAACTAAATGAAGAGATGCAGGTGTTCTCCAGTTCAAGTCCTTTGGGATTTTTTGATGGTAGATGCTTGAAAAGAAAATGCATATGTTTCCAGAGTAAAACAGCAGCTGTGGACAAGGATTTATGTTTTTCTCAGAACTTTGGGATTTCAAAATGTTACATTTAATCACATGCACAGAAAGGAGTGCAAATGTTAAAGATGTTACATATAAAACTAGGGATCTGATCTCTTTACCATACCAACTAGTTGTGGGAATACAGGAACAAAGTGATCTTTAATCTTAATATCAACAATTTCAAAAGGATTATGATAGTTGCCAGGACTCAGTCTTTTGAGAACTCTGCAGTTGCAGCACAGAACATTTTTATCCTCTTAATTACTTTTAAAATATAATTTATTCTCATTATTTTGCCTTTAAAAAAATCCTGGTACCAGGGAATATATGTTCCTGAAAGCACAATGTTTATATTGTACTTTTGTTAGAATGAGGTAAATTAGGTTTTAAGCACTTAGATATTCTATGATGAGTTCCATTAACTATTTCCTGTAGTTTTCAAAATTGGGTTGACAACAACAGTTAAAATACTTGGAGCGTGAGGCTAAAATTAGAAAAGTTCCCAAGTTACAAACCTTGCCAAATGAATGTTTTACTGGTAATGAGTGTACTGTCAGATCTGTATATTTTAAGAATTTGAGATTTGTTAGTTAATGAAAAGTGCTGTCTGCAAACACGTCATCCATGAGGAGTAATCTTACTATATCTCATGTGTATAGTTTTTGAAAGTGGTGATTTTCTGTGTCTTAATTGTTCCTTCCTCATAAAAAAGTGACTTGCATAATGTGAGTAAACTTGATTACAAAACCTTTGAACACAGAACAATATAACTTTTTAGTAATTGTATGTGACCCTGATTCACCAAAATGCTTATGTTCTTTAGACAGGGCCTACAGCTGGCCTGTTTCTCTGCTTGCTTAACCTCCAGGCAGTCTAATGAGCACAGGTGGGCCCAAATTGAACCTCCTGATTGGTATAACAGCCTGATTGGCTGAGGGGATCCACAGACTTGCTCTGAAGGCAGCAGCAGGGTGCTGTCTGCTCAAAGTATTTCCCAGCAGCAGCACTTGGTTCCAGCCCTGCTCCTACCTTCCCTGACTCCAGGTAATCTGGATTTGACCTTTGGCTCCAATTCCTGTCTCTGACTATGGATTGACCTTTGGCTCTGGCATCTGCCTTCTGACACTGGTTCCGACCCTCAGCTCCTTTTTCTCGGCACCTGGCTTCTGCTCCCACCATTAGGCAGGACTGCCCACATCCCACTCTCTAATAGTTTGAGCAGCCTAAATGGAACCAATGAGGGGGAAAAGGGCCTTCTTTCCCACTGACATGGATCCCACCAAGACAAACGCCTCCCTGTTGGATATAGTGGGTGCTGTACACAATCTGTATACTCTGCAGGTGCAGAATTTGCCCCTTCAGGTGCAAGCTGCAGCTCCAACCTCATCTCCCCGTAAGCCAAAGATTCCACTGCCAGCTGAGTACAATGGTGACTGAAGCAAATTCAATGGATTTCTGAGTCAGTGTCAGCTTCTGTTGACACCATGGGCATTTCCCACCAATCAAGCCTGAGTAGGACTTATCAATTTGGTAATGGGGAGGCTCTGGCCTGGACTTTCCCACACCTGGAGAAATCAAACCCACTCTAGGCTAGTTTGAAAACCATATGCAAGCCATGGTGCCAATTTTTAATGATCCAAACCTCACATGCACAGCACAGACTGAGCTCCAAGCATTGTGACAGAAGTGCCAATCAATATCCAAATAGCCATGGAATTTCAGAGCCTGGTAACAGATACCAAGTGGAATGAGGCTGACAGCATTACCACCTTCAGCCTAGCCTCAGCAAAAAAATCAAGGATGAGCTGGCATGGGTGGAGTTCCCACCCGGCTTGGATAATTTAATTGAACCTATGCATAAGGATTGATAGCTGTCTGACAGAGCACTGCGAAGAACAAAGCTTAGCCTCCTGTGCCCCACTGGTTTCTCTGGCCCCAGCTCTCCAGTCACCAGCTTTGTCCCTGCATATTGAGCCCATGCAAATTGACCAAGCCCAGCCTTGCCTTTCAGATGCAGAGAAAAATGGACACCAAATGGTGGGTTTATGCCTATACTGTTCGGAGCCTGGATACATCAAATCAGGCTGCCCTGAAAAGGTCCAACTTGCATCCCAGCTGGGAAACGTCAAGTCCTAGTCCCAACAGAGGGGTCTGGGCTGGGCTGGTATTCCTCCTGTCCCTCCAGTACACAACATCAATATATGCCTGCTGGTACTATGGCAAAGGCTAACCAGAATCTGACACATCTGATTCCCCTTCCAAATTCAACTCCCTACTGTGATGGTTTCGGTCACAGAGACCCCCTTGGGACTGTCACCTGACGTGCTGGAATTATCTCTGAGCCCGTTTTCACTGCCAACTTGGGACTCCAGAACACTGCCTTGTTTAGACAGACATGCTAGCCTGCTACAACGCAGACCCAGGTCTGGTCCACACCCCCAAAGTTGCAGACGTTAACCAAAAACTGCTGAGCATGTTACCTGCCTCCAGCACCGAAACACCCACCTCCTAATGAGATCCAAATCCCAAACAAATCTGTTGTACTCTGTATAAAGCTCATACAGGGTAAACTCATAAATTGTCCACCCTCTATAACACTGATAGAGAGATATGCGCAGCTGTTTGCTTCCCCAGGTATTAATCACTTACTCTGGGCTAATTAATAAACTAAAGTGATTTTATTCAGTATAAAAAGTAGGATTTAAGTGGTTTCAAGTAATAACAAACAGAACAAAGTAAGTCACCAAGCAAAATAAAGCAAAAACACGCAAGTCTAAGCTTAAAACATTAGGAAACTGATTACAGATAATATCTCACCCTCAGAGATGTTTCAGTAAGCTTCTTTCACAGACTAGATTCCTTCCTAGTCTGGGCCCAATCCTTTCCCCTGATACAGTGCTTGTTAGTTCCAGCTCAGGTGGTAACTAGGGGTTTTCTCATGACTGGCAGCCCCCTTTGTTCTGGTCCACCCCTTTTATAGCTTTGGCACAAGGCGGGAATCTTTTGTCTCTCTGAAGCCCCATCTCTCCTTCTAAATGGAAAAGCACCAGGCTTAAGATGGATTCCACCATTCTTCCTGGGCTGGTTTACACGAACACAGGAAGGCTTGCAAGTAAACAGACATTTACAACCAATTGTTCTAGTCAACGGGAGACATCAAGATTCTAAACCATCATCAATGGCCCACACTTTGGATAATTACAATAGTACCTCAGAGTTATACTTTATATTTCCAGCTTCAGATACAAGAATGATGCATACATACAAATAGGATGAACAAACTCAGTAGATTATAAGCTTTGTAATGATACCTTACAAGAGACCTTTTCCATAAAGCATATTCCAGTTACATTATATTCACACTTATAAGCATATTTTCATAAAACATATGGAGTGCAACATCACACCCTCTATGACTGAAGTCCACAGGAAGCACTGGTGTATTCGAATGCCTCCAGTAATTTCATGGACTTGGACATTACGCGATCACATACAGTCCCCATCCACCATAAAGCTCTCTGGACTTAGTGGAGTCTATTGACGAGTTGCTTCTCTCATCATGCCTGGTTACACAACAGACTGTTCCTTTGGGTCACCACCCTCCAGGGTCATCGAGAAACCCTCTAATTCAGACTCATCCAAGGCCCTGCACTCTCCGGTTATCCTTGGCATGCTCTGGCTCACCTCCTAACATCCTCATATCCGTTGGCCCGCAGGCACAGTACGTTTCAAGTCCCTGCACTGTCGACATTCTTGTCTCCCAAAACTCAGATGTGGGCCAGAAGTCCTCTGCAACTTGGTCTGCCTTCTCTGAGAACCTGAGTCTGAGGCTGTTAGTTCACAAGGAATTTCAGCATCATCCGTGCTGCTTCTTACAACTTCAGTGATACCTGTTAAATACCAAGAATTTGTCAACATGTTCGTTAAGAAGAATACAGACACCTTGCTGCCCTTTCACAGTTATGACTGCCCCATTAACCTTCAGCTAGGAGCAGAGATCCCTTTCAGTCACATCTACTGTCTCAGTGAGAGTGTGCTATGGGTGCTCTGGAGCTACCTTTAAGAGGACTTTCATCCATTAATCCATTCATATCTTCAGCTGGGGTACTGATTTTCATTGTAAAGAAGGAGGATGGATCTCAGTGGCCCTATGTGGACTACAGGACACTAAACAAGATCTCCATCCATAACTGGTACCCTTTTCCCCTCATCAGTGAGCATTTTGAATAATTTTGCTCCACCAAACTCTTCACAAAATTGACATCCATGGAACATACAACTTGGTGAAGATTAAGAAGGGAGATGAGTGGAAGACTGCCTCCTGCCTTCCTTGACTCTGAGTAACCAAGTTCTGACCCTCAGCTCCAATTCCTGGCTCTGATTCTAACTTCAGCCTTGACTCTAGCATTCGGACTCTTGACACTGGTCCTGACCTTCAGTTCCAATTCCTCACTCTGGCATCTGGCTTCTGACTCTGGTTCTGACCCTCAGCTTTTTATCCTGACTCCTGCTCTGACCACTATACAAAACCGCCCATGTCCCGGTCCCTCACGGTGCCTTGCTATATCTTGCAGACTAAAAATGCTTTTTTAGTACTATTGTATGTGTAAAAGAGTTATTTTCTTTGTTACTATGCACTTTCTCCATTTGCCAGCTCTCATAATGAAGTTGTAATGGTCTGTTGTCATGGTACTTGTGATGTAACGAATTGAGCATTTAAATTTTATTGCAGGTAGGAACAGCAGATGGGGATGACAAAGAAAAAAAGTTTAGTAATAAATATCTTTGCTAATTAGCAACAATGGTAGATTTATGTTTAAAATAATTTCTATTTGTAAGATTTAAAAGTCCTCTGTTTAATTTATTTTATTAACCTGTTTGTGCAATTGTAACAATAGCTACCTAAGAAATTAATATATTTTGTGTCACAATTAAATAAATACTGAAGACTTTATCCAGCCCCATATCACCTTTACATCTGCCAGTTTATAAAGATCCTGCAATTTTCTTAGGCTATGAAATTTAGAAACCTGCTACTTGTACCACGGGGGAAGTAATCCCTTTCTTGAGTACAGTCTGTTACTCTATTCACCATGATTGCAACTCCATCTCCTGGGAATAAAATCAGGGTGGGGTGTGCTGTTGTACCATAACAACCAGATCAGTGTTACGTCTAGTGAACTACATAACCCCAGCAGTTGGTAAGGAAGATGATCTAATTCTAGATAGGGAGTTGTATTGTACAGCAGGTAGGAAGTTCATTTCAGTGATCTGTCCTTTCCCACCAAATGGCACTGCGGTTTCCTGAAGCATAGCTGTATTTTTTTTTCTTCTCTCTATTTCTGCAGTGGCCTATCTTTCCCCTGGATAGGACAGCCTGGTATGCAGCTTTTAGTGTTTTGTGTGACTTAGACAATCATGTTTAATTTTTGCTAAATAAACTCCTGAATTGTGTCAAATAAAATGGGAAAACTGCTACTTTTTAACAAGAATAAAGAAAAAAATGAATATGCTGTGTCAATGCAATTGTTATAGGGGGCGCTGGTAAAGACTCCTATAGGTTGCCTATAACTTTCCATTATAAAAAAAAAACAAAAAACTTGTGCCTTTTTTTTTTTTAGATGCACTAACACTTTTATTATTTGCAGCAGCATATTGAAATTTGGTTGGGGAAAGCCCGGTGGCAAGAGAAATGTCTTTTCTTTGTGTCATTTGTTGAAAATAGCCATTTCTCTTACCTTGCTTGTATTATTCAGGAAATATTTGGCAATAAGCCAAAATAATAACTAAACATGAATAGTGTTCAATAGCTGTCTTCCAGTCTCCCTAGCTTTGCCTATGGGTTTAGATAGTTGCAGTTCTTTTAGTTATATAGTGATATAGTTAGTGTAGTATAGTAGTTTTGATGGTTTTAGAATTAGTTTGTAAATAAAGTTAGTGGGTTAGAAGGGGCTCTTTCCCCTTCCTCTCTGCATGCCGCCCGGGCTCATGCCCAAGGCTCCGGGGTTTAAGCCGTGCTCAGCCTATACAAAGCCTATGCCAATGGGAAACCCCCACAACTCCTGTTTAAAGTGCCTTGGCGAGTCTCACCAGGCCGAAAAGTGTAAGATCTGTAGGGCCTTCAGGCCTCGAACTAAAAAGGAGTGGGACTTTAGACTTAAGCAGCTCTTTATGGAGGTGTCCCTCAGCCCGGATCCTCCTTCGGCACGCCAAGTTCCAGCACCGAGTGCCTCGGTACGTAGTGTCCCAGCGGCACCTTTGAGTACTGCACCGCAGGGAAACTCTAATAGAGACTCACGGCACTGGTCCTTGCCAGCACCACGTCCAGCGCAGGCACCTCGGCGCCATTCACTGTCCGTGGGATATAAGAGACCTTGCAAGCCGGACGGGGCTGCCTCTCAACAACAACATCAGGCGCCGGCACCCCCTTTGTCAATTTCCGACTCGTGTCCGGCACCGGAGCGACCGAAGGTGCAAGCGCCTTCATCAGCACCGTTGACTCCAGCACCGAGGGAAGAGCCATTGAGTCCAGCGCGTACAGGCTCCCCAGGCCGCACTGTGTTTGAGCCGGACTTCCGTCGACGCCGGAGACGTTTGCTACAGCAAGGGATCTCATTGCCCTTACAGAACCGGCACTGGCTCAGGCTCCGGCACCGCATCCCGCCCATGTGGTACAGTCTAAAGGCAAGCCAGCCCTAATATGTCCACCATCTCCAAGCGTGGACACTCGGCACTGCTCCCAATCTAGGAGCAGGTCCCGGCATCGCTCAGAGTCCCGGCGCCATTCTCTATCACGGCACCGGTCATACTCGTGGCCCAGATCTTACTCCCGGCACCATTCCGCCTCGAGGCACCTCTCCGGACCTCAGAACTTCTCGGACTCCCGACACCTCTCCCAGCACCGGTCAGAGCACCGATCCTATTCAAGGAGTCGCTCCCGGCACCGCTTCCACAGGTGATCTTCATCGCGATCCAGGTCTGGATCCCATTACCGACATGACCATTGGCACTGTTCTAGATCCCGGTACCACTCCCCGGCACCGCGTCGGCACCGCTGTCCTGTGGTTCGGCACCATTCCCAACAGAGTCGGCGCAGGCACACTCTGCACTGCCCTGGCCCTCATGCTCTGCCTCATGCTCCTCGCAGTTGGACAGCGCGTCCCACATGGCCTATCCCGCACCGGGCCAAGCAGAGGGTAACCTGGATCAGTGGCAGGATGAAGCTCAAGACCCTAGCCAGGAACCCGCACAATGGTTCTTCTACCTCCCGTGGGAGTACCACCAAGCCCAAGGGGTACCATCTGCAGCCTCCCGATCAGCCCATTCAGAGCCCTGAGTACCGGAGGCCACCATCAGTCGACCCCCTCCAGGGGTTATGGAGGCGTCTGCACCCACCCCAACGCAGGCCCCAGACCCCGGCACAATGGATCCTGAGCATCAGGACCCCTCACAACTGGATCTACCACAAGATCCGTTAGCCTCTGTAGCATCCTCCTCATCTTCTCCAGATGAGGCAGTGGCAGGGACGACGACCTCAGGTTCCCTTCCGATAGACCTACGTGCTCACCAAGATCTGCTATGTAGGGTGGCACGTAACATGGGCCTCCAAGCGGAGGAGATAGTGGAGTTGGAGGACCTGGTGGTGGACATCCTTTCAGCTGATGCTCCATCACGGGTAGCATTACCCATTAGCCGTATCATCCAGGCCAATGCCAAGACAATATGGCAGACCCTGGCGTCTATCCCACCTATGGCCAAAGGAGTAGAGAGAAAAAACTTTGTTCCCTCTAAGGAGTATGACTACCTGTATACTCACCCTCAGCCGTGTTCATTGGTGGTGTCCTCAGTGAATGCAAGGGAATGGCATGGTCAACAAGCTGCAGTGCCCAAATCAAAGGACGCCAAGTGCCTCAATCTGTTTGGACGCAAAATTTACTCAGTGGGGGGCCTTTAGCTCAGAGTCGCAAACCAGCAAGCGCTTCTGAGCCGTTATGATTATAACTCGTGGAACTCCATGGGTAAATTCAAGGAGCTGATTCCGTGAGAATCCAGGGATGAGTTTGGGGGTTTAGTAGAAGAGGGCAAAAAGGTTGCTAGGACCTCCTTACAGGCCTCCTTTGACATAGCTGACTCTGCGGCTAGCACCCTTGCGTCAGGCATCACTATGCGGCGCACCTCCTGGCTTCAGGTATCTGGCTTACCGCCAGAGTTGCAACAAACCCTGCAGGATCTACCATTTGATGGGCAGGGCCTATTCTCGGAAAAAATGAACTCTAAATTACAGAGCCTAAAAGACTCCGGAACCATCATGCGCTCCCTGGGGATGTATGTCCCTGGTACCCAGCGCAAGCCCTTTAGACCACAGCCTCAAAGGTTCTACCCTCCCCCTCGTCCAAGGCAGGACTTTTACAGGAGACGTGGTCGAGGTGGCAGAAAGAGATCCACTGGCCATCAGCCCGGTCAGAACCAAGGCCCTCCTAAACCATCACAGGGGCCTAGACAAAATTTTTGAAAGTGCACCCGAGGACGGCGTACCACTCTCTATCCAGGATCCTTTCCCTCCATTTCGAGATCGTCTCTCCCATTTCCACCATGCTTGGTCGCTTATAACTTCAGACCGATGGGTTCTTCGCACGTTGTTTGATTCGCCCAGACATCATCCACTCCATCTTCCTGAGGTGGGGTTTCCCCAGGTCGACCTATTAGCCTCGCGCAACAATGGGAAGTGCCAAGTGTTCTGTTCTCTACAGGGATATTCTCCGGGATCTCTATCGGACGCTTTCCTACTCCCGTGGAAAGACCGGCTCTTCTACACATTCCTTCCATTCCCGCTAGTCCACAAGGTCTTGCTCAAGTTACGCAGGGACAAGGCACACGTGATACTGGTCAATCCAGCATGGCTCAGGCAGCACTGGTACACCACACTCCTGGAGCTATGGGTAGAGCCCCCGATCACACTCCCCCTGTGGCCGGACCTGATATCACAAGACCACAGTCGCCTCTGTCATCCTGACCTGCAATCCCTCCACCTTACAGCGTGGATGCTGCATGGCTAACTCAATCGGAGTTACTCTGCTCTCAATCGGTGCAGCAAGTTTTATTAGGCAGTAGGAAACCCTCCACTCAGGCTATGTACCTGGCCAAATGGAAGCGATTCTCCTGTTGGTGCAGGCAGTGTGCCAGACCTCTGTTATAGGTGTCAATTCCTTTCATCCTAGGCTACCTCCTATCCCTGAAACAGCAAAGCCTGGCAACATCATCTCTCAGGGTGCACCTGGCAGCCATATTGGCTTTCCATCCGGGAGAATGTGCTTCCTCTGTCTTCTCCAGCCTGATCATTGTTAGATTTCTGAAAGGGCTAGATCGTCTCTACCCACAAACACGACAACTGGTCCTAGCATGGGACCTAAACCTTGTCCTCTCTAGACACACGGGGCCCCCCTTTGAGCCAATGACCACCTGTTCGCTCCTTTATCCATCTTGGAAGACAGCCTTCCTTGTAGCCAGCACTTCAGTGAGACGCGTATCTAAAATCAGAGCCCTCACATCTGAACCACCATATACAGTTTCCCACAAAGACAAGGTGCAGCTTCGCCTCCACCCGGCCTTCCTTCCCAAGGTGGTATCAGCTTTTCATGTGAACCAGGATATTTTCCTCCTGGTCTTTTATCCGAAGCCCCATGCCACTTGACGTTCGTAGGGCCCTCACCTTTCATATCGAGTGCACAAAGCCGTTTAGGAAAACAACCCAGCTTTTCGTTGCAGTGGCCAAATGGATGAAAGACCTACCGGTCTCCTCACAGCGCATCTCCTCATGGATCACCTCTTGTATCTGCGCTTGTTACAACTTGGCCGGTGTCCCGACCCCGTGTCTCACAGCTCACTCCACGAGGGCCCAGGCCTCATCGGCCGCTTTCCTGGCTCACATTCCGATTCAGGAGATCTGTAGAGCTGCGGTTTCGTCATCTGTACACACTTTCACTGCTCACTATGTGTTAGTCCAGCAGTCTAGAGATGATGCCGCATTTGGTTCAGCAGTTCTACACTCAGCGATAGCTCACTCTGACCCCACTGCCTAGGTAAGGCTTGGGAGCCACCTAATTGGAATCGATATGAGCAAGCACTTGAAGAAAATACAGTTACTCGCCTTCGTAACTGTTGTCTTCGATATGTGTTGCTCATATCCATTCCAAACCTGCCCTCCTTCCCCAGTGTCGGACTAGCCGGCAAGAAGGAACTGAGGGGGCGCTGGGTTGGCTGGGTTATATATTCAGTGCCATGAAGGCGCCACTCCAGGGGGCTCCACAGCCAACCCAATCAGGTGTTGCTAGGGTAAAAATTCTCTGACAGTTGTGCACGCAGTGCACACCTAATTGGAATGGATATGAACAACACATCTTGAAGAACAACAGTTACAAAGGTGAGTAACCGTCTTTTTCTGCATCTGAGGGAAGAAGGGCTTAATATCTTCTCCAGCTTGGACAGGAGAAGAGCCTTCTTGTTGTGCATAAGATCACTGTCTCTTTAGGCATCTGATAAAATGCAATGTCATAAGGTGACTATAGTTGCTGTGTAACTGGATGGTTTTGCTTTAAGATTTGTTTTGCTCAAGTAGAAAGAAAGGCATGTTGAGTGATAAACTGCATCCTTAGCAATCAGGTCTTCCATAGATATTCTGTTCAATATGTCACCATCTCCTCTTTGAAGTGGTGTGTCCTTTAGGCTACTTGCTCTCTCAAAGGTTTCTGTTTTATAAAGTTTCTTATCTTGTGTGTTTTTCCTCAAGCAAATAATGTAAAAGGACCAATCACTGGAGGACACGATTGCTCTGATGGGTATAGAAGCAGGTGAACATGATGCTCTCTGATCAGGTTCAGAGTCTGTTTTATTTCCTGGGTTCAGTACAACTCTGATGTGCAAATTTGACTTGGTTGTGTATTTTTCAAAGCAGCCCCTATGATAGAGTATTGGTGGCACATCATCTAAAAAAGAAAATTCATCCAGTAACTGTCAACACAATTAATCTCTTCTGGCTGCTTCTTCCAGCATCACAGAATTGTGTCCAACACTGGTGACTTTTGCATTTTTTTGGTTTCTTGACATATAACACGTATTTTCAAAGTTTGTGGAGAGTCATTTTCTTTTTGATGCAACCTTTAAGATGCTTATATCCTCCATGTTTTCATATTTCGCATCTTCCCTGTAGAGGTAAAATTTCCAAAGTATATTGCTAACATTACCATCACTACTATCACCATTTTTCATTTTGTACAAGTATACAAACTTGTGCTAACTTATATATAAATTAGATCTATAGGTTAGCCATTTTTATACTATTTTTGCTTAGTGAGCACTTTGATTGAAGCCCATATGAAGCTGTGTGTTGTCATCTCTAACACTAATACTAACCTATGCATAAGGATCACTGAGTTAAAAAGCTAGTTTGTAGCATATTTAAAAGGCTAGTACTGCATGCACAGGCAATTACAAATTTATAACCTTCTACCAGGCAGACTAGTTGATGCATTGTATTTACAAAAGCTTACAAATGGAGAAGCATTACATTAAGAATTCACTTACATTTGTACCCACTGTGCAGTACAAACTGTGGGCATGCAATCTACTGCTACTGGTACACAACCTTCAGTGTGAGACTATTTGATCAGCAGATTTCAATTGAAAATGTAGAAAACGATTATCATTTGTGAGATACTTTGACAATTAAGAATGTGATGTGAAAACATTTCATGTTAGTATATTGCAAAATGTTGATATTCGCCATTTTTGCCACATGCTAAAGAGCTACATCATTTCTGAAGAAAAATTATTTGCCCATGCAAAACCAATAAAAATCTTTTAATACATTATTTAGTAGCTTTGCCCAATAAACACCACAATAAGGTGTTGAAATTAACTGAAACAGTAAAAACTGTGGTTATAGTCATGTTGCAGTATTTTTGGAACTGTGCAAAAAATGACACTTTCTCATTTCACACCTCACCTACAGGCTTACAGCACCATTTGGCAGCTCCATATCATATGTCATCTAAATGCATATAAAATAAGCTTTCAAATGGTATATATGGGTATATGTAGGATGGGTACATTAAACTCCCCAAATATGGGTATTTTTGGAGACTTGCCATATACCTATGTGTAGTAGGGGGTTGGAGATAGTGTCATGCTGAGTTCCTCCCTAACCAGCAGTGCAAGTAGGCTGGTACACTGTACCAGCAAGCTATTTATAGCCAGTACAGCATACTGGAAAGACACAGCAGCAGACCCACAGGAGGAGAGGACTGTGGGGTGGGGCTGGGGGTTCTGCTCCTTTCACCGCTAGGAGGGGGAGCAGGGAAAGCAGCAGAATGCTGGCAGCTCCTCCGGCAGATGTACTTACCCCAACCTCACTCCCCCCCGCCCTGTCACAGGCGGGGGTACTGCTGTAGTATGAGGAAGGATGGAGATGCAGCTCTGTGCTTGGAAGGGCAGGGGTGGGTCTGTGAGTTCTGCTACTTTCCCCGCTGCCCTTCCCAGCAGGGAAAAGAGCAGAACTCCCAGCCCCACTCTCTGCCCTTCCACAGAGCTGCATCTTCGTCTGTGTACCACAGCCCTGCCGGAGGAGAGGGCTAGGGTATTGGACTGGGAGTTCTGTTCCTTTCCCTGCTGAGAGGGGCAGCGGGACTCTGGAGGAGGACAGAGCCCCTTCCCCCCTACCCCAGGTAACATGGGATGGATGTGGGGAAGGACAGGTAGAGCGTGGGGGCCCCAGGCTGGGGGTGGGGCAGTGAGAATTCACATGAAGGGTCACGTGGGGAGGTCACATGCCTACCTTAACTGGTGGCCTGCCCTATATCGGTAAGACATGGTTTTTACTTGCACCTCTGTCCCTAACCCATCCTCCTCTCCTCTGGATAACAGCTTTCCATTGACCACTAATGTAGTTAGTTTTGTAGCTGAAGTGGTAGAGGTCTGTGCTGCAGTGTTGGAGGTTTAGGGTTCAAACCCTGTTGATGATGCATAATTGGGGAGGACTGTTAGTTGTACATAATAGAACTTATTTTCCTTTAAAAAGAGAAAAGCCTAGGAAATTTTGTACCAAAAATATGTTGTGTTGTTTAGGAGGTTTCAAAATTAAACATTTGAAAAATAGGAAATGCTAGATATAAGGTTATATGTGCAACTTTAATTCTGCCCCCTTGTGTGTAAGTATTATTATACAGTCCTTAATTATATGATCACATATTATTGTTTTCTATAGGACTCCTGCCTCATTCAGTTCACTGGTTGGCAGAATTCAAGTTGCATAGGCACCATTAAATCTGGTATCTGCTAATTGCGAGAGCTTGATTTAGCAACCTAAATAACAACTCTTAAGTTGTTGGGTTTTTTTTTTGTATGTAATAAATTATATATGGGAGGCCAAACATAAGATTTTATTTCAGTAACAATATGGGCTAATACATTTTTCTATAATATATTTGTATAAAGCAGCTTTCTCACTCAAGGTACCTCAGAGCATTTTATTAAGCAAGGTGACTAGATGCTGCTTGTGCAGAAAGATTTTGGAAACCTTATAGCCATTATACCCTCCAGAATTGCTGACACGCAGCTTTGGACACTAAAATCTGTTTTAATTGAGAGAGTATATGTTGGCCAAGATATCGGGATAGCTCCTACTCATTTTGAAAAATTGCCTTGGGATCTTTAACTTGCATCTGGATGCTCACCAGAGATGGGTAGAAAGGACTATGGCTGTTCACTTTCATGTAATGTTTAAAATTCTTCCAACTTTATAATTTAGTTAAATTGCCACAACCATCCTTTTTTGGAGCTGATGCATATAATGTTGAATGAGAAAAATATTGCATTGAAAATAAATGCAATATGCATAAAACATAAATGTATTTCACATGTTGCTTATTTTTATGTTTTAGGTTAATTATTCAGTTTTCAGATGCCACTGTTTTCTTCAAAAAGTGTAATAATAAATGTGAATATATTGTAACTGTTTTTTCTTTAAAGGTACTGTATTTTAATGCAGTGTAACCTTTATTAAATATTTCATATAAAGTTATCATGTGTGCACAAATAGTTGTGATTGTAATTTGAGTTTTAGTAGTTGTTCTGAAACTCTGATTACTACCTAACACTCATACGATTATAATTTTATACCAATGGTTTTCAACCTTTTTTCATTTGTGGAACCCTAAACATTTTCAAATGGAGGTGCGGACCACCTTGGAAATCTTAGATTTAGTCTGTGGACCTTGAGTGGTCCACAGACCAAAGGTTGAAAACCACTGTTCTATGGTAACAACAACCTGTCGTGGACTTGTTAACTTTAACAAGTCACCGGGACCGGATGGCATTCACACAAGAGTTCTGAAAGAACTCAAATGTGAAGTTGTGGAACTATTAACTAGGGTTTGTAACCTGTCCTTTAAATCAGCCTCTGTACCCAATGACTGGAAGATAGCTAATGTAATGCCAATATTTTAAAAGGACTCTATAGGTGATCCTGGCAATTACAGATCGGTAAGTCTAACGTCGGTACCGGGCAAATTAGTCAAAACAATAGTAAAGAATAAAATTGTCTGACACCTAGAAGAACATAAATTGTTGGGCAAAAGTCAACATGAAAATCGTGTCTTACTTATCCATTAGAGTTCTTTGAAGGGGTCAACAAACATGTGGACAAGGGGGATCCGGTGGACATAGTGTACTTAGATTTCCAGAAAGCCTTTGACAAGGTCCCTCACCAAAGGCTCTTACATAAATTAAGTTGTCATGGGATAAGAGGGAAGATCCTTTCATGGATTGAGAACTGGTTTAAAGACAGGGAACAAAGGGTAGGAATTAATGGTAAATTCTCAGAATGGAGAGGGGTAACTAATGGTATTCTCCAAGGGTCAGTCCTCGGACCAATCCTATCCAACTTATTCATAAATGATCTGGAGAAAGAGGTAAACAGTGAGGTGGCAAAGTTTGCAGATGATACTAAACTGCTCAAGATAGTTAAGACCAAAGCAGACTGTGAAGAACTTCAAAAAGATCTCACAAAACTAAGTGATTGGGCAACAAAATGGCAAATGAAATTTAATGTGGATAAATGTAAAGTAATGCACATTGGAAAAAATAACCCCAACTGTACATACAATATGATGAGGGCTAATTTAGCTACAACGAGTCAGGAAAAAGATCTTGGAGTCATCGTGGATAGTTCTCTGAAGATGTCCACACAGTGTGCAGAGGTGGTCAAAAAAGCAAACAGGATGTTAGGAATCATTAAAAAGGGGATAGAGAATAAGAAGGAGAATGTATTATTGCCCTTATATAAATGAATGGTATGCCCACATCTTGAATATTGCGTACAGATGTGGTCTCCTCATCTCAAAAAAGATATACTGGCACTAGAAAAGGTTCAGAGAAGGGCAACTAAAATGATTAGGGGTTTGGAACTGGTCCCATATGAGGAGAGATTAAAGAGACTAGGACTTTTCAGCTTGGAAAAGAGGAAACTAAGGGGGGATATGATAGAGATATATAAAATCATGAGTGATGTGGAGAAAGTAGATAAGGAAGAGTTATTTACTTATTCCCATAATATAAGAACTAGGGGTCACCAAATGAAATTAATGGGCAGCAGGTTTAAAACAAATTAAAGGAAGTTCTTCACACAGCGCACAGTCAACTTGTGGAACTCTTTGCCTGAGGAGGTTGTGAAGGCTAGGACTATAACAGCGTTTAAAAGAGAACTGGATAAATTCATGGAGGTTAAGTCCATTAATGGCTATTAGCCAGGATGGGTAAGGAATGGTGTCCCTAGCCTCTGTTTGTCAGAGGATGGAGATGGATGTCAGGAAAGAGATCACTTGATCATTACCTGTTAGGTGCCCCAGAGAGAGTGAACCTGGCATTGGCCACTATTAGTAGACAGGATACTGGGCTAGATGGACCTTTGGTCTGACCCAGTACGGCCATTCTTATGTTCTTATTACCCCTTAGACACAGTCTGCAGACTCTAGCTTGAAAACCATTGTTTTATACAGTTGAAATATTCTTTTTAATGAGATGGTTTGTTTTCAACTCTAAATATTTTCATCATGCTATTGCTTCTGTACTCCATTATTCACCACAGCCTATCCTCTGTTGTAGATGAAGAGGGCATGTAGATTGCTCTATAAACATTTTCGGGAAATGGTCACAGATTCAAAAGTTTTGATTGCACACATGCACAGAAGCTTATTGAAAATCTTTGATATACATGGTTTTTTATTAAAACCCAGGGTACTTGTTCTGGGACATAATCTCAAATCTACAAAGCAATGAACATTTTCAGAACATTATCAATATCAATCAAGTGCCTCATTGATTTGAGGCTCATAGGAATTGCCATACCAGATTACAACTGTCATCACAAGATAAAATTACACAATTACCATGTGACCAAAGAAATGTGGTGCCATGTGAGATATGGAACAAATCAGAGCTAGGATTAGTCAATCTCAAAACTTCTTGGGATTTAATCAATAAACTAATTGTAATCCAGAAAGACAATGCCAGTGACAAACTGAGCTAAAACAATATTTTTGTATATCTAGAAAAGTTGACCAAGATTTTCAGAAGTGACTAGTGATTGTGGAAACCTCAGTTTTCACTTCAGAAACTCTAAAGAAGCCTATTTTCAAAAAGTGCTGTGTACTCACCCTCTGAAAATCAGGCCCCCTTAAATTGGGCATTCAAAAATTGAGACTTCCAAAATCACTACTCATTTTTGAAAATCTTGGCCATTAATCTTTTATATACTCAATAAGTAACATCTGCATTTTTCTCCAAAGCATCTAAGTACAACTAGTTTGCACTAAATACAATATGCCTGCCTATATATAACAATGATGCATTAAATAGCTAGGTATTGTGGGTGCTTTAGAAGTATCTAAGATAGATATATTATTATGTAGAATAATAGTGAATATGCTACATGTATATTACATGGTCTTATTTGTAAATATCTCCATAAAACAATTTTTAAAAAACAACTTCAAACGCAGGCACCTTAAACATAGTAGAATATTTAATTTACATGCAATATAGTAATTTTAAGTCTCATTTGAAATTCACTTTTGAAACACTTCCAACATTCTTATTACTTCCTGGCAAGCTAAATGTATTTGAAAAATACACTGATAAGATTATATAGTTTAATGAAATAACAACATTTTAAAAATTGTTACTTAACTTGAATTTGGTTTGCGGTTAAATTATTTTGAGGAGGAGGGTAGAAGCAACACAGCAGGGCAGACGATATGCTTTACTGAAACAGTAGCTGAATTACAGATTACTATATCTGTAGCCCCAATCCTGCAACTGAATCTATGCAGGCACTGGCATCTGCCTGAGCAGAAACAGCTGCAGGTTCAGAGCCTATGTTTGTACTCAAACAGGTATAAGGCTGCTAACTTACCAAAAATGACCAGGAGACAATCAAAACAGATTCAGAATTATATTTTCCAGGTCATGCAGGCAGATCTAAAACCCTTCAGGTTATCATTTTCACTAGGAAACCTGGAAAAAGAATTCTATGCCTGTATAATGAGAATAGCAATAATTTAAGGCTATACAATATGAAATTAATGGAAAGGTGTCAGGGTACATGCCACAGTAATAGCCATTACTGATGAAGTGGACAACGTAGTAATGACAGTTACAGACCTGGAGACTAAGGAACAGCATGGATGCCAACACAACAGCATTGCAAACACAGCAAATATCTATGCCACCTTCAAGAACCTGATAGGAGGAAAACTGAATATGTTTCTAAAATTATTATGGGCACTAAAAAGATAACAAATGATACAATTGAAAGTTCTGAAGATCAGTTTATTACTCTCAGAATGATATTCTGAATCAGGTGATGCCTCTTTGTCTTGAAAACACTACCCGAATATGTCCTCAAAGTACCGCAGCTTAAGATCTGAGAGGATCTACTATCTCGCTAAATATATTTGTATCTCTAAAGATATAGTATAGCCACAAAACATTTTATTAAAATTAATCATTTTTCTGTATCCTGACATCCTACCCCCTTGAGGTGCATGTGAATTATGTATACCGGCATTTTTCTTTATAATGTAATTGTATTAATGTTTGATTCTGTTTCCATTGAACCTATAAGCAGTCACTCTTATCTGTTGAGAGGGGCAAGTGAATTCTCTTCTCTCTCCCTTAATCCATAGAGTATCTTACATAAGGGTCTTTGGGTGGGGATAGAAAGAACTGAAAATTAATAAATACAAAGTTAGAAAAAATAACCATTATATTATTTGCAAAACATTTTAAATTGTTAAATTATGCTTTAAATATATGTACCAATATGGTTAACTCTTAAACATTTCCTAAAATATATTTTCATGTTCAAAATGTATTGAAAATAGTTAACAGCTATTTTGTAAATGTTTAATTATAGAATCACTAAATTACATTCATTCTTAAAATGCATTAGATTACTCCTGAGGGCATTCTGTGCCAAGAAATGTAAAATTCTGAACACAATATTTTAAAATTCTTCAAATGTTATTCATCAAATACATGTGGCGTCTGCAGCATGGCATCGGGGAGCACAGGCCACTGGCTACACAGAGGTGGGAGATCAATGTGCAACCCCCCGCTTCCCCCCGGACACAGACTCAGAGGTGAGGCTGCACCCAACCCTGACAGTGCAAGGACCTGGTCTGCCCCCGAAATGCCTCAGGGCCCTGCCCCTCTGTGTGGGCAGGCAGGCTCAGCAAGACAGGATCCAAGTGTGGAGGCGCTTAATGTGGGGGGATCTAGGTGTGAGTTGAGAAGGTTCTGTGTGGAGCAATGTGGGTGCGGGCGGTTCAGGGGGGAATCTGGATGCACAGGGGCTTGTTGGGGGTTCTGGATACAATGGTAATGGGACTCTGCAGGGGGGTCCAGGTCAATGTGGTTGGGGCTCAGTGGCAGGAGGGGGTATGGGTGTGGGAAGATAGAGCTCAGCAGAGGAGTCTGGGTGTGGGAGGCCCAGTGGGGGATCTAGATACTGGAGGAGTTGGGCTCAGTGGTGGGGGTATTCAGGTGCAACTGGTTGGGGCTCGATGGGGTGGGGATCTGCGTGCAGTTGGCTCATCAGGGTGGTCCAGGTGCCGGGGAAGTGGGGATCATCAGGTGGGGTTCTGAGTGCAGGGAGTGGAGTGAGGCTCAGCGGGAGAGTCTGGGTATGAGAGGAGAGTTTGCAGAGCTTCCTACAGCCGGGGGAGAAATCTGGGGGTGGATTTGACCCGGGCCCGGATGCCGTGCAGGGGAAGAGGAAGTCCCGTTCTCCCTAGCCTTGCCAGGACTAGCAGCTGAGCCCGGCGCAGGGTAGAAGTCACCAACCCAGTCTTCCCCAGTCCCACCTACTGCCCCAAGGTAATTTGCCTCTCTGCCGGCTGCCTTGGGCATCCGAAACATACTGCTAGGGAGGGTTGCAAGACCGCTCTTGTGGTTTCCCTTTGCTTCCCTGTGAAAGAGTAATTTTTCTGTGGGGAAGCAAAGCTGTAAGGGATATAAATTCTGCACATGTGCAGTGATGCAGAATTCCCCCCAGGAATAATTATGTTCTGTCAATTATATTAAAATGTCTGTATTTAAATCAGTTTTCTGAAGACTCATCTGTTGGCAGTGAAAAAATAGTACTTTTGATTCGTGTGCCAATATGATACACAAACTTTAATACAGTTGAACATTCTGAAAACAAATTTATAGTTTAAATGGATGGTTAATACATTATAATGCTTGATTTTTAAGTAATGTGATCCTACTTGAATTAAGACAGCAATCAGTGAATGAAATTATTTTTAATTCATTAGCCAAGAGTTAAATTCTTATGAAAATAAATGTCAAAGTTAATAATGCTGCTTTATTTTTCGATGGTAACAAAACATGGCATAAGTAATCCTAATCAGCCTGTGAAAGGGATGACTTAACACAACTGTTGATGCACTTGGAGTGAAACATCTTTATCAAGTTAATACAAGAAGCAGTCATGCCCTACTTGAATTACTCATTTATAATAGCTGAGCAGCAGCCTGCATGTGGACTTTGAAATCCTGGGAAAATAAGATGCATGCATGCATTCAACTGTCTAAAGGCTTTACTCTAGAGCAGCTGGGAAATGTTGAAGTTAGTTGTCAGCTACTAGCTGTTGTCTACATTTTTGGTCTTCAGGGTGATGTGATCAGTTTAATTACTGGCCAACTTCACCATTACTTTAATGGTCCTGGATTAATGAAACCTTTGGGCTTTATAGTTTCAAGAGGCAGTTGACCACTTAGGAGCCAAGTTACAAAATGATCATCTACTTTTTGGACATTTTTTATGCATAAATTCAGCTGATCTAAAATGACATACTTTTAAAAATGCATATGTAATAATTATAGATTTTTCTATATTTATAATACTGTAAATGTTCACCACAATGTAAAAAATTAAACACAATCCTTTGGGTTTATAGGTGAAAAGAGGAGAGCTGAGTAAGGCATAAGTGTTGCAGAAGTGATTTCAAAGAGCATTATCTATCTGCTTGCTAGGGCTTGATTCTAGTCTCTTTGATAAAATGCATATCTTTTTAAAAGGTATTTATTTACACTGAGGGCAACAGAATACGGTATATTACTCTGTTTTGGTAGATCACTTTGTTGGATCTGCCCATGGGCAGGGTTTCCATAACCAAGCTCACTGCAAATGTAGTTGTTTAACTGATACCATGCCTAAGCCATCCCGGATGTTTTTTTTGCTTGTGTTTTTGTCTACCGTATACCTTGATTGGGTTGTCCAATCAAGAATAAGCTTCCTAACTCCCTGTTTTTCAAGTGCTGGTCCCTATGTGTATTGCACACATGGGTGCGCATGCATGCCATGAGCCCAAGTTTGGAAATTCTAAAAATCAGTGTCTGTTGCACCACAGATGCAGTGAAGTTCTCCTTGTACTCCAGACCAAGGACATAAGAGGCAGTGTGGGCTGATACCTCTCCACTTCTTTCTTACCGTCACATGGGCAGAGTTGGAATCACTGTGTCCACAGATTTCTCCAGCTTTTATCTTTGATGGCCTGTAAATAGATATTGTAAATAGCTTTTGTAGTTTTTACATTGGTATTGTTAGAATTTTATAGTATAGTTGGTATTGCTAGTTCTTTCCCCCTGTGGTCTGGGACTATGCCCAGAATCCTGGGCTTCAAGAACTGTCTCTCCTGCCCTCACTTCTCCACAAGTGACAATCACCAATACTGTCTCTACTGCTTGCGGGAGCTGCATGTTGTTTGAATGTGCAGCATCTGCTGCTCATTTTCACTGCAAATATGCAAAGCTCATGAGCTTCAGTTAAGGAAACACGTTATGGAGAAGGCTCTGAGGCATCACTTTGATCTGTGCCAGGGAGACTCCCCCCACAAACTGGCCCCATCAGATGAGCAGCGCCCCTCCAAGAACAAACTTAGGAGCAGAGTTTACAGCTGCTAAGTCCAAGAACTGTTCTTCCCAGGCTTCCTATGAGAGTAGGGGGCACTCTCATGGTTGAAAGGACAGATCCCCCATAAAAGAAGCCTGAATTTGTTTTCTCCCACCCTGGTGGTACAGGCAGTCATAGATAGAGCAAGATCACAGTGTCCCAAGAACGCTCTGGTTGACAAGAGCTCAAAGAGGTTGAACCTCTTGGGAAGAAAGTCTTTTTCCTCAATGAGCCTGCAATTCTGTATAGCTAACTTTCAGGCCTTGTTAACCAAGTATAATTTTAACAATTACTCCAGGGTGGCTGATTTTTAAGGACAAACTTCCCTCTGATAACAGAGCCCAATTTCAGTCCTTCAGAGGAGGGCAAGTTAGTGGCAAAGACATCCCTTCAAGCTGCAGTGGACACAGCATCCAGAGGCTTAGTCACTAGCATAGTGATGAGCCTTGAGTCTTGGCCTCGCTCTTTGGGGTCCCCAGTGAGGTCCAGAACATCATACAGGACCTGCCTTTCAACGAGTCACATTTTTTTCAACAAGGAAATGTATGAGTCCCTAGATTGATTGAAAGACTCAAGGTCAACTCTATGGTCCCTGAGACTTTATACTTCAGCCCCAATGAGACAACACCAGAGGCAGGTGTATTAGGACAAAGCCACTCTCTCCACAGACGTTCTACCATAAGTGTCCAGCTGAACCCCTGTTTAAATGTCAGAGGACTCAGAGGCCTTGGTTTTCAGCCCCCTCTGCTTACCACAACCTTTACCCATTCCTAGCCGTACACTAAGGTCTACTTTTGACCCTTCGGTCAAGATCTGCCCACCTCTATTGATGCCACCCACCTTTACCCCCCTTATCTTTGTGGGCTGTCTCTCATTTTTCTCCCACAATTGGGCCTCTGTCACAACAGACACTTGGGTCTTAGAAGTTATACATCAAGAATATTCCATAGAGTTTCTCTCCCTCCTTCTTCTCAAACCCCCTTCCCTCTCCCCCTTCAGGAGCCACTCTCACAGGTGATCCTTCAACAGGAGATGGACTCCCTCCTCCAATGAGGGGCAGTAGAATGAGTGCCATCTCAGTATCAAGGGAGATTGTTCTGTTCCTCTTGTTTGTTAGTCCTTAAAAAAGATAGAGGGTGTAGACCCATTCTGGACCTTCAACAACTGAACATCTTAATTTGAGAGTCAAAATTCAGGATGGTTACACAGGTATCAATATCATATGGTTCATGGCTGTCAACATGACGCTTATTTTCATGTAGATATTCCTCCGTCCCACAGAAAGCTCCTTTGGTTTCTAGTTGGTCAGGAACATTTCCAGTTCAGAATCCTTCTGTTTGGACTAGCAACAGCACCCTGAGTATTCACAAAGGTCTCCTCAGTTATAGCAGCCTAAATCAGGGTTACACAGTTATCCCATATCTTGATGATATCTTTTTAAGGCCCGGCTTGACAAAGCCCTGACTGGGATGATTTAGTTAGGGTTGGTCCCGCTTTGAGCAGGGGGTTGGACTAGATGAGCTCCTGAGGTCTCTTCCAACCCTAATCTTCTATGATTCTATGATGATTGGCTCCTAGTAGGTTGCTCCAGCCATGAGGTCAGAGTGGTGACTTTGTTCCTGCTCCATATTCTAGCAACACCGGGTGCCTGTGTGAACAAAGAAAAGTAAATTTTAACTCACACAAAGACGATAAACTTCATTGGAGCGACACTGGGCTCCATTTCAGCAAGAACTTTCCTTCCCACGTAAATATTTCAGTTAATGAGCCAGCTGATAGCGCAGATTATTTGCAGACCAAGGACTACAGTCAAGGTATGCCTTTCTCTTCTAGGCCACATGGCATCATGCACGTATGTTATATCATTTGCCAGAGCCTATAGGCCTGGCTCTGGTTGGTCTACTCACTAGACAAGGATCACATCAACACCAGAGTGGACTGTTACCACCTTGGTCATCACCTGTTTTACCTGATGGTCAAACCTGGATTGAGTGACAGTTGACATACCCTTCATCGCTCCCACTCCCAGTACCACCAGATGTATCCCTTATGGGTTGAGGTGTTCACATGAAGAACCACACCATACGAGGTGCCTGGACTCCACGAGAGGGAGTTTTTCTCTTGCTCATTCATTTAAGTAACATTGGACATCATCACCATGGTCTCTTACATAAACGAAGGTGGAGCAATATCTCTATCCCTAGCTTAGAAGCAGTCATGCTTTGAAACTGATGCACATGATCAGAAACTGCATCACTGTCCAAGCTGCTTACTTTCCGGGTGCTCAAAACACCTTAGCAGGCAACCTGAGCAGACACTTCTCTACAGACTAGGAGTGGGGGATACACAGTTCTATCCTGAGTGGGATATTCGCTCAATGGTGAACACCTCAGTTGGATCTCTCTGCATTCCAAATGAACAGGAAGCTTCCCTTGTACTGCTCCAGAGGAGCTATTGGTCCCAGCTCTAGGGCAGTGCTCTCCTGTTGTCATGGACAAATAAACTCAGATATGCGTTTCCTCCTATTTCCCTGTTACAACAGATCTTGAGATTGACGTTCTCAGGGGCTCTGGGAACCAAAACTGTCTGGGCCAGTTGAGTGCTAGGAGAAAGATCTGCCATGACATAGCCAGAATTAATCTGTCCTCTTATCAGGATCCACCCCTTCCCTGATCTCCTTATTCAGGAAGGGGGCAGAATCAGACACCCCAATCCAGATCCATTCCACTTAAAGGTCTGGTGTTTGGGTGGGCACTGGAACTAGAATGAACTTGCTTGGCAGCCATTCAGGCTGTTCTTACTCAAAGTAGGAAAGACTTGACTGGAAACTGCCTCCTAGCTAAATGGAGACATTTTGCTGGGTCTAGGATAAGCAGCCTTCTCCAAGTTCTGCAGGTATCCTAGTCACTTTAGATTACCTCCTGTTTTAAAAAAAACTCAGATCATTCCGTTAGCTCACTGCAGGACCAGCTTACAGCAACCAGTGCCTTCCTTTCTTCAGTGAACAGGCCATCTTTACTTAGCCTATGACAGTGAAATTCATGGAAGGCCAGTCAGGACTTTTCCTCCAGTCATCAAACCTTCACCTCAGTGAGACCTCAATCTCATCCTATCAGCACTCAGTAGGCCTCCATTTGAACCCTTGTCAACATGCTCCATGTCCCACCCGTCCATGAAGGTAACTAGAAGGATGAACAAGATGGGAGCCCTCATGGAAGACCCACCGTATACTGTTTTTCACAAGGAAAAGTCTCCATTTGCCTTCATCCTAAATTCCTCTCCAAGGTTATTTCTGAATTGCATGTCAATCAAACGATCCATATACCTGTTTTATTCCCCAAACGTCGTACCTCCACTGAAGAAAGAAGACTTCATTTCCTTGATGTCAGATTTGTGTTGGCATTTGACCTGCAGAGGACCCAACCTATCAGAAAGTCACCAAGGCTATTTCTTGCCATAGCAGAAAGTTCAATAGGACAAACTATATCCTTTCAGAGAATCTCTTAATGGATTTCTGGGTTCACCATCGGATAGTATCAATTTGTACATATCCCACTGCCTGTTGGATAAGGGGACACTCCACGAGAGCACAAGCTGCCTCTACAGCATGTCTGTAGGAAGTACCTACACTGGATCTATGCAGAGCAGCTACCTGGAGTTCCATACACACAGTCACAAAGCATTATGTACTGATTCAGGCCTCCACTGCAGATGCAGCAGTGGGAACTACAGTACTTCAAGCATCTTTGCTGCTGGCATCCTTGCACCCCCCCTTCCAGTCTAAATACTACATGTCAATCACCCACATGTGGAATACACATGGGGACCAGCACTTGAAGAAGAAATGGAGGATACTTACGTGTAAGTGTAAGTTCTTTGTTATATGTGCTCTATATCTGTATTCCGCTACCTGCTCTCCATCCCCTCTGCTTCAAACCCTGCTGGATTCGCTTTAAGAGGAAGAGCTGGAGAGGCATCAGCCTCTTATGCCCCTGGTCTGGAGCGTGAAGAGAACTACTGCGTATGTGCAGGCAAATGGACACTTTGTTAGAATTTCCAGACTTATGTTCATGGTTTCCATGTGTACCCATGTGTATAATACAGATAGGCACCACGCATCTGAAAGAACTTCCTGTTACCGGTAAGTAACCTAATTTTCCTTCACACAGTGTGGATCAGAATAGTAACTAAGGGCTTGCCTGCACTGTGCTGGCGAAGTGCACTAGAAGAGCGCTGTAAAGCGATCTAATGTGCCGTGCCCTAACTGTCCTGTGTAGACCCTGTTGGTGCACTCTAAAAGGTAGCTGGTTCACATTAACATAGTCTGTTAATGCAAACTAAGTACCTTTTAGAGTATGCCAACAGGGTCTATTTGGGGCAGTTAGAATACAGCATGTTAGAGCACTTTACAAATCACAACCCTCTGGCACGCTTTGCTGCACAATGTAGACAAGCCCTTAATTTGTTTATTTCTTATTAGGAGGCATCAATCACAACTCCATAAGATAGGTTGAGTTCTGTTTTGCATTTGAATCAGTGATTCAGCCTCTTTATGTATAAAAAATATAGCATATCTTCCCCAAACTTACAGCAATTATTTTAAGTACAAAATGTATTTTCTGAGAATTTACAAATAAATCAATTGATTAGTTTGAGTTAAAATGAATGAAAAGCCGTGTCCTTTAAGAAATTTATTATCACTCAGGTGCTTTTTGTCCTAAATGATCTCAGGAATAAAATAGCACAGATCCTTCAACCTTTCCTTATAGATAGATTAATTTTGTTTGAAGAAATTAGGTTGTAATTCATCTAAATTATTAACAGTTTTTGTACTTAATTGTTATGATTACATGGCTAAAGATAGGATAATTTCAACAGCACAGGTAACTTTTAAGTGGGTCCATTGTGATGTCAAATACTGAATCAATCATCACCACTTCTCTACAGCTAACTTGCAGACAACAATTCTAATGGTTGTAGTGAGTCAGTGGTATGAGAACATGTATTAAGTTCTCACTGATAGATTCCTTGGTCCAACTGTCACTTCTTTTTAAAGGTTCCATGGCTATATGCTAGCTTCAGCTTCAATGCTTGAAAGGTTCCTATGGAAGTGGGCTCCCTTTACCCCTTTAACATTGCATCAGTCTCATGAACACTGCCCTTAGACTATAAATTAAGGGTCAGATTTATCCATATGATTTGGGGGTAATTACAATATATCTTTAAGTAAGCAAAGGAGGCACTACTCTGGGTTGTGCAAAATGACCTCACTGCACATTAAATGGTGGAGGCTGCTGTCTGACTTGTTGGAAAAGGTGTGTGCCCCTTTAAGGCTAGAGAGCAAGTGAGTGACTTTCTGCTGCAGCTGCAGACCAGGTTCGCGTGTGGAGATGTTGACCCATCCCCCTCCGGTGACTGGAAGAGAGGGGAGACTATATAAGTGCATGTCAATGTAGGTAAAGCCCTCTTTTGTTTGGACCAGGGGTAACAGCACCCACCTCCCCACACATGGAAGTGGTGGAATACTGGGTTTTGTCAGGATCTGCTGTGGGCATTATGCTAGTCACTCCTTTCTCAGGGGGTTGGGAAGGAATTTTTCTCTCACCACCAGATATGCCAAGGCAAAGTGGGTTTTTTTGCCTTCCCCACAGCAGGTTTTGGGGGCTTAGTTGGGGCAAACATAAAACAGGAGTTAGGCTATGGTGTCGCAACTTATTACTTAACTGTGAGGTGGATGTCCAGTGCAGGTACTCTGAATTGAAGGGATACAATGATTAGATAAAATGAATTGGTAAAGGATTTAAAGGAGGTATTCTTTAAAGGAGAGGAAATGGGGGTGGGGAAGTTCAGGGCTCCTATGACTAATACAGGAGAGAGCCATGCCCTCATATTTTTTGTAACCCCTCCCCCAATCCTCATTTGAGGAGGGAATAGTGAGGTCCCAGCAGCGGGTTGGCTGGGGACCAAGATGGGTAATGGGGACGGTTGACGGAAGCCCCCTAGATATATAATGAAATGATTATGGAATTATCTGCACTGTATCCTTTTATCTGCTGGGCACTCCCAGATATTTAAGAATAAAGTTTTGTCCTATTTAAACCATATATAGTGTTTCCTGTCCTCCTTCTAGCATAGCCAGACAATGGCTGTAAATTAGTTGTCAAGTGATTAAAAAATTAGTCGCGATTAATTGCACTGTTAACAATACAATACCATTTATTTTAAGTATTTTTTGATGTTTACAATTTGCAGGAGATAATGCTGCCTGTTTCTTGTTTACAATGTCACCTGAAAGTGAGAACAGGCATTCATGTGGCACTGTTGTAGCTGGTGTTACAAGTTATTTATATACCAGGTGTGCTAAAGATTCATATGTCCCTTCATGCTTCAACCACCATTCCAGAGGACATGCTTCCATGCTGATGATGGGTTCTGCCTGATAACCATCGAAAGCAGTGTGTACTGATGCATGTTCATTTTCATAATCGAAGTCAGATGCCACCAGCAGAAGGTTCTTTTTGTGGGGGGCGAGGGTTCTGTAGTTTCACATCAGAGTGTTGCTCTTTTAAGACTTCTAAAAGCATGCTCCACACCTTGTCCCTCTCAGATTTTGGATGGCACTTCAGATTCTTAAACCTTAGGTCGAGTTCTGTAGGTATTTTTAGAAATCTCACATTGGTACTTTCTTTGCGTTTTGTGAAATCTGCAGTGAAAGTGTTCTTAAAACGAACATGTGCTGGGTCATCATACAAGACTGCTATAAGATTAAATATATGCAGAATGCAGGTAAAACAGAGCAGGAGACATGCAATTCTTCCCCTGAGGAATACAGTCACAAATTTAATTAATGCATTATTTTTTTAATGAGCATCCTGTCCTCTGGAATGGTGGCCGAAGCCTGGACAAGGCATACAAATGTTTAGCATATCTGGCATGTAAATACTTTGCAACACTGGCTACAAATGCTCTCTTGGCAGCTACAAGTGTGGAGCATGGAGAGAAAAAAGAGATGAAATTGAGTTGCATGAAGTAACAAAAAAAATCCATGGTATAATGCCCTGATATTGTATTATGATGATTGAATGATGATGATGTATCCTTATTTTCTGAGTACACTGTCATAATAATTAAACATAGCACAAATGTCATGACACAATGTGAAGACTTCCCACTGTGATTATTTCACTTTCTGTGGAAGAAGTGAGCCTTCAATATCTTTATCAGTGATTTAGATTATGGCACAGAGGCTACACTTATAAAGTTTGTGGACGAAACCAAGCTCAGAGGGGTTCCAAGTACTTTGGAAGATAGGATTAAAATTCAAAATGATCTGCTCAAACTGGAGAAACGATCTGAAGTAAATAGGATGAAATTCAATAAGAACAAATGCAAAGTACTCCACTTAGGAAGGAACAATCAGTTGCACGCATACAAAATGGGAAATGACTGCCTAGGAAGGAGTACTGCAGAAGCGGATCTAGGGATCATAGTGGATTACAAGCCTAATATGAGTCAACACTGTTGCAAAAAAAGCAAACATCATACTGGTACAGTATGTATTAGCAAGAGTGTTGTAAGACATGAGAAGTAATTATTCTGCTCTACTCTGCACTGATTAGGCCTCAGATGGAGTATTGTGTCCTGTTCTGGGTGCCACATTTCAGGAAAGATGTGGACAAATTGGAGAAAGTCCAGAAGAGAGCAAAAAAAAAAAGATTAAAGATCTAGAGGACATGATCTATGAGGGAAGAGTAAAAAAATTGGCTTTGTTTAGTCTGGAGAAGAGAAGACTGAGGGCAGATATAACAGTTTTCAAGTACATAAAAGGTTGTTACAAGGAGGAGAGAGAAAAAAATATTCTCATTAACCTCTGAGGATAGGACAAGAAGCAACGAGTTTAAATTGCAGCGAGGGATGTTTAGGTCGGACATTAGGAAAAACTTCCTGTCAGGAATAAATTGCCTAGGGAGGTTGTGGAATCTCCATCATTGGCAGTTTTTAAGAGCAGATTGTCAGGAATGGTCTAGATTATACTTAGTCCTGCCTTGAGTGCAGGGGACTAGACTAGAAGACATCTTGAGGTTCCTTCCAGTCCTACAATTCTATGATTCTGCAGCAGCCAGATGTTCAACATTTTTTTCCTCCCTATTCTTGCAGTTTGTTTTGCCGTTTTCCGAACAATGGGGAGTTAATTGGATTACAGTACTTGTTCCCTGCAGCCAGGCAGTAGGGAGTCAAGGAGCCAGAGCTGGAGTTCAGATTCTAGACAGGGAGTAAGAGAAACCAGAAATTTAGATTGGTGATCTGGGTTGCCTGCAGAACAGTGCAGCAGCTGTAGCCAAGAGCTGGGGAGATCAGGCATTGATTCCATTGCATCAAAACTCCCTCCTTCCCTGGTTCATACGGGGGAAGAAGATGCTGAGTCGGACTGCCTGGAAAACCTCAATGTGAGTGAAACCTGGCTGCCTGGAGAGCATGGTGAGGGGAAAAAAACCTTCCTCTAAAATAATCATGCTTGATAATCCCCAATGAATTTTACGGTGATTTAATTTCAAGCATGAGCCTAGTTTGTGTGTGTGTTTTTTTTTTTGTGGTGATGGAAAATGGGAATAAAGGATATTTTTGATGATAGAAAACATTGGTATGGAATTTGGTGGTTGACGTGACAGAATTTGGTCCCACTGTACAGAGAGTACACAGAACCCGGGCTAGTAGTTATTACAAGTGATTCTTCCCACTGAAATATTCATGGAAATCGGCTTAAAACACTACTTTGTTTAGCTTGCTCAGAATTATTGTCACATTACATAAAGACCTTGAAAATGAGTCCGCTGGCCAGGATATCTCAATTCATTGGTATAATAATAATGTAACTTTATCTAAATTGCAGTGAAAATGAGATTTAAGAACCTTTATGACATAAAGGATGTATACACAATGTATGCATAACTATGTATATTTTAAAATAATTATTTTATTAACATAGTTTGCTGGTAGCACCGAGATGGTCAGTTGAAACAGATACATTATTCCTCTGCATAAACACCTCCTAATCTCAAAATATGTCTGTTTCATTTCTAGGATACACTTTATACCACAATGATTGTATAGTGTTTGCTGCTGTAAAAAGCATGTCTGTAAGAAGCCCATTAATAGTACTATGTGGAACAAACATCAGTGAAGATTTTTCTAACTTAGGCTTTTCTAGCACTTCAGATAGTAATTGGAAACCCTGCTCACTTTTCAAGTAATCTATCTACTTTGGGAATTTGCTTTTCTGAGATATTAATGTTCATGTCTATATAATGGGCTATTTCAATATATAACCTATATTTGACGTAGGATAATATCAAGGGAACTGTTTTAGAGTGGTACACACTACATGGCATAGCAGTAGTTTTCTCCTGCCACCTAATTAGTTCTGTAGCTCTAGTGGTAGAAGTCTGTGCAGAAACACTGCAGGTTTAGGGTTCAAACTGCTGAACTTTCCTGATTGTGGGTTGAAGGGAATTCCACACTTGTACATAATATAATTTATTTTTACCTTTTTCCTTAAAAAAAAAAAAAACTAGGAAAATAACCTTACAATCTTAATTTTACTCACTTGTGTGTGTGCATTTTTTTTCACAGTCTTTAATTCCATGGTCACATACTGTTTGTTTCAAAGGACCTTATAGGTGGAGGGATATGAAATACAGTATCAATAATAATCTTTTTTAAAAAAACCCTAATGATATTCAATAATAGGTTTTCTATAAGAATATGGCATGATGCACAGGTACATCATGATGTGGAATAAAGTTTTTATTGACATGTACTTGGGATGATTTATATCACTATTACTGTCCCTGCCAAACAGTGTGATCATCCCAAACCTTTGCAAATAAATTTTTTATTCCACATTTTCACATATTCTTTATATATTCACTCAAACTATCATGTAAATAGGAAGAACAAAGCATATAAGGTGAATAATGTGTGTTTTGGAAAATGATCAATTGGAAAGATTTTTTTGTTTAAAATTTTATTATATATATGCTTAAGGATTAATATATAAAATATACTCACTTTAGAGCTCAATCTAATATTTGGTTGTACTGCATAGCAAAATATCAAATGGGTATTTAAAAATTGTGCAGTTTCGCACTACATTTTCTTCTACTTGTAAGCTAAATTACCTTTTCAACTAAATCTATATTAAAGATACATAATGTTATCTGGCTGGAAATCCTAAACTGTAAAAGACAACTAGTGTGGTAGCTGAAATTTGTAAAGAGTAGTTAGTTTTTAAGTGTATTAATTAAACAATAATTCTCTGATATTGACTCATTTGGCCATAATGATTTGTCTTGCATGATAGTATACTGATTCAATAGATGTTTAGAGTTTTCTAAGTTTTTTTATTATTATATTTCTCCTACTAAGTGCAATTTAATACTTAGCTACTGAAAGTGTTTATTATTACTGTTATGCTTTAGATCAAAAGAAAGATAGCATAGTTTATGTTATAAAGCATCAAATAATTTGATCTTTGTACCTTGGCAATAACTAAAAGTAGTGGACTGAAGTTCAGATTTATATAGTGAATGAGTCTGAGTAGTTTTCTGTGCCATTAGCGGAACAAATTAAACTTTCACTGGTTGAGTGCATATTTCTAAACAGTGTAGTGTGGGAGGATTATCAGCCAGTTAGTCTTATTGTTTTATTGGTAGCAGAGCAGATTTAAACCAAATTTTCCCATGTCAGAGGTTCTGTACTAAAAATCCCAGAAGTTCTGCTAAGAAATTTATGAAGTGGTATGAAAGTAAATTACTGAAGATCCATCAAAGCAAGTATGTTATTAATTGACAATTTATTGACTTCATCCTCAGTGCTAGTTTAAAAGAAAAAAAAAAGATGAGGTTTCAGATTATACTTTGAAAGCTGTGTGAGGTCTTTTGTAAGATATTTCAGTTAAGCTGTAATTAATTAACTTAATTAAACAAATATTAGTAAAAGAGTAAAAACACACTTATTCTTATGGATCTATAAAAGTAGTAGTCATGGGCTTAATATAAATAACTAATGGAAAGTGTGAATCTGAGTCTGTTTAGGACAGAATGCAACACTAGTTATCTTTGATCTTCTGAGAAATGTAGTCCTTTCTCAAGTAAATCTCCCATTAACATCATCGATTTATTGACTAAGAACTGCCGGGTCCTTACCCTCCAGGTTAAGGTTAGTAATATACTACTGTTCATCACACTGAACTATTGCAATATGTCTAAGTGGGTTTAATTCAAACAGCATTGTCATTTACTTTCATTGTTTATTACTTTACCTTACATTGTGTGGGCTGTGTATTACAGCAGAAAGATTCCATCCCATGATGTATTCTTGTCTCTTCCACTGACTTACTGACCTTGTCTGTGTCACCTAACTTCTTTTGTATATCAATTTATGTATAAAATGTGCTATAACATAATCTACTTCAAAGGAGTGTTGTGAAACTTACTGTATAGTGCTTTCAGAATCTCATTTGGAAGGTACAACATGGAGTGTGGAATATTATAAATGAGTGTACTTGTATCTTTAAGCATTAGTAAAACTTTGATATAAAAAATATTTTTACACCATCTAAATGAGATTTTCAATAGTGGCTAAATAAGTGAAGCACCTAACTCCTCCCACTGACTTTCAGTGGAAGTGGGGAACCTAACTGCGTTAGTCATTTTTGAAAAAAATCCCATCTCCAGTCTTTTTGATTCATCCGTAATTTAAATATGTTGTCTCTTGAATTTGTGTGTATGTGAAGATGCATTATAAATTTGTGCTCTGCTAATACATTTTCCTATTAGTAGAAATCCCCAAAGCCTCCTTCACGTAAGACCTGATCAAGTGCTTACTGAAGTCATTAAGAGTCTTACCACTGGCTTGAATGGATGCTATACTGGGGAAGAGAGAGCTCATTGAGTATGACTCAAAGTTCAATTTCTTATGAAAATATTATAATGAATAAA
The DNA here is from genome assembly GCF_016161935.1 of Mauremys reevesii. NCBI lineage: Eukaryota > Metazoa > Chordata > Testudines > Geoemydidae > Mauremys > Mauremys reevesii. The sequence goes on from NC_052624.1 coordinate 249,318,435, forward strand.
AAAATTAGAACAACAACTTTTAATACATTACAACAGTATTAATTCTGGAATAAAATCACTTTTATCCTGGAATGGTGTCTCCATATGGGGATCAACTCCAGAATATCTAAAGCATGATAGTTTATTCTGCTATGGTTATGCCACTCAATTTCCCCATGTAGACAAGCTCTTGGAGGTTTACCTAATCAGAAATATTGTTATTAGCATAGACAGTATCTAAAGTTGTCCTTCCCTTTTTAGTGAGGGCCTCGGAGCTACCTGAAGCTGCTTCCTTAGTATTTTTTGAGTCAGCAGTGATCTAAATATTTTCTTTACTAATGTCAACTTTATCTACTTGTGCAATTTTGTATATGCTTTTCAAGTACTTTTCCATGTAAAAATCAACTTTTGAAATGCGTTGCTGACTTCTACAATTCAAAGATTTCCTAAATTAATTAGGGCTGTCGATTAATCACAGTTAACTCATGCAATTAACTCAAAAAAATTAATCACGATTAAAAAAATTAATCACAATTAATTGCAGTTTTAACTGCGCTGTTAAACAATAGAATGCCAATTGAAATGTATTAAATATTTTGGGTGTTTTTTCTACATTTTCATATATATTGTATTGTGTAATTGAAACCAAAGTGTATATTATTTTTTATTACAAATATTTGCACTGTAAAAATAATAATAAAAATAAATAGTATTTTTCAATTCACCTCATACAAGTACTGTAGTGCAATCTCTTTGTTCTGAAATCGCTTTGTTGTGAAAGTGCAACTTACAAATGTAGATTTTTTTTGTTACATAGTGTTTTGTTCACTCAGTCCTACTTCTTGTTCAGCCAATCCCTAAGGCAAACAAGTTTGTTTACATTTACAGGAGATAATGCTGCACTCTTCTTATTTACAATGTCACCAGAAAGTGAGAACAGGCATTTGCATGGCACTTTTGTAGCCAATATTGCAAGGTATTTACATGCCAGATATGCTAAACATTCATATGCCCCTTCATACTTTGGCCATCATTCCAGAGGACATGCTTCCATGCTGATGATGCTCGTTTAAAAAAAAAAAAAGTGTTAATTAAATTTGTGACTGAACTCCTTAGAGGAGAATTGTATGTCCCCTGTTCTGTTTTACCAGCATTCTGTCCTATATTTCATGTTATAGCAGTCTTGGATGATGACCCAGCACATGTTGTTCATTTTAAGAACACTTTCACTGCATATTTCACAAAATGCAAAGAAGATACCAATGTGATATTTCTAAAGATAGCTACGGCACTTGACCCAAGGTTTAAGAATCTGAAGTGCCTTCCAAAATCTGAGAGGGATGAGGTAGGGAAGCATGCTTTCAGAAGTCTTAAAAGAGCAACACTCCAATGCGGAAACTACAGAACCTGAACCACCAAAAAAGAAAATTAACCTTGTGCTGGTGGCATCTGTCTCAGATAATGAAAATGAACATGTGGCGGTCTGCACTGCTTTGGATTCTTATCGAGCAGAAGCCATCATCAGCATGGACTCATGTACCCTGGAATCATGGTTGAATCATGAACGGACATATGAATCTTTAGAGCATCTAGCACATAAATATCTTGCAATGCTGGCTACAACAGTGCCATGAGAATGCCTGTTCTCACTTTCAGGTGACATTGTAAACAAGAAGCGGGCAGCATTATCTCCTGCAAATGTAAACAAACTTGTTTCTCTGAGCGATTGGCTGAACAAGAAGTAGGACTGAGTGGACTTGCAGGCTCTAAAATTTTACATTGTTTTATTTTTGAATGCAGAATTTTTTTTGTCCATAATTCTACATTTGTAAGTTCAACTTTCATGATAAAGAGACTGCATGACAATACTTGTATGAGGTGAATTGAAAAATATTTCTGTTTTTTATAGTGCAAATACTTGTAATTAAAAATATAAAGTGAGCACTGTATTCTGTGTTGTAATTGAAATCAATATATTTGAAAATGTAGAAAATGTCCAAAACTATTTAAATAAATGGTATTCTATTATTAACACTGCGATTAATTGCATGATTAATTTTTTTAATCGCTTGACAGCCTTAAAATTAATGCATTGTATAATATATAACTGAGTGAAGATATTTCTTCCACAGTATTTGCTGTACTGTATTTGCCCATGTTGCAAATATAAAAAGGTTTTACATCTTAATAATTAAGCAATTAGCAACATTGCTGGACACAAAGGACAAAAAATTAGGAAGCTATAGTCAATCTGTGTTATTTAATATCATACAATTCCAATTTTCTAAACTGAAGGAACATTATGCAATGTTTTAATAGCAGTTTATTGTAGTTTGAAGTATGGTTCTCCATCTTGTAGTGCAAAACGTTTATTCAGTAAAAGCTCAGCTTGATTGTGTATACCAGGGGTGGGCAAACTTTTTGGCCCAAGGGCCACATCAGGGTTGCAAAACTGTATGGAGGGCTAGGTAGGGAAGGCTGTGTCTCCCCAAGCAGCCTGGCCCCCACCGTCATCCAACCCCCTCCCATTTCTCACCCCCTGACTGCCCCGTCAGAACTCCCAGCCCATCCAACCTCCCCCCCACACACACTTTGTGCCCTGACCACCCCCTCCCGAGACCCCCCGACCCTAACTGTCCCCCAGGCTCTCACCCCCTATCCAACCCCCCGCTCCCTATTCCTGACTGCCCTGCCTCTATCCACACCCCTGTTCCCTGACAGGCCCCCTGGGCCTCCCACGCCTATCCAACCCCCCCATTCCCCGTCCCCCGACTGTCCCCACCCCGAACCTCCATCCCATCCAACTGCTCCCTGTCCCCTGTCTGCCCCCTGGGATCCCCTGTCCCATATCCGATGCCCTGGCCCCCTTACCATGCTGCTCTGGCAGCCGTGCCACCCGGCCGGAGCCAGACACGCTGCCACACTGCCCTGCAGGAGCTCTCAGCCCCGGTGCTCAGAGCGCTGCACACATGGCGGTGTGGCTGCGGAGGAGGAGCCAGGGGCTAGCCTCCCCGGCCAGGAGCTGAGGAGCTGGTCAGGATGGTCCTGGGGGCCGGATGTGGCCCATGAGCCATAGTTTGCCCACCTCTGGTGTATACTGTGGTCTTGATTCACCAATGTGTTTCCACATTTATGCTCGGATACTCCATTAAAATGAATTAAATTACACCAGAAGAATACTGGAATAAGACTGAACAATGAATCAAGCCCTATAGATCTTTGATAATTAATTTTATTTGCATATGTAAATAATTTTTTAAAAGACATGAACTTTGTGAGAGCTCTTCTAGGCACAGCTGAGGAGAAGGGTACCTCATCCTGTCCAGTCTCTTGGCTCTCAGCACCCTCTTGCCTCAAGATGTCACATGAGGAAAATGCTTGAGAAACCCTTGTGGGGTGAAATCTCTAACCCATCAACTCTTCTGTTAGTTTTGGCAAAGTGGTAAGAGGATTTGCTTTCCTTTGCATCCTGCTTGAACCTTATTATTCACAGATTGGAGGCTTGCATGTGGTAGCCAACTCGTTCTCGGGCTGTGGGACTATTTCATTGCTGTGTAAACCTCCAGGCTTGGGCAGGAGCCCAGGCTCTAGGACTTTGAAGGGTTGGAGGGCCCAGTGCTCAGTCTCCAGCCCGAGCCCAGAAAGCTACATAGCCCCGTGAACCCAAATTGGCTAGCACAGACCAGCCATGTGTGTCTAGTTGCTGTGTAGACATGCCCTTTGAGTCTTAATACCAAAGGGAGAAAATTCACCCAAGAAAGATATGTGTTGAGAAGAAAACAAGATTTGGTGAAACTAAATATATTTAAGTTAATATATATTAACTAAAGCTGTGGGCTGAGAGATAAAGGAGTAAAATTTCATTCTATAGTAGTAGAAATCTATAGTAGAATTTTTTGAGTTTATTATTGCTAAGTAAGGCTACGTTTTAGTCACGGGTATTTTTAGTAAAAGTCATGGACAGGTTACGGGCAGTAAACAAAAATCCACGGCCCGTGATTTGTCTGACATTTACTAAAAATAGTGGTGACTAAAACTCGAGACGGCCTGCCTGGGGGCCCCGTGGGTGCTGGGGGAGGGTGGCCTGGGTGCTGGGGGGGATGGCTGGCGGCAGTGTGCGGCCCAGGATCCCTGCTGGTGCTGGGGGTTGGGAGGTTGGCGGAGCTGGTAGGCTCCCTACCTGGCTCCGTGCCTCTCCCCCACCCAGTAGCAGAATTTAGGCATGGGAGGGGGCAGGGGACTGGGGCACAGGATAGGGTGAGGCGGGCTCTGGGTGGGGAGCAGTGGGCCAATGGGAGCAGGGTTTGTGCCCTGGGTGGAGGCAGGATGCAGAGCTGCCTGGCCACAGCTCTGCTTAGCAACTGAGCGAGGGGGGTGTCGCCGCTTCCGGGGAGCCACCCAGGTAAGTGCTGCCCAGAGCCTGCCTCACTCCCGTTCCATGCCCCAACCCCATGCTTCCTCCCCCTCCCACACCCAAACTCTTCTGCTGGGGAGGGGGGGCGAGACTGCTCCAGCAGTCTGAGCCAGGTGTACTGGCCACTGGAAAGTCACAGAATCTGTGAATTCTGTGACCTCTGCGACAAACTCACAGCCTTAATTATTGTCCTTAAAAGAAAAAATCTATTTAACTGGAGAAGCTACTTTTCTAACATTAATCGCCACATGCATCTGAGAGCAGGATGGAGCTACAGAATTCATTAGTAACATAAGAGCTCCTTTACACTGGTAAATGAAATTTCCATTGAAGGTAATAGAGATGCTGGTACTTCCTGACAACAGAATCTAGCGCCCACAAAAGTTCCTTTAGAACCAATGTCAGTGCTTTGTAAATCACATGGTTCAGTATGTTGCCTGCCAGTAAATGTTACCATTGAAACTTTCATGATCTTTGAATCCTTGGCTATTAATTTCACACTCTGTTTCCCACTAAAGAGCATCCATGAGTTAATGGACAGTTGCACAGATTTTTCCAGATTCTGATGAGTGGGAGCTTCCTTCTGATAATATTTAAGTTTTCAGTGTGGGTGAGGGGAGGGACACATTGGGAATGCACAACTGAAAGGTCAGATATCCATTCATACATGTTTACACAAACAAAATGTTACTTTTTGTCTTTAAGATTGTTTTGTCTCCTTGAAAATATTACACCATTCTTTTTTTCTTTGTAAAAGTCCAGACCAGAATTCTTTATCTCTTCTCTATTGTGTCTCCTTGTCAACTGCTCCTGGTGCAGTCTCTCTAGGGGTCCCAGCTTCCTTGTAATTGGCCCCTTTAATTTGCTTACAATTAGACCAGTCTATAAACTCCTACCCTAAATTAAGTTTGTCAGCCCTTAAACTTCAGGGCTTGCAGTCATCTTTTGTCTCCTCCTTGTCAGTTTTTGAGAGCGAGCCTGGGGTGGGGCTGTTATCCTTTTGCTACCCTTTCTGCCTCACTTTTCCTCTTTGTCCTGGCTACTTTATAGTTGGACTTATTTTCTTTATTGGACACAGGTGTGAGTGCAGCCTCCACAATTGGCAGTTCTGGCCTGTAAGCAGGGAAGACTCTCCTTTCCCTTCTGCATGTGCTCAGTATGGGATTTGTAAACTCCATTACATTCCTCTGTTTATTCTTTGTAATCTTTTCTACTCTGTTAGCTCTCTGTCCTCCCCTATTTTACTGGTTGGATGCCTCTGGTTTCCCATGGCTTCCTACTTCTCTTGGTCACTTGCCTCAGTTTTTCCTTCCTATCTTTTTTGGTTCCTTTCCATACCCCTCTAGTCCTTTCTGCTATCTCTGTTGGGAACCTGCAACATGAAACTTAATTCTTTGGTAAATTTTACTCTGGAGCCCATGGAACAGAGCAAATAGGCTATTAGCTGCTAAGTTCTGCACTGTGGCTTTGCCCTATGTGGATTACAGGTTGATAAGTGAAACTTTAACAAATAATTAATTCCATTTCACTTTGGATATCCACTGTGCTATGCATAACGAATGGGAACACAGAGCGGGGGAAAGAGGAAGTGATGCTAGTAGGATGTCAAAGTAAAGACATGGGCTTGCAGGCAGGGTACACTGCTTCTTGCAGGAGAGCCAGCCAGATAAATCTCTGAACAGTTGTATGTAGATCCAAAGTGGTACTGAAAAATCCTTTAAAACGCCATTTACGATGTGATATACTAATCCAGAAGAGATACTACCACACTCCAATTTTTCTCAAATGCCAAAATTCAGTATTTTATTTTGAATTGCACCATGTCTTAAGCACTAGTAACAAAAGCTGTACCACTTTTCTAGGTAAGTTAATAGTGTTAGAAGAAAGTACATTCATTATAACCACTACTTTCTTAGTGTATGTGCAATAAAAAAGTAAAGAAAACACAAACTACTGTCTAGTCAACTGGAACTGCTAGAGATAATGTTACCAGAAGATTAATAGCTTTCAGGGAGTTAAAGAATTTACAACAGTGCACAGATTCATTAAATGTTTAGGGTTCTTTTGATATTGTATATCTATTATTTGATTTTTTTGTAAACTAAAAATCAGCTGGCAGACAAAATTAAATAACAATGTGTGATGGGGGCTTTCTCATAAGATAGATACTCACATTTAGAAAGCAAGATGGGGGCAAAAAGATGTTTCCTCTTTTACTGAATTTCAAGTTTTGTAGCCAGAAAAGTAAAATGTGATATAAAATGATTAAATACAGTACAAACCAAATTAAGCCACCCAAGCTGGAGTCTCTAGACCACCCAAGTCTTAGACCACACAAGGGACCAACAAGAGACAGTTGCCTGGAAAAGATGGCCTTTCACAAAAGGTTGAACAAATTGTGCTACAAACCTTGGAGTTATTTTACAGTGGTTTCTTCAGCTAGTGGGTCATCTTTTGGAGGTAGTCCTTATTGCAAATGTCTGTGTGAACATGTCCTCATTGCTGTGCCAGTGATCTTAACTCTACTATTGTTTCCTTTGGGAGTGAGAAAAAATTGGTAATTTTAGCAGAGTTTTTCCCAAACAGAGGTCCCAAGTCATGAAAAATGTGTGTGGTACCCTTTGTGAGTGAGATTTTGAATTAGAAATAATTGATGGATTTCATTTTCAAGACTTCAGGTGAGAAATCAAACCGATAACTCCCACTGATAAAAAACTTTATCCCTTTCGCTATCCAACTCCTTTCCCAGTTGTGAAAAATAAAACATGAAATCCAGAGGAGCAATAGACTATCAGGCTACACGACAGGACAACAGGACAGAGGGCATGGGATTTGTAGAGAGAGAAGCTAAATTATTTATTTTTTGCTTTGGCTTAGAAAAGATGATTGCTTGTTTAAATGAGGCACTATCAGATACATGAATTAGAAAAATGATGGAACAATTCAAGAAATTAAAGTTACAGGAAAACATCAAATGCTCTACTTTCCAATTGCTGGATATAAATAACTACAACCTCATAAGTTTTTAGATATTAAACATCATATTTTAACAGTAAAACATATCTAACAGTAAGATCTTAATCTTTCTGAAGTCAGAATTAAGGTTGTTTGGACTTAAGCATGTTTTTGAGAAATGGGAGGTGTGCATTTTAGATGGTTAAATATTGAAGAGGAAAGGGAGCTTCCTGAGGAATCTGAGAGCGTGTTCGGGTATTATGATGTTTGGATAATAGGGTATGTGAATTGAGGTTAATCTGCATGTTAATGTTGGGTGCTTAACTATTGAGTTCCTAGAGTTTTAGTGATAGTAAATGCACATGAGTAACCTTAATTATAAGTTAATCCTTTTTTTGGTTTTGGGTTTTGTTTTTGGCATTTTTTGTGGTGAAATATAAATGTAACTTCCAAGGCTTCCCTTGTATAACTCACTGTTCCTGTGAAACAGTTGTGGGCGTCAGATTTGGGCTATTTTTATTTACCTGATGAAACACCTGAGGCTAGATGTACACTGGTGTTAGTGTGCTGCAACTTATCTGTATGTTGAACATATCATGTACTCGCTGTTTGATTTAGGGAAGGTTGGGAATTCATTAGCTGGAGTGAAATCTTCAGGACAACTGAAATATTTTTTTTTTTACTCACTGCGCTTTTATCTCCTTTTCTTCTTTCTGTATTTCACGCTTCGTAATACTGTGGTGGTGATGCTAATGCTGATGAGGCAAAGCTTGGAACAAACTAGACAATCCATTTTTCTGTTATTTGGCTATTAAGTATACCAATCAAGTCTTTTATGTTTTTTTTAAATCAACAAGATAGGATTACCAAATAATCTATTAGTAATTTAGTAGTACCTGTGTGCGGCATATTTTGAGTATTTCACCCCTTTCATTAATTTTCACCTAGTTTCATATTGATGCTAATTCACTGAGAATCTATGTAAGCAGATTCTTGACAGGCAGTATATAAAGGGGAAATTTCTGGTTGAGGGTTTTGTTAACCTGACATTTCATGGTTTCACCTCATAAAACTGGCAAGGGACTCTGCACGGAATGTTAATGGGGTGAAGTAATGAATGCAGGATGGGATGTAAGACATGAGCAAGCATAAAGTCCATACTTCAAGGTTCTTGGGGGAGGTCCTTGCATACAGTAGCTTTAGTAATAGATAAAAGCAGTGGGAAGACTTTTAAAGCCAGCACTTGGATCCTCTCCCTCCCCTTCTCCCCCCTCCCTCCCCCATCCTCCCGCAACTCAAGCTTTGAACCTAAGTGATGTTTGTGTTATGGATATAGGAAAGTCTTTAAAGGAAAGCCATAGACATTTAATAATTTGGTCTTGTTGAAAGGAGCATAGTTGAAATAAACAGCTTTAACACAATTTTATAGCTTCATCTTTTTCTTCAATGTGATAGTCTGTGAATGAGATTTTTTTTCCAGTGGCATATGTATGTTGTGATGACCATTAAATATTTTAAGAGAAAAATGTCATTTTCTTTTAATAAAAATGTTAGTGCCTTTACTTCCACTTTAAAAATACTATTTCAGAGATCATCAGGAACAGCTAATTTAAAACACATGAGTTTGTCTCTCTCTTTGGGGAGCATTTATTGAATACTTTTCCTTAGCATTCCCATACAACATATAACAGAGAATATTTAGGGTGGGTGCTCTTTGCACAAAAACACGTATGCTTTATTAATAATAATATGAAGATCTCAGGTTTTTTGCAAACCTCCTAATTCTCCTCTGAGTTAGAGAACTTTGTAATATACACTTTTAACAAGTATACTGAGTTGTAGAAAAATTGAATTCTCAAGATGACACAGTTAGTCAGTATCAGAGGCAGGGTTAGATGCCAAGTTACTGATTTTCAAGAGAGTTTGGCAGCCAGGCAGATGAGTACAGGACCACATGCTCATGCAGTTGTCCCTGGTTCAGTATCCGATGCCTGATGGGAAGGACACCAAAATCAGAGTTAAAGAGGCAGGTTAGCAGGAGGGGTCTAGTAGATGGCATTCCTTGGCCTAAGAAACAGAAGAAAGAACTTCATACAGGTCTGAAATTGTTGCTGTTTACATTGGCTCGGAAGACTAAGAGATGGATTGTAGACCAGGCTGGAAAGCAATATGTGAAGCAACTGATAATAGATAAAAATGTTAGTTAGAACTGGCATGACACATTTCTTTTTGGACATAATGATTTATATATTAGATAAATGGGAATGCAATATGGTAGATAATACCTGATTTTTTTTATTAGAGCCTCCATTCTTCTAGGCATAATTCTGTGCTCTCAATGAATTAAAAACACTTTTTGACAATTTTGTACTCTGTTAACTTATGGTTTTTCTTGACAATATTGGAAAGGTTATAATATTAAGGATCTTAATATTTTCAGAATTTTGAGTAACATATAGTTAATATGCATTGCCAGTTCCTTTGGAAAAATTACTCTCTGATGCTTCAGGAAAATGCAGTGACTAGGAAAATCAAGCTTTATCTGGAAATAGAGGTTTTGTACTTCTGGTCACTATTATAAAAATAAAGTTTCATCTTTGCTTTACAAAGGTGTTTATCACTTGAATATTGACAAATATAAGTTGATAACAATGTAAGTCTAAGTTCCACCCTACTAGAACATGAGTGGTCGTACTGGGTCAGACCAAAGGTCCATCTAGCCCAGTATGCTATCTTCTGACAGTGGCTAGTGTCAGGTGCTCCAGAGGGAATGAACAGAACAGGTAATCATCAAGTGATCCATTCCCTGTTGCCATTCCGAGCTTCTGGCAAACAGAGGCTATGGACATCATCCCTGCCCATCCTGGCTAATAGCCATTGATGGACCTATTTTCTATGAACTTATCTAGTTCTTTTTTAACCCTGTTATAGTCTTGGCCTTCACAACATCCTCTGGCAAAGAGTTCCACAGGGTTGACTGTGTGTTCTGTGAAGAAATACTTCCTTTTGTTTGCCTTAAACCTGCTACCTATATATTTCATTTGGTGGCTCCTAGTTCTTGCGTTACGAGAAGGAATAAATAACACTTCCTTATTTACTTTCTCCATACCTTTCATAATTATATGGATCTCAATCATATCCCCCCTTAGTCGTCTCTTTTCCAAGCTGAACAGTCCCAGTCTTATTAATCTCTCTTCATATGGAAGCCATTCCATACCCCTAATAATTTTTGGTGCCCTTTTCTGAACCTTTTCCAATTCCAGTACATCTTTTTTGAGACAGCGCAACAACATAGGCGCGGAGTATTCAAGATGTGGGCGTACCATGGATTTATATAGAGGCAATATGATATTTTCCGTCTTATCTATCCCTTTCTTAATGATACCTAACATTCTGTTCACTTTTTTGACTGCCGCTCCACATTGAGTGGATGTTTTCAGAGAACTATCCACAATGACTCCAAGATCTCTTTCTTGAGTGGGTAACAGCTAATTTACCTCCATCATTTTATATGTATAGTTGGGATTATGTTTGCCAAAATGCATGACTTTGCATTTATCAACATGGAATTTCATCTGCCATTTTGTCGCCCAGTCACCCAGTTTTGAGAGATCCTTTTATAGCTCTTCGCAGTATGCCTGGGATGTAACTATCTTGAGTAGTTTTGTATCTTCTGCAAATTTTTCCACCCCATTGCTTACCCCTTTTTCCAGATCATTTATGAATGTGTTGACTAAGACTAGTCCCAGTACAGACCCCTGGGGGACACCACTATTTACCTCTCTCCATTCTGAAAACTGACCATTTATTCCTACCCTTTGTTCCTATCTTTTAACCAGTTACTGATCCAAGAGAGGACCATCCCTCTTATCCCATGGCAGCGTACTTTGCTTCAAAGCCTTTGGTGAGGGAGCTTGTCAAAGGCTTCTGAAAATCTAAATACACTATTTCCACTGGATCCCCCTTGTCCACATGCTTGTTGACCCCCTCAAAGAATTCTAATAGATTGGTGAGGCATGATTTCCCTTTACAAAAAACATGTTGACTCTTTCCCAACAAATTATGTTAATCTATGTGTCCGACAATTTTGTTCTTTACTATAGATTCAACATGTTTGCCTGGTATTGAAATCAGGCTTACTGGTCTGTAATTGCCAGGATCACCCCTAAAGCCTGTTTTAAAAATTGGTGTCACATTAGCTATCCTCCAGTCATTTGGTATGGAAGCTGATTGAAATGATAGGTTACAGACTATAGTTAGTAGATCTGCAGTTTCACATTTGAGTTACCAGGGGGAGAGAGAGCTCAGTTGTTTGAGAATTGGCCTGCTAAACCCAAGGTTGTGAGTTCAATCCTTGAGGGGGCCACTTAGGGATCTGGGGAAAAATCAGTCCTTGGTCCTGCTAGTCCGTGGTCCTGCTGGACTCAGTGACCTTTTGGGGTCCCTTCCACTTCTATGAGATAGGTATATCTCAAATTATTAAAAAAATTAACTACTTCAGAACTCTTGGCTGAATACCATCTGATCCTAATGACTTATTACTGTTTAGTTTATCAGTTTGTCCCAGAACCTCTCATCTCAATCTGGGACAGTTCCTCAGATTTATCATCTAAATCTCCCTCACATCCTCACCCATGAAGACCGATGAAAAGAAATCATTTAGTTTCTTCACAATGGCCTTATGGTCCTTGAGTGCTCCTTTAGCATCTCGATCGTCCAGTGTCCCCTCTGGTTGTCTTGCAGTTTTCCTGCTTCTGATGTACTTAACATTTTTTTTGCTATTATTTTTTGAGTCTTTGGCTAGCTGTTCTTAAAATTCTTTTGTTGCCTTCCTAATTATATTTTTATACTTCATTTGCCAGAGTTCATGCTCCTTTCTATTTTCCTTCCTAGGATTTCACTTCCACTTTTTGAAGGATGCCTTTTTGCTTCCCACTGCTTCTTTTACTTTGTTGTTTAGCCAGGGTGGCACTTTTTTGGTTCTTTTACTATGTTTTTAAATTTTGGATATAGATTTAAGTTGAGCCTCTATTATGGTGTCTTTAAAAAGTTTCCATGCAGCTTGCAGGGATTTCACTTTTTGCACTGTATCTTTTAATTTCTGTTTAACTAACTTCCTCATTTTTGTGCAGTCCCCCTTTCTGAAATTAAATGCAACAGTGCTGGGCTGCTGTGGTATTTACCCCACCATAGGGATATTAAATTTTATTATATTATGGTCATTATTACCAAGTTGTCCAGCTATATTCACCTCTTGGACTGAATTCTGTGCTCCTTTTAGGACTAAATCAAGAATTGCCTCTTCTCTTGTGGACCTCTCGAGGACTAGCTGCTCTAAGAAGCAGTCATTTAAGGTGTCAAGAAACTTTATCTCTGCATCCCATCCTGAGGTGGCATGTGCCCAGTCAATATGGGGATAATTGAAATCCCCCATTATTATTGAGTTTTTTATTTTAATAGCCTCTCTAATTTCCCTGAGCATTTCACAGTCACTATCACCATCCAGGTCAGGTAATATATCCCTACTGCTATATTCTCATTATTGGAGCTTTCTTTCACACATATTCTCACATATTCTTTCATACATAGTGCTTTCTTTCACATATAGTGCCACTCCCCCAACAGCATGACCTGTTTTGTCCTTCCGATATATTTTGTACCCTGGTATTACTGCGTCCCATTGATTATCCTCATTCTACCAAGTTTCTATGATGTTTATTATATCAATATCCTTATTTAATATGAGGCACTCTAGTTCACCCATCTTATTATTTAGACTTTTAGAATTTGTATATAAGCACTTTAAAAACTTGTCACTTTTTAGCTCTTTGCCATTACATGATGTAATTGAATGGGACTCTTTTTCATTTGACTGTTTCTCATCAGATCCTACCCGTATTTTATCATCCTCTCCTCCTTAATAGAACATAGAGAATTTCCATTAATAGATCCTCCTCTAAGGGATGTCTCTGTCCTAACCACATGCTCCTCTGCATCTGTTGGCTTTCCCCCAGCCCTTAGTTTAAAAACTGCTCTACGACCTTTTTAATTTTAAGTGCCAGCAATCTGTTTCCGTTTTGGGTTAGGTGGAGCTCATCCTTCCTGTATAAGCACCCCGTCCCAAAAATTTCCCCAGTTCCTAATAAATCTAAACCCCTCCTCCCTATACCATTGTCTCATCCACGCACTGAGATCCTGCAATTCTGCCTGTCTAACTGGCCCTGTGCGTGAACTGGGAGCATTTTAGAGAATGCTACCATGGAGCTCCTGGACTTCAATCTCTTACCTAGAAGCCTAAATTTGGCCTCCAGGACCTCTCTCCTATCCTTCCATATGTAATTGGTACCTACATGTACCACGACTAATGGCTCCTCTCCAGCACTACACATAAGTCTATTTAGATGTCTCGAAAGATCCGCTACCTTAGCACCAGACAGGCAAGTCACTATGCGGTTCTCCTGGTCATCTCAAACCCAGTTATCTATGTTTCTAATGATTGAATTGCCCATTACTATCATCCTTTTTATTCATTTCCAAAGGGTAAACTGCACTTCAGTTACTAAACTGTAATTTTAAAATGGAAGCTTAGACATTCCAAATATCTGAAACAACTGAATTTTGTTTTGTTCATTGCAGTTTCAATTGAATGGAAAAAATATTTTTGACCTGTAATATATGTAGAGCTTCACTTAATATGAACTTTCAGAATTGAAGGAAGCTAAAGCAAGTGTAATCTATGTTCAGACTGACTGATAGGATTTATAAATTCTTGTGGGAATAAAAGCCTGAAAATACAAGTTGATCTAAAATGGACTTCGAGTCATTAACAATTGTTAATCTGAAAAATAAGAGGTCAAGTTCTAATAAAGTTCTAATAAACATTTATTTTTAGGGTGTCAGAACAGAGGAACCTGTTGTCTAATGTACTTCAAATTTGGCACAAAATTCTACCTCAAAGCCCCAGTCCTAATTACCAATTTTGAGGTGCTTTTTCTCTGAATTTTTTAAGGGGAGCCAAAATGGGCTTAAAATGGAAACTCCTTAGTTGCTGGTACTCCATAATTTGAAGTATAATTAAATGGTAATGAGTTGGTCTCTCTACTTCCTTCATCTTTTGCAGTAAAAGTGGCTAATATCCTTATCCTTATAAAGATGAACAGCTGTTTGGTTCCTACTGACTTTCTGGCTTTGTGATTTGATAAACCAAATCAGTAATAATTCTACTTCATTAAAATGTCAAAGGTCTAGATCTGTCTTTTGCATGATAGAGAGCAGACCCAAAGGCTTTAGAGCTGTCACTACTGTCTGATTGAATTATGCTGCTAATTTATGGACTTGTCTGTAGAAGAACTCTCTGGTGACAGCAAATTCCATTGTTAACACCTTTCTTATCACATTCTTTTTCTCAACTACTTATTTATTTCTGTTTCCTCTCCTGTGGGGTCTGCTGAGGAGAAAGTAATGATAGATTTACATATGCTGTGATGAACAATTTAACCAGTAGCTACAAGGATGACACTAGGAAGCTTAGGGCAATGCTTTAAAGTAGTATCAAATTAGTTTTTATTCTATTTTATTAGTGTAGTAGAGTGAGTAGTTTGTCATACTTTGTTACTCAATATGAAAAATTATCTTAGCCCTCCAGGTGGAGTACTGGCTTCTGTTGATTTTACTGTCTTCCTCAAAAGTTTTTAATGGGTTACTTTGTGGCATTGTTGTATTTAAAATGTTTGTTTCTGCATGTTCTTGGTAAGGTAGCGATGGAGTGAAAGCTATACTTGTGGTGATGAAAATGGTGATCAAACAAATTACATTGAAAATGGGACAGTTTATTAAATTTCTGATGTCTTGTGACAATTTTTCTATTCTGAGTATATCATATGATAGAATTTGGTATCATTTTGCTTTTACTGTCTGCTAAGGAGACAGTGGTCAAATGATAAATAGCTTCTGTAATCGACAAATATTTTATTTAACTGAAAAATCCTTTCATTTTTTGAAAAGTACCTACAGTGCTGTACTTCCATCCTAGAGCTCTTGTTTGTCAGACCTTTTCCTTTTCATTTACATACTAGTGAACCTACTAATATAAGATTACTAATTATAGTGAAAATGAGCACTCAGCTCTAATATACACTGCTTTCACTGTTTTTGCAGTACTGGGTAATGATAATTTTAACATAGATATACATCTGTATCACCGAGAATTGATTTATAAATTTTCAATTCAGTTGTGCTTGTGGTAATTTTCTTTGGAGATTAGTAGAGAGTTGTATTTTTATCTTTTATAAATATTTTAATAGGATTGTAACAAAAAGGTGCAAAAATTGATAAATGACCATATATCACACATTGCTGATGTGACCAAATGGATTTTAATTTTTGTTGTTGGGTTTCTCCTCCTCCCCCACAACCTAATTGCCTGGAAAATGTCTTTAATTGTTATGGCTGGAGGCATAGACCCATGAGTTAAATGCTTTAAGTGGAAATGAATACAGATTTTTAATAAGAGTGGAATTATGGAAAGCATTGTAACAACCTGAAAAGTGATTTCATAGTTGTCATTGATATTTGTGATGAATTAATAATGAAATATTGACCTGTTCTGTTAGTACATTGAAAAATAATGCATTGCAGTTATATGAAATGTTAATTCATTTATTTAAAAGATTGGGCTTTACTTTGGGCCAAAACAAAAATCTTCTCTATATAAAAAGTTTTATATAATGTGGAAAATATGTAAACCCATCAAACTTTAATATAATAGTTGCCAAAAGGACAGTCAAATGGCAAAAGAGAGTCATGCTTTCCTTTGAAATGGCAGAAATCGGCCTTCTTCCCAAGTCCCTGTTTGTTGTTTCCTATTCACATCTTCACTTTCCCCATGCTATTCCTATGCATGGGACTCCTTCCCTCTGTTCATTGAAATTCCTTTTCAAAAAGTCATCTTCTGTGAGTGCTGTCATTTATAGAAATAAGCAAAAAGGGTTGTTAGGTCATCCAGTCAGTCTTGCTGCTGATAAAGCAAGAAGGGGTCAGCAGAGCAGGGAGGAATGTTTCTATGTTTCCTCTAATGCATTTTAAAATAATTAATGACATGTCCAAAGTAAAGCCCAATAGGGATCCTTTTTTTTTTTCTGATTAGTGCTCATGGGACTGAGATGTTTCTGTATCCAAATCTTCAAACTTTTCAGTATGAATAAAGCTCTGGATTTAATACTAGATGGCTGAGACCTAGAAAAGAAACCAAAGATGTGAGAATAAGGAGCAAATATTAAAATTCCTATTGATAAGAGAGAAAATAACTGGGAAAGAGAGAGGTAAGAGAGTTTATGTAGTACTTGAAGCAATTGGAAGATTATCTGTCAATGACCTGAACTTCTCATGTAATCAAACTAGAGCTTGAAGTGATGGATACCCTGATCATAAAGGCATCTGACTTAAAGTTCCCTGGAAGAAGAACAGATCCTCTAAAATGGTTTTTTTAAAGGATACATTTTTACTTAGAGGGAATAATAGATTTCATCATCAGGGGTGAGGTGTGTTCATTTGTTTCCCATTTAAGGAAAATGCTTTCTGAGAAAGAGGGAACTGATAACACTGAGCTGGCAAACTTATGTTAAACACCATATGCTGAAAATTTTTATATATTTTGTTTGTGAAAAATATACTGAGCATATTGATAGTTTAGTACTGTGTTCAACTACAGTAGAACCTCAGTTATGAACGTCTTGGGAATGGAGGTTGTTCGTAACTCTGAACAGAATATTTTGGTTGTTCTTTCAAAAGTTTACAAATGAACATTGACTTAATACAGCTTTGAAAATTTCCTATGCAGAAGAAAATATTGCTTTTAACAATCATAATTTAAATGAAACAAACAGAGAAACAGTTTCCTTACTTTGTCAAATCTTTTTTAAAATTTTCCTTTTTTAAAGTAATGTACATTTACACAGTACTGTACTGTATTTGCTTTTTAAAATTTTTTTGTCTCTGCTGCTGCCTGATTCCGTACTTCCAGTTCCAAATTAGGTGTATGGCTGGTCAGTTCGTAACTCTGGGGTTCTACTGTAGTGTCATTTGAAAGAGGACAAGGAAGATGGATAAAGATGGGATAAGTCATCTCTGGCAGAGATGATTTGTAGCAGTCCCCAGAGACAGGGAATCAACTCAATTCCAGCTTGGCTGGGGAATTTTAATAAAGGTCTACAAATCACTCCAGAGAGCCTACTCCAGTATGCCATTGAATTTTTTTTATTGCAATATGCTTGCAATTATTTTAAAACAATGGATTTCTAATTAGAAAATAAAACAACCTATCACTGTTCAATAACTCCACTCTTTAATCCAAAGGGGTAAGTTCCACCTTCTCTCTGCAGTCAGGCAGTGGTCACCAATGATAATTTGAAAAACTGCCACACATGGAGGCGTCACGTTTTTCTCTGGTTCGGAAAAAAATACAGTCTATTCTTTGCCTTTGAGATTTGAAGAACGGTAATTTAGAGGCATTGTGTATTTTTACGAGGGTCTCCTTCCAGGCATAAAGGACACAATGGGAGAATACGCCTAAACTCACTCTGAGAGAGTGGAACCAGGGATGATTCAAATCTGCTTTCCTGGAGCAAACTCATTCCAGGCTTCCTTCCTTCAGCAGAACGAGTCAGAGGAAAGACTGCTACAATCTAGATCATGGCCAAAATGTGCATCTGAGAATTCCAACTGAGTGGGACAGAAGGTTGTGAGGGGAAAGAGTCCTATCTGATGCAATAGCTCTTTCAGTCTAGATCACTTTTGGATATCCTGATCAGAATTTCAGTTGAGACCGTTGTTAGTTTTCTCTTTTTTTTAGCTATAGAGGTACTTAATGTTAACAAACAAGCTCCTTCTCAAATGGCCAGAGAAAATCCATCTGCCTTCAGAGGAAACTCCCTATTAGTTCCAAATTATGAAGAAAACTGATCTCTTTTCAATCTTAAAACCAACTTCATCTGTAATACACCCTACAATTCCCTCTGGCTGTTGGCTGGGGTAATGGCTAGCAACATAATCACCAGACATACTCTGTGGCTTTGACCCTTTTCTGCCCTTTATA
This sequence comes from Mauremys reevesii, assembly GCF_016161935.1. NCBI lineage: Eukaryota > Metazoa > Chordata > Testudines > Geoemydidae > Mauremys > Mauremys reevesii. The sequence goes on from NC_052624.1 coordinate 249,336,875, forward strand.
TAGGGTAGTGTCTGTTCTGTGAGCTAATGACCAGACATAGATAATAAGGATTTCCTTTCCTTGCCCTGGAAATCCACATCAGGCTTGTCATTCTCTGCCCAGTAAAGTTGCTGTGTAGTCAAAATACTTCCCTCCATGCCTTGAAAGTAAGAGCTGTCCTCCCCATCACTTCTTTTGAAATGTGCAAGCCAAGCCTATGGAAGCACCAGCTTCTTCAGAACTTTTTAGGGGTGATTCCTATTTGTCTGCCTACCCTTCAGAAGTACAAATATGGTTCCCATTAATATAAAATTGTATTAGATAATGGGTTCTTTCAGTTCAAGAGAGGCTACAGATTCAATTTCTTCCTTCCATCCAAATATCTGGTTTCTTAACTCATTCCTTCCAGTGCATAAAAAGATAGGCATCATTGTCCTGAGACAACTTCTTTCCACAATACTTAGTTGCCTAGTGCAACAAGAAGAGATTTGAAAGTTTGTACTGCCTCTGTTTCATACTTCTACATAGGTCACAGAAATCCCTACTGATCCATAGCAACAGCAACAACAAATGGCTGAATCAATGCTGATTATCATCAGCAAATGCAAAGTTCTTGTGATAAAAGTAAAATGAGCCATGATTTTCTCATGTGAGAAGACTGGAACTTGTGGTCTTTCCATGTAATTTTAGAGACTTTGGTCAAAATTTTCAAAACTGAGTGCTGAAAGTTAGGCTTCTAACTCCTTATGTAGACCTAAATAAGTAGCCTGATTTTCAAAAGTTTTGAGCATCCAGCAGCTCCTGTTAAAGTGAAAAGTCAATGCAAACTGTTGGGTGTTCAACACTTCAAAATCTGGCTGCTTATCTGGGTCTTCAAAATACACTATGAGCCTAGTTTAAAATCTTTCACTTCATATTTATTTTTAACACAGTATTGCCAACCATTGTGATTTTTATCACGTGTCACTTCGGTGCAAGAATTCTCTCTCTTTCTAGGTTTGTACAGTGCCCAGCACAATGGGGCTCTAATCCTGATTGGGACCTTTAGTCACTTACATAATGTAAATATTTAATATTACCACGACTGTAAGATTTTATTTGTTTCAAGTTTCACATGACCTCAGATTTGTAGCTTCAAAATGTGCAAAGTTTTCCATTATTCAAAATGCCCCCATATCTTCCATTACTTTCAATGGGACTAAAGTCAAACTGCTCTCAGACGTAGAATATTGTAAAGGGAAAATGGGACAATTGAATGTAGGGAGTCAGCTGAGGACACTTTTGTAATTACCAGTTGGGTGGGCTGTGGTGGTAGGGTATGGAGAAGGGCAGAAGACTGGATGGGGTAAGGAAGAGGGACAAGATAGTGAAAGGGGAGGAGGATAGAATGGCAGCTAACCCACTTCAAGGTGATGAAAATCCCCGTCCGAGAAGCCAGTGGGGATGCCTGCATTTTAAAATATGCATTTCAGGAAGAATTTTGACCCTGAAATGCTTACATACAGTTTTGGGTGGGTGTCTTCCACTTTAAAGGCTAAAAAAACTAAAAAGCAAATACTCTCCCAACTCCCCAAATTTATATTATTTTTAAATTGTTGTGATGAAGACAATTTAATGATTTTTAGGGAGCTGACTCAAGATTTTTGAAAACATGGAGTTGACAATACTGTTAATATTACAGAGAAAATGTAAAATGTGTATGGTTAGGAGGATTAGCAGAATTATATGCCGTATATATTTGTTCATTAGCCCGTTCATTTATAAGCTGACCTCCCAAGATGGATAAGTAAAAATAGCTAAAACTGATGACCCTTTCATAAGCCGAACCTATATTTCCGGGGTTGGAAAACTTTGGCTCCCAGCCCCTCCGGGTAAGCGGCTGGCCAATGGGAGCTGCGAACCGCGGCCACAGGGAGCTGAGGGGCTCTATGCCTGCAGACGCTTCAGGTAAACATAATGACAATATATTAGATATTCAGTTCAATGATTCCATAGTGCAGGGATTGGCAACCTTTGGCACGTGGCTTGCCAAGGTAAGCACCCAGGCCGGTTTTTTTACCTAACGTGTCCACAGGTTTGGCCAATCGTGGCTCCCACTGGGCGCGGTTCACCGCTCCAAGCCAATGGGGCTGCGGGAAGCGGCGGCCAGCACATCCCTCGGCCTGCGCTGCTTCCCGCAGCCCCCATTGGCCTGGAGCGGCGAACCGCAGCCAGTGGTAGCCACGATCAGATGAACCTGTGGATGCGGCAGGTAAACAGACCGGCCTTGCCCACCAGGGTGCTTACCCCGGCGAGCCGTGTGCCAAAGGTTGCCGACCCCTGCCATAAAGTTTAAAATTATCAAATTTTGGTGTAGACCCATTTATAAGCCAACCCCTGCTCTTTGATGCGTCACTTTTTTACCAAAAATATTCGGCTTATGAACGAGTATATATGGTAATTTCCAGCCACAATAAGCACAGTGATAACAGTGGTGTATGATTTTATTGATATGAATGACTATTAAAAAAAAATGGACTCTGCCATTGTATTATGTACAGAAGGTGGTGTTCATTTTGGACAAAAACTTTTTTTTTTCCCCTGGAATTTGTGTTGTTTTAAGATGGCGACACATTTTTTAATAATGAGTGCATTTCATTGGTCCTATTTTTAAGTGAAAGATTCATTATTATTTAGCATGTACATTGCAGGAGCACCCACATTGCGCGGAGCGCTTCCCAAATAGTGTACTTAAAAGACAAACAGAGGTTGGAGGGAAAGGATGTAACGTTCAAGGGAAGTGATCAGAGTCGTGGTGTCTTATTAGTTACATGTTTGTTTGCTTTTGTTAAACATACTAAATTCCCCTCCTTCCATAATTCAAACTTCTTATCTTTCACCTTTATCAACGCCTAGCTTCAGTTCCTGTGTCCTTACAACTTTTCTCCTCATCATTAAGTCACCCTCCTACCTATAGGTTAACATTACATTCAGCAGATAGATAAATTAAATAGATGAGCTACATGACTTAATGAGCTAGTTTAGTGTAGATGGCATGGAAGAATTGGATTTTCTGGATGGATGTAAATGAGGAGGATTAGTGCCTTTGCAGACTAGCTCTGGAAGGTGTTAAATGCACAGCGTGTGATGTGAAAGAAAGCAGTGCTAGTTATGAGAGAAGCATTCTGCTTCAGAGCAGCTTCAGATCTGAGGAAGATACTCAGATGTAGAAAACACAATGCAAGTTATTGAGAGGGAGCACTACGTACAGTTAAGCCAGGGAACTAGACACCAGGTGGCCTTAAATATGGTTTTCTAGCGGTAGCATTTTAAAGGGAGTTGTTTGACATGCAATAGCCTTAATATTTTGTGTTATTTCTTTGGTGCTAATAGCTATATATGTTTAAAATTTCACTGATTGTGTTCAAGAAAGGTCTCTGTGAACAAATTAATTAGGGTAGCTATAATGGAGTTCTTATTTTCTTAAACATTACTGCCCCCACATGGACATAATAAGAACATGCAGTGACTTTAGGGAAAACATTTTGTATATTAAGTAGTTTTAAAAGCCAAATCAAAGTCAACTCTGCAGATGCCTATTAAATTTCAAGTGGTTTTTTATTGTTTGGTAGTTAAACGAGGTTACAGAAGTATGTGTAAGAAAAGTATATGGTACTGTATCAGCCGATGCTGTGAAAATGATACTTTGAAGTGCAAGAAAACATACTTTAATAATATTTTATTTATTAATATTTGCAAATGCACCTGCTGTCAACAAGATTTTTATAAAACCTTCCTATTTAGAAATGAAAGCATTTATGCCCCATCTTCTTTATTTTGTAGATTAATTTTACCTAAGCGTGGAGCATGTCTTAAATGAAAAACCCATAAAATTTATTTGTAAGGTTATTTTATAAGATTTGGAAAGTATCCTCAACAGCTTTCTTACTGAGTGACATCCATCTCTCTTGGCTGTTAGCTAAAACTGAATTAGAGGTCTCTTTTTGCAAGTCCCTAAACAAATAAATCAGATGGAAGAAATGTGTCTTATCTTTGGAAATATCTGTGGCAACATCAATTAAGCTAAACTTGCTGACAGAATTCACTGGCTCACACGAATAAGGAACAACATGTGACTTATCTTTTTCCAATATTTGCCTGTGGTTCATTGGATCAGTACTACATTTCTAAGCCTGAACTAGTTGGATTCAAAAGATTATTTTTAACAAGCCCCATGTATGTGCAGGGAAATCCAAAAATAAGGAATTAATAAAGTTACGATTTACTGTTGCCACAGCAGATTTTTTTTAAATGGCCATTTCCGTGCAAGTAGGGGAACAGTTAAAACTTTTTTTAATCAGTTAGTGTTACAGGCCAAGTCGAGTGTTCTTTATTTATTCCGAGTAGCTCATTCAGTCAATTCTTTGAATGTCCCAAAGGGCTCAGTATGGAAAGGATGTTTATGAGTACAAAGTCAGTGTTATACTTGCACTATATGCCAGTTTAACTCCATTTGTTTTTATACACATAACATAGGTTACCATTTGCTGCATAGAAGCACAAAGGCTTTATTTAGTCAGCAACATAGCAAAAATATAAAATTTAAAACACAAATTTCTGTCTAAAGTTTTCTTTTTAGTTTCTCCCCCATATTTTCACACTAACATATTTGTAAACAAAAAGTCCAGCTATAAAATTACAACAAATTACTATATTCTGATGCCCTTTTAGTTTTGGGGAACAACTTCCTCCCTCTGTAGTTGTGTTTGGCATAGTGCATTGTTTTACACCTGTATTGAAAAGAAAGCAATAACATTTAGTCTGTTTTTCTACATTGTGGTGATCTAATGAAATGATACTGTTTAATTCCTTGCATAACAGAGGGAATGAATGATTCAGTAAGATTGATTTAGAATATTTCACAAAATAAGCAAACATTTTACTGCTTTTTGCTTGAAGAGAGAATATTTTCTGTTTTCAGGGTGTACACATTAGGAACAGAAACTTTTGTGCCCCGGAAGAAATCTTTGTAAATATCAATAATGTATCCATTCTGTAATTCATATCTTCACTCTTCAAATCTACATTTAGATATTAGTAATCTATTTATAACAAAAATCAGACCAAGACCAAAATAACATGGATAATGACCAAGAAAATGTTTTTGTTAACATATATGTATTCTTAATTGTTTAGGTGCTGAAATAATAAAATGACCATGTCTGCACTAGAAATGGTTAACTATATTAGCATACTCTCCTAATGGAGATGCAGCTTACACTGGCAAGAGTTCATTTGCCAATATAGTTTATACTGGTTCCATGGACAAAATAAATTATATTGGTGATAGGACTTTCCTGCTGGTATAACTGCATATGTATTAAGGCTATTGCTTGCGTACCTATGTCAATTAGGATAGAGAATGTTGTCACATTTTTAACCAAAATAGCTATACCAGCAAAACTGTTAAGTGTAGACCAGGCCATATATTAAGTCTTCTCCTTTTACAATAGATCATAAAGGAGCAGAAGCCATTGCTGAGGTGTGGAAGGGGGAAAAGTAGCCCCACAACATATAATCTGTTCCACCATGTCATGTCTTCAAGTTAGGGATACTGTGTATTGGCAGGGGTTGTCTGATGGGCATTCCTCGGGTTCAGCCTGAAACTTAGATACCACTGAGCCCTCTGTCTCTCCAGCCTGGGCTCCCTCTCACACTCTTCAGGATGTAACAAGCTGCAGACCACTCCAGGTTTTGCACTCACACAGACATTCACAGGCAGGGACACGTGCAGCTGAGTTACACAAATGCTTTTGCCAGCCACTCATTAATCAACAATAGAGAGGCTTCAGTCAGTTCTCCCCAGCCTAGGACCCCTCCAGAACTATACTGTCTTGCCCTGGTCAAAAGTCTGACCAATGTAAGTTTATTAACCAGTCCACCCCTCTCTCTATGTGGAAGGAATATGTACAAACTTTTTGTTAACTGAACTACAATTTTTCATGCACGTCACTCAAACCACACTGTTTTTAAGTAAAATATAAAACGGATTTATTAACTTCAAAAAGATATATTTTAAGTGATTATAAGTAATAAGTGTACAGATCAAAGTAGATTACCTAAGAACAGTTCCGTAACAAGGGCGAGGCGAGTGAGGCACTTGCCTTGGGCACGCAAAGTGGAGGGATGCAGCTCTACCGCGATCGGCGGCAGCAGCTTCTTTGGCGGCAATTCGGCAGTGGATCCTTCTCTCCAAGAGGGACTCAGGGACCTGCTACCGAAGAATGAATGAAGCAGCGGTGGCAATTCGGTGGCAGGTACTTCCCTCTGAGAGGGACTCAGGGACCCGCCGCCAAAGAACCTGGAGCCAGCCCTTGCCTCGGGCGCAAAAATTCCTTGTTACAGTTCTGCCTAAGAAATAAAACAAAATCACAATCTGAGTTCTATTAACTAGACAGGATTTAAATCAAGCAGTGTCTCATCCTAATGGTACAAACAGTTCACCAATCTTCCATACACTGGCTGGGATTCCTTCTTTCCCACCTGGAACCACCTCCCCAGTCCAGTTTTTGTTCCTGAGGTATTTCAAAGTGTTGAGTTGTGGAGAAAATGAGGCCAAGCGATGACATCACTTCCCCCTTTTATAGCTTCTTTTATGTGGAGGGAATTTCATTGTTCCAAGCAAAGTCCCCAGCATGATTTGTGAAAAACGACAGGCACAAGATGGAGTCCAGTATCACATGATCTAGCCATACACACTTGTATGCTTCGTTGAGTCATAGCAGCCATTATCCATATACTGGCTGAAGTGTCCACAGGAAGGCCCACCAGGTGGGAATAAGTTGCTTCTAAGGCCCATTGTGTTACCTAATGGGGCATCTACTTGAATAATCCATCCACAATGTGCTGGCTAGACTGGATGTAAACTACCTTGTGGGTGTCACCCCAGGAGCACACACATTTGAAATACTGGTACATAGTCAATATTCATAACTTCAGATACAATGGTTAAGCATACATTCTAACAGGATATTAATGTTCAACAGATCAAGACTTTTAGAATGATACCTTACAAGGCATACTTTTCACAAAAGATATCATAATTATATCACCAGGGTAAATATAGAATCATAGAAGATTAGAGTTGGAAGAGACCTCAGAAGGTCATCTAGTCCAACCCCCTGCTCAAGCCGGGCCTTAAAAACCAATAAGGATGGAGATTCCACCACTCTCTAGGCAAACCATTCCAGTGCTTCACCACCCTCCTAGTGAAATAGTTTTTCCTAATATCCAACCTAGACCTCCCCCACTGCAACTTGAGACCATTGCTCCTTGTTTTGTCATCTGCCACTATTGAGAACAATCTAACTCCATCCTCTTTGGAACCCCCGCTTTAGGTAGTTGAAGGCTGCTATCAAATCTCCCCTCACTCTTTTCTTCTGGAGACTGAATAAGCTCAGTTTCCCCCAGCCTCTCCTTGTAAGTCATATGCCCCAGCCTCTTAATAATTTTTGTTGCCCTCTGCTGGACTTTCTCCAATTTGTCCATATCTTTTCTGTAGTGTGGGGCCCAAAACTGGATGCAGTACTCCAGATGTGGCCTCACCGGTGCCAAATAGAGGAGAATAATCAGTTCCCTTGATTTGCTGGCAATCCTCTTACTAATGCAGCCCAAAATGCCATTAGTCTTCTTGGCAACAAGGGCACATTGTTGACTTATATCCAGCTTCTGGTCCACTGTAATCCTCAGATCCTTTTCTGCAGAACTGCCGCTTAGCCAGTCGGTCACCAGCCTGGGATTCTTCCATCCTAAGTGCAGAACTCTGTTGTTGAACCTCATCTGATTTCTTTTGGCCCATCATCCAATTTGTCTGGGTCAGTCTGGGCGCTATCTCTACCCTCCAGCATATCTACCTCTCCCCCATCTTAGTGTCAACCACGAACTTGCTGAGGATGCAATGTTTCCCATAATCCAGATTGTTAATAAAGATGTTCAACAAAATTGGCCCCAGGACCAACTTGATACCGGATTAACACTCCGCTTGATACTGGTTGCCAACTAGACATCGAGCCGTTGATCGCTACCTGTTGAGCCTGACGATCTAGCCATCTTTCTATCCATCTTATAGTCCGGGACCTCCCCTGATCACCATGAGTTTTCAAAGATAATGGCCAATGGCTCTGCAATCACATCAGCCAACTCCCTCCACACCCTCGGATGCATTGCATCCAGCCCCGTGGACTTGTGCATGTCCAGCTTTTCTAAATAAACCTTAATTTGTTCTTTCATCACTGGGGGTGCCATATGGGGGTGCCAGGGTGTTGCTTTGGAGTACAGAATGTCAAATTGACATAGGTGCATTTAGGGAAGAAGCCGTATTAAAGCACTACCACATGCTTCCCTCTAAACCTGACATACTCAAGCAAGAATAAATGCTACGCTAAGCAGCACTAATTCCCATTGCACACATGTGACCCTTTAGAGAGAGCATAGGAGCTAATGGGAAAATAAGTCCAGAAGAAACAGCTGTCATAGGCTGGGGGAAGGTAACAATCATCTAAGTGGAAATGATTGGCATACAGAACTTCGTCTTAGAGAAACCTGAGCTCCAAAGAGCTTGTAGGCTGTGTGCTCTACTGCTTCTACAGTCCTATATCCTTCTTCCTCAAAGGCAGCATTGCAAGGAACCTCCATGAGGTGAGCCTTGTAGAGGATTATAGGCCTCTTGTCCCATTCCCACAGGTTTTACTGAAGGGAAGGTACAATATGGTTGTGACAGGATGTATAAATCCTCCACCAGTGGCAAAGGAGTTAAAGAACTGCTGTGTCTCTAGCGCTGTCAATCGTGTAATGGGTGGAGTAAGATTTTAAAAGCAGGAAGATCCAGACAGTTGCTGGGCAGCTCTGGGAGAGAGAAGGCTACAGTTCTACAGCTCACAAGAGGCACTCCTGGAAAGCTTCAGAGAAACTGCCCTCAAGAAGGTCACACACCAATCCTACAAGAAAACAGTAGACTCCAATATTCCTGCCAGGCAGGATAGGTTTGGCAGTACCAATGCAAGCTGTTAAGCGATTGATACTGCTATCCTCAAACCATCGTAGAGTTAGGGAATCAAGGACTTGGAGAATGGAACCCAGGAGCCTCATCCCCATCAAATGCAATCAAAGTACACCTCTACCTCAATATAACATGACCCAATATAACGTGAATTCGGATATAACGCAGTAAAGCAGCACTCCGGGAGGGTGATGGGGGGGCGGTGACTGTGCACTCTGGTGGATCAAAGCAAGTTTGATATAACGCGATTTCACCTATAACACAGTAAGATTTTTTTGGCTCCCGAGGACAGCGTTATATCAAGGTAGAGGTGTATTCGGCTCAATTTAGTATCACTGAGACTCCTGTGTATGTAGATGAGGATGTCCTAAAGGTTTTTCAGCACCTAGATAGCAGGACCTGCTTGTCAGTAACCTGAGAACTGTGACACATAGTGGAGAACATGGGCATTAGATCACCCCTGAGGTGAGGGAAGGCATAAAAAAAAGTTACTTATAGGTGGTCTAAGCAAAATGGACTTGGACAGGCTATTTCAATGGCTGAGAGAAAGTTAACAGCAGCAAGCTGTGCAGCAGCAGTTGCTACAACAGTTATCTACGAAGCAGCAGCAGCAACAACAACAGTAGGTGCTTCTAAGGGGAATAATACCAAGGCAGCAGGACCAACCACAACACTTGATCCAACAATTTTATCTTTTTTTTAAGCCAACTGGAGCAGCTCAGGGGCTCCATTGAGCCTAGCAAGTGTGATAATGGAAGACCCACCCATGCTGTGAAGTTGCTGAAAATAAGTCCAGATGATGAGTGGCTCAAGCAGCCCAGTGGCCTCAGGAACACTGGGCTGTCCTGCTGGCCTCTTTCTTTTACCAGATAAGCCAAGGCAGCATATTGAGAACTGCATGCAGTGGTTGCGCAGGACTACCTGAAAGTGAAAATGTCTATCTTCAATTACTTAGATATTACAGAATAAACTACCTCTGGCACTTCCAAGAGGAGAAGTACCCCACCTTTTCCCCCCAGAGCATGATCCTGAGTGGTGGAAGCTGGGACAGGGATACAAGTAGCTGAACTTGTGTTGGTGGAACAGTTAACACTCATCCTACCTGCTGGGAAAAAGGGCCTGGGTGTTAAAATACTGCCCAGAGACATTAGCAGAGGCAATTAGCCTTATGGAAAATTATACGGTTGCTGATAGCCTACTGGCAGCACTGGGGAGTAGTATATGGGGAACCAGAGGAGGACCTGACCAAACAGAACCTGGGACCAGCTGGGGGGACAAACCTCACTGTGGGCCCCTAGAAACAGAGGTGAGTGTGGTGAGGAACACAAGAAAAAGGAACTAGGGCATGGTCTGGAGTTCCCAGGAAACTACAGTCATCTAGAGAACGACTTCCTTGCACAAAACCGGAGGCCCATCAGACACATCAGGAAGACCAACTGGTGGCTCATAAAGGACTTTTCCAGAAAGAATTACAACCCCCTAAAACAGAACCCAGTGTGTCTGCAGCTCCAGGAGTATGCTTTTCATGTGAGCACCTGGGATACTTCCACTAAGTCTGCGCCTACATGGAATGTAATTATGGGCAAGTATGGGCACTCAAGGCCTGAGCTTGGAAGAAGGGAAAGGCCAAGCTAGTGGTGCACATACGAGTCAATGGCCTAGTAGACTATGGCTATGCACAAACCCTGGTAGATGAACAATTACTCGGACAGGAAGGTGAGGCTCAGGGGATGGTCAGTCTCCAGTATATATGTGGAGATGTGAAACCTTTCCTGACATGAACTATACAACTAATGATGGGTGCTGGATAGCAAATCTTCTTGTTGGGTTAGCTCCTGCCTTGACATACCCAGTTATACGAGGAAGAGATTGGAAGTATTTTCAAGAAACCATAGCAGAGTGTGGGAGAAAGCCCTGTGAGAAGGCTAGCTCCTCCTAAAAGTTGGAGACAATGGCTAGATAAGGTGATCTGGTTGAAATACGTGAACAACTTGACACAGGGTAAGTTTCCTCAGGCGCAGGAACTCACCACCCAAATCCCTGGGTCTCAATGAGCTTATAGGAACCAATATTCACACCCCAAATACTGATTTTGTACAGAAACAGTGGGCCAACCCCATGCTTAGCTGGGCTGCCAGTCAGCTTGCTCTGGTAAATGGCGAATTGCTTGAAACCCAAATACTGAATCAGTGGCCTAGTTTCAAACTCTTGAATGAGCAGGTCTACCTCATCGAGAGAGACAAACATATGAGCAAGGTCATGCCTTATAGAGGAATGAGGTTGTGACATTGCACCCTATATGATTTTATGAAACTGTGCTAATGAGTGTGTATGTGTGTGTATGTATATATATATATATATATATATGTATATATATATATATATATATATAATGAGTGAATATAATGTAACTGGGGTATGCTTCATGCAAAAGGTGTATTGTAAGGTATCATTACAAAGCTTATAATCTACTGAGTGTGTTCATCCTATTTGTATGAATGTATCATTCTTGTAGCTAAACTAGAAATATGACTCTGAGGGCCTATTGTAATTATGCAAAGTGTGGGCCATTAATGGTGGTTTGGAATCTTGATGGCTCCCATTAATCAGGACAATTGACTGTAAATGGCTCTGTTTTTCTTGTAAGTCTTCCTGTATAAGTGTGTGCTGGCAAATGGGTAATGAAGTCTTACAGTGACCTGTGATCGTGTCATCTGAACTGGAATCCATCTTTAACCTGGTGCTTTTCCATTGAGAAGGAAGGGTGGGAACCCAGAGAGGGACAAAAGATTCCCGCCTTATGCAAAAGACATATAAGTAGGCGGAACAGAACAAAGGGGGCTGCAATCATGAGAAATCCCCTAGCTACCACCTGAGCTGGAACAAGGGCTGACTGGGGAAAGGACTGTGCCCAGACTAGGAAGGCGTCCAGTCTGTGATAGAAGCTTATTGAAACATCTCCGAGGGTGAGATTTTATCTGTATTCAGTTTTCTTACTGTATTAGCCTTAGACTTGCGTATTTTGTTTTATTGTACTTGGTAATTCACTTTGTTCTGTCTGTTACTAAAAAAAAACCTAAAAAAAAAACAGTGGGGCCACTGGACAATTGAGATGCTAAAGGAGCACTCAAGGACAATAATGCCATTGCGGAGAAACTAAATGAATTTTTTGCATCAGTCTTCATGGCTGAGGATGTGAGCCATTCTTTTTAGGTGACAAATCTGAGGAACTTTCCCAGATTGTGTCATGAGTCAACCATTTTCTAGAGATTAATTCTGGAATGAAGACAAATGTTTATGCTAAATATTTGATCTATTCTCTATAGATTATGCTTTGTTCAATGGAAGTGGTTTATTTTACCACCATTTTCTGTTCGATGAATGCTCTTACCCAAAGAAGGTAAAAGGAAGCATAATTCTGCATGTGGACTGGCGATAGAGCTGAGCCCTCTCTCTTAGGGGCACTTTTTAAGCCTTCATTGGTGATCTTGGCAGAGAGGCATTATCAAATAGAAAGGGGGATTTTACAGGAGTACATTCCTGCCAGTGAGTTACCAATGAGGAAACTATTGAAATATTCCCTTCAAGTCTGCTTTCTTACTACTGTAATAGTCTAACAAAAAAAGAAAGAAAGAAAGAAATGTTTTCCACCACTAGTCTTAACTATAAGAAGTTTGATGGTCCCACTATGAAGGCCATATTAACTTTACTGAGAATTATTGCCTCATGTTATATAAATTCAATTCAGTTTGGATGAAAGCTTTTGTACTTTTTTCAGCCAGAAATGTATGCTTAAGCAGGCTAAACACACTGTGTGCTCTTTGTGAGTTCAATTAGTCTATTTTTTTTTGTGCTTCTAAAGTTTGTGAGATGAGGCCATGGAAGTTAGTGAACCAAATACTCAAAGAATGCCACTTTTAGAACCTAATTTTATATGTACAGTATGTATGTGTGTACACACACATTATGAGCAATGTTTCCACAATAATAGGGGCATGATAAAATGTTAGAGAAGGATAAAATTTGAGGGAAATATTTTAAATCAGTGGTTTTCAAACTGGGGTATGCATTCTCTCATCAGGATATGCCAGAAAAATCCTGTAATGGCGGACAATGCATTTAATTTAGCAAAACTTGGCAATCTAATCAACTATTAATTTCCTTTCAGTTAAAACTGCAACCACATTGGTGTACATTTCCTTTCTGCTGTGCGAAGTTAACGATATAAACACATATAAACACTAAAAGAATGAGGCCAAAGACCTCATTAGTGAAATTAATGTTAATGAGAACTAATTGGCCTCATTCTTACAAGCCATTATTGATGTCTGATGTCAGAGTTAAGAGTTTTTATTCTTCAATTAAGTGAAAAAATATGGATTGTTGGCTCAAGACTGGTACATTAGCAAAGGGTAGAACACATAGGGATCAGCAGGAGCCTAGTGCAACCACAGCTTCAGCTAATTCAACTACTACTGTTGGCTCTCACGGTGCAAATGCAAAGGAAGCCACGCATGATTTGCAAGTTCAGCCTGGGAAGTGTGCAACAGGGCAGGAAAAGAAAGTGCATCAAAAAAATTCAAGTATGATTAAAGTTACATTGAACTTGGATTTACATGGACCGGGGACTCCGGTTATTCTCAGCCACAGTGTGTCCTATACTGTGAAGTTTTATCAAATAACAGTCTTAAACCATCCCTTCTTCCCCAGCATCTAGAAACTAAACACAATAAACTTAAAGACAAACCAGCTCCGTTTTTCAGTTGCAAACTGAAATAGGTAAAAAGCAGTAAACAAATTCTGCAATTGAATTCTTGCATGGGAAACATAAATGAACTTCAAGCCTCATACCTTGTGAGTTAGGGTATGTCTACACTACCAGATTAGTTCGATTTAACTTAATTCGAATTTGTGGAATCGACCGTACAAAGTCGAATTTGTGTGTCCACACTAAGGACACTAATTCGACTTTGTGAGTCCACACTAACAGGGCAAGCGTCGACATTGGAAGCGGTGCACTGTGGGAAGCTATCTCACAGTTCCCGCAGTCCCCGCTGCCCATTTGAATTCTGGGATTTCCCCACAATGCATGCTGGGGGGAAAAATGTGTCAAGGGTGGTCTTGGGTAACTGTCATCATTCAACGTGCTTTCGGACGTCTCAAGGGGAGATGGAGGAGCTTACTGACTCGCTCAGATCTCAGCGAAACCAATATCCCCATTGTTATTGCAGCTTGCTGTGTGCTCCACAATCTCTGTGAGAGCAAGGGGGAGACCTTTATGGCAGGATGGGAGGTTGAGGCAAATCACCTGGCTGCTGATTACGCTCAGCCAGACAGCCATGCAATTAGAAGAGCCCAGTGGGAAGCGCTGTGCATCTGGGAGGCTTTGAAAGCTAGGTTCCTCAGGGAGCAGGGTAACCTGTGACTGTTCAGTTTCTTTACAGAGAAGCTGAACCTGCCCCTGCTTCAGTTACTCTTGACTTTCTTCTGCAGTTACATACCCCGTTCACCATATTTCCCCCTTTCCAACACACATTTAAAAATAAAGTTAATGGAACATTGTTAATTAACAACGTTTTCTTTATTAATGAATTTGCGTTAAAGGGTTGAAACAGGGACGCAGACTGTGGTGGGTAGGGTGTGCAGTGATGTTAACACCGCTTCTACACTCGAGGAATGATAGGCTCCTGCTCCTAGAGTGGTCTGCAGTGCCGGACTGGTTGTTTCAACGGAGCCTGCCATCCCTCCTTTTCGGGACTCTGTGTGCGGGGGCTACGTGACCTTGTGGCGGGGGAGGACGGTTACAGATTCCCCTGCTGCGTGGCTCTGTGGTCCGGGACAAGGACCGCTGCATAAGTTCTGTAACCGCCCTCCCATGCCACAAAGTCACGTACCCCCCACCCACACAGAACATGGAAAACTCCCTCCCAGACCGACCAGGGTGCCTACTGACTGCACTGTGTGTGTGACCTGCTGTTGATCCTGCCCCCGTGTCTGTACCCTGGTAAAGGTGACTGTCATATGCAATTAACAACCCCCTCCCCCTGCCCCTTCACAGACAGTCTTCTGTAGAAAAACTTGACGGAAATAGTAATTAACAGCAAACTACTTTTAATAATCAACTACACAGTTAGGGGATGAAACTGGGATTGGGGCTTCAGTGAGCCAGGAAGGGAAGGACTTCTCAACATTTAGGGAATGAGAGCCTTCTTGTATTTGTGCACTCTGCAGGGGTGCAGTGACAGTTTTCATGGCCCCTGTCGCCCCTCCTTCTTGTTACTTTGGGTGAGGGGGGTTTTGGACTTTGTGGCGGGGGAGGGCGGTTGCAGATACAGTGCAGGGGGGCTCTGTCCTCCTGCCTGCGGTCCTGCAGAACATCCACAAGGCGCCGGAGCGTGTCAAATTTTCCCTGGGTATTTCCTGTGTGGCTGGTCAGAACATCCAAGCTCGGACTGCTGTCCAGAGCATCAACAGAGTGGTGCACTGTGGGATAGCTCCCGGAGCTACTAAGGTCGATTTCCGTCCACACATAGCCTAATTTGACATAGCCATGTCGAATTTAATGCTACTCCCCTCGTCGGGGAGGAGTACAGAATTTGAACTAAAGAGCCCTCTAGGTCGAACTAATTACTTCCTGGTGTGGACGGGTGCACAGTTAAGTCGAATTAACGCTGCTAAATTCGACATAAACTAGTGTTGACCAGGCCTTAGAGTCACTGAAAAAGGGAAACCACACACTGCTGCAGAAGATTTAATTATACCTGCTGTTAAAGACAGGATAAAAGTGCATTTTTAGTGAAAAGCAGAAAAAAAACTTGATGCCATACATTTCTCCAATAACACTGTGTCGTGTTGCCTTGACGATAGGACTGAAAAAGTTCTTTCTAAGCTTGTGAATCACATTAGAAACAGTGAATATTATTCTCTGCATCTAGATGAATTCACGGACTTAGCTAGCCTAGTTAATCTTTCGGTTTATGTTTGTATATGTATGAAGGTACCATACATGAAGATTTTCTGTTTTGTTGTCCCCTGCCTACTCAAACAACAGAAGAGGGGTTTTTTTTGTTTGTTTTACTGCTTGATAATTTCATGAGTGAGAACAGTATTGACTGGTCCTGCCTGGAAAGATTGGTACTGATGATGGGAAAGCACAGTGGAGTTGTGGTTTGCATGAAGGCCTTTACAACAGAAGCCACATGGGTACACTGCAGCATCCACAGAGAGGTCCTTGCTTACAAAGAAATGCCTGAAGACTTGACTGCATCAGACAACATTGACGTTAAAATGGTTAACCTTGTTAAGGCGTGGCCTTTAAATTCAAGAATTTTTGCTACCTTGTGTGATGAAATGGGAAGTGATTATTTGATGCAACTAATGAACCCTGAGGTTAACTGGCTGTCGTATGGCAAAATACTTACACAACTCTTTGATTTGAGCAGTGAGCTTCACATTTTCTACAGTGACCACCCCCCACTTTGCATTGTCTTCTTGCTTGGAAGATGCTACATCAGCGATTAATCTACTTGGCCGACATTTTTTCTTGCCTCAACGATCTCAATTTAGGTCTTCAGGGCTTAAGTGCACTATTTTCAAAACACAAGACAAAATTGAATCCATGATTAAGAAACTATTATTTTGGGATAGCTGCTTAAAGAGAAAAGTGATTGACTACTTTCCAATACTGCAAGAATTTCTCGCAACAAATGACAACATGCAGTTACACGAGAGTGTGAAAGCTGATATTATGGAGCACGTGCAACAACTTAGCCCGAAAATGGACAATGCAAATGTTTTGATATGCAATCCATTTGAGGTGCCTGAATCTCTCCCAATCTCTCATCCCTCAGTGCATGAGCAGGAGGAACTTTTTGATTTCTATACTGACAGTGGGGCTAAATTAGTGTTTGCACGCAAATCTTTGGCAGAATTTTGGGCACAAAGAATGGAAGATTACCCAGACCTGTCAAAATAAGCTGTCAAGTTTCTGATGTCCTTCTCCACAATGTAATTTTCCTTGCCTGGATTCTCTGCCCTCACAGCAATCAAGACCAAGTACTGTCTGAGATTAAACACCAAAAATTACTTGGAACTGAAGCTCTCCCCAGTTTTCCCTACCAGGAGTGATTTGTTTGATTAAAAAGTGGGGACATACATTACATTGATAGATAACCATTTTATTATTATTATTTTCAATTAACATAGATAAGTATGATACATTAATCACCAAGAATTTAAAAATGCCAATAATATATTTTTGTATTACTCAGGTCAGCTGTAGAAATGTGTGGGTAGTAAACTTTTCTTTGACTCTTTTTCTGTATCTTTTTATCATCAACAAAAATACATGACATAAGAATGGCCATACTGGGTCAGAGCAAAGGTCCATCTTGCCCAGTATCCTGTCTTCCGACAGTGGCCAATGCCAGGTGCCCCAGAGGGAATGAACTGAACAGGTAATGATCACGTGATCCATGCCCTGTGGCCCATTCTCAGCTTCTGGCAAACAGAGGCTGGGGACACTATCCCTGCCCATCCTGGCTGATAGCCATATATGGACCTATCCTCAGTGACAGGCTAGCATGGGTTATGTCAGTTCTGAGTGATTGAGACCAGCACAGAGGCTTCATTCATTTTAATTAATTACAACAAAATGACGTTGAAAACTTCCAAGTTAATGTTTACAACAAGTAGAAACTTGTTTGAGGGACTATTTTTATTCAAAGCAAAAGTATATATAATTAAATTGTTTGTAATAATAATAATAAATTAATTGTATCCGTGACAACATGCTTGAGCATTGTGTTGCATTGTGTTATCCCTTACATACCTTTTGCCCCCTGTTTTCATAGGTATATTATGACCCTATCTCAGATTGGGGTACACAGTAGACTACGTTATTTGGAAAGGGGTACGCAGCCTAAAAAGTTTGAAAACCAGTATTTTAAATCCATTGTCCTGCTCTTGCATAGACAAGTATATTCATATACAGTAAGATTGGTACACGTTAGATAGATCATTTAACAGCATGCAGGTTTCTTATTTAGATTGCTTCTCATGACAAAGCTTGTCAACCTCCTTTAAATCACCTTCTACGTATACAGTGTAAAGCAGATTATGATAATGCTTTTTTCTTTATGTAGGATAATTTTATGAATTTTGTGGCATTGTGAAAATTTTTGCATTTGAGGCAATATAAACATGATCTAAAGAGTGTAGTTTTAGGCTGCTTATTTATTTTGGTTTTCAACACACAATACATAGATACCTACAGAAGGCTCTGGGTCCCTTAACAAATATTTCAAAACACAATCCACAACAAGAACAGCAGTGGTTGATGAGTGGTCCTGTCCTTTAACAGCACAGAAAACAAGCTGTGGACAAAAAGTAAACATCCCCACATTATTTACCACAAAAATCCTGAACCCACACAGATTTCACATTCCTCCCACCCACATAACCAATCCTGAATCCATTGACCCATATACCCCTGACTGTTTGCACCTGTAGTGGTGTTGCACTGGGAGAGAGGCAGTCTCTCTAGTAGGTAGGTGTAAGATCAAAACCTGCACCACAAATTTAACCTGGAAATCTACATGTAGTTAGTGCATATTTTGGTATTGGTGTCGTGCTCACTGTGAGATACTTTACTTAAGAAATAGAAAGGGTTTTTTGTTTGTTTGTTTTTGTTTTTTGGGTTGTTTTTTTTTTATTTTATTTTTGACAGCTACAGTTTCTGAAAGTATTTAAAATGTAATCTCATGTCCAGTTTATGGGAGTAATCTAATTTCAAGGTGAGTAGCAAGGTTTGCTGTTGAAAGAAACTGCTGCAACTTCTTGACCAGATACAAATGGAAAAAAGTAGTTCTGGTCCTGCTACTGTATGATAATCTAAATAGCATCTAGGAATTTAAGAACACCACAAAATCGCAAATTTGAGGCCATTGATGGACACATACTCTTAATCAAAGGAGCAGATATAATCTTTCTCATCCTTCAGTTAATTCCCTCAGCTACTGTCACCGCCAGTTTTATCTGGTGTGAGCTTTAACCATCGCATCCTCATTCATGTGCCAATCTCTACCAAACACACCATAGTGCCTATTTTGGGCACTTCACTACTGTCATGCAAATAATAATTCCACAAAGGCTTTCATCCACCAGGAAGGAAAAGGATGCAAAACGTATGTTATAGAATGAAGTTCTCCCAATGCATCCAGAACCTCAGTTAACATCTCTGGTGAAACCATGTGCAAGCTTTTTAAATGGCCATGGCTTGATGTTGTCCTTCAGCTCAGATCGAAAATAGCTAAGAGCAAAGCTGAAGCATCATGAACTGAAATAGGCTGTCAGGTCATTCATTTGAGTGCTCTTTGCTGTCCAACTTTGGCTCCAGTTAGAAATAGATGAGCAGAGATTAATTCTGCAGAAGAACAAACAAAAAAATCTCAATTTGACAAAGATTAAAATTAGTGTACATTTTTTTTTAAAAAAAGAACAAACTGCACAACACAAAAGAAGTAAAAAAAAAAAAGGGGGGGGTAAAAATCCTCTCTTGAAAGAGTAAGAATGAGTGACTACTAGGGCTGTCAAGCGATCAAAAAAATTAATCACAATTAATCGCGCCGTTAAACAATAATAGAATACCATTTATTTAATGTTTTCTACATTTTCAAATATATTGATTTCAATTACAACACAGAATACAAAATGTACAGTGGTCACTTTATATTTATTTTTATTACAAATATTTGCACTGTAAAGAACAAAAGAAATCATATATTTCAATTCACCTAATACAAGTACGGTAGTGCAATCTCTTTATCATGAAAGTTGAACTTACAAATGTCGAATTATGTTCAAAAAACCCCCTGCATTCAAAAATAAAACAAGAGCCTACAAGTCCCATCAGTCCTACTTCTTGTTCAGCAAATCGCTCAGAGAAACAAGTTTTTTTACCTTTGCAGTAGATAATGCTGCCTGCTTTTTGTTTACAATGTCACCTGAAAGTGAGAACAGGCATTTGCATGGTACTGTTGTAGCTGGCGTTGCAAGATATTTACATGCCAGATGCGCTAAAGATTCATATACTCCTTGATGCTTCAACCACCTTTCCAGAGCACATGAGTCCATGCTGATGATGGGTTCTGCTCAAGAATGATCTAAAGCAGTGCAGACTGACGCATGTTAATTTTCATCATCTAAGTCAGATGCCACCAGCAGAAGGTTGATTTTCTTTTTTAGTGTTTGAATTCTGTAGTTTCTGCATCAGAATGTTGCTCTTAAGAGTTCTGAAAGCTTGCTGAACACAGCTCTTCCCTCTCAGATTTTGGAAGGCACTTCAGATTCTTAGATCTTGGGTTGAGTGCTGTAGCTATCTTTTAAAAACAACAAGGAGTCCTTTGGCACCTTAAAGGCTAATAGATTTATTTGGGCATAAGTTTTCGTGGGTTAAAAAAACACTTCTTCAGATGCATCTTTGCTGATGCTGCATCTGAAGAAGTGGGTTTTTTACCCATTAAAGCTTATGCTTGAATAATACTGCCAGTCTTTAAGGTGCCACCGGACTCCTCGTTGTTTTTGTGGATACAGACTAACATGGCTACCCCTCTGATACTTGTAGTTGTCTTTAGTAATCTTGCATTAGTACGTTCTTTGCACCCACAGGGACAGCACTCAAAGAAGAAGGTGTTCTTAAAACGAACATGTGCTTGGTCACCATCAGAGACTGCTATAACGTGAAATATATGGCAGAATGCAAGTAAAACAGAGCAGGAGACATACAATTCTTCTCCCCCCCCTCCAAGGATTTCAGTCACAAATTTAATTAACACATTTTTTTTAAAAGAGCATCATCAGCATAGAAATATATCTTCTGGAATGAAGGCCGAAGCATGAAGAGGCATACAAATCTTTAGCGCATCTGGCACGTGAATATCTTGTGACACAGCTATAACAGTGCCATGCGAACATCTGCCCTCACTTTCAAGTGACATTGTAATTAAGAAGTGGGCAGCATTATATCCTGTAAATGTAAACAAACTTGTTTCTCTTAGTGATTGGCTGAACAAGAAATAGGACTGAGTGGACTTGTAGGCTTTAAAGTTTTACATTGTTTTGGTTTTGAGTGCAGTTATGTAACAAAAAAAAAACAGCATTTGTAAGTTGAACTTTCATGATCAAGAGATTGCACTACAGTACTTGTATGAGGTGAATTGAAAAATACTATTTCTTTTTTTATAATTTTTACAGTGCACTGTACACTTTGTATTCTATATTGTAATTGAAATAGATATATTTGAAAATGTAGAAAACCTCCAAAATATTTAATACATTTCAGTTGGTACTCTACTGATTAACAGTGCGATTAATCACAGTTAATTTTTTGAGTTAATCATGTGAGTTAACTGCAATTAATCGACAGCCCTAGTGACTAAATATAACCAAAAATAAAATTTCACTTGAATAGCACTGCTCTTCAAAATCTTCCACCTGCAGAAAAAAAAAGCAAAGTTCTATCCTTGAGGGGCCTATTTAGGGATCTGGGGCAAAAATCTGTCTAGGGCTTGGTCCTGCGTTGAGCAGGGGGTTGGACTAGATGACCTCCTGAGGTCCCTTCCAACCCTATGATTCTATGATCACAACTGAGTGCTGCTCCACTAAATACAGATTTAGTAACTGGGATGGGAAGAAGCAGCTGGCCAGCACCAGTTTTCCCCTACCACCAGAATGTGATGGGATCAGAGCCTCTAGCTTTGTGTCTCCTGCAGCTCCACTAACCACTCTGTAACACAGCATGCATGTTGATATGTATATACCTGGTGTCTGGAACTAAACCTCAATTTTGGTTAGGCACTGGAAGATTTGAACACATCCTTGTGATGCGTGGATTAGTCAACCATTTAATTACTACACTACAGCTAAATTGGAGAGCCCAGACATCTGAACAGGAAATGTTATCACATGAAATTGTAAATGTCCTTGGAGTATCAACACCATCAAGTATAATTCCATTATTTACAAATTGTCATTATTTCTTATGACAAACACTATTTGTAATATTTGACTGATTTATTTAAATCTTTTTAATGTTTTCTTTAACAGTTTTAGATATTTGAGATTTGCTTCCTTGTTTAATAAATGAATGTAGAATTAATATAAAATATATAACCCAAGAACATACTACAGTTTCTAAAAGTACTGTAATGATGTCACGATATTTTGCTAGCTTTCTGTAGGATTATTTCCTTTGTAAATAAACTTGGTATTCCATAATGCTAATGCAGATGTTTTATACAGTTTACTTACAAACTTTTGCTGACATTTTTAAATGAGGCTGATAAAATTATAAAGCTAGTGTTCATTTTAAAGCTAACATCACTGTAGACGATACTACTGTCTGTTTATTCTTAACATTTTTCTTAGAAGTTGCTGTCAAGGACTTGAAAAGCTAGTTTCACTTAAAAATCAGTTTTTCAAGGCAGTATATTTAAATTTCTCACTGTGGCCTAAAGGCATGACTGCAGCTGTCTGTACTGCTAGTTGAGAGATGCAGGTTTATAGATTTATTTACCTGTAATTTCCCAAAATGTGTATTGGGGAAGGTGATGCGGTTCTTTAAGTCTAAGGGAATGTTGTCAAACAGTTTTGTTAGTGCCTGCCATAAAGGGAGCCCCTCACACAGGATCCAAAATAGAAAGTAAATATGCAGCTGATACTGTGATTCAGAAGTAGTTTTTGAAACTGATTTAACTGGGTAGTATTTTGGAGTTATTAAAATAACTACACAAGGTTAGATTAACTCTTTTTCAAAAGTTGGATATTTGTTAGTATTTTTAGTGGAAGTAATTACAAGTTAAAAAATTTTACTTGGAAAACAGGGAAACAGTGATATGTGATAGATTATTGAATCCATATTACCTCTGTTAATTAAGAGATTTAGCCAATCTTCCACTGCTAAGGCACTGATCAGGTAATGGTGAGTGAAGAGAGAGTGATTATTGCTTGGTTTTAAGAAACTGTTAATTCCTTATTTTAGCTTTTTTCATTGGTAAACAATGGTGATAATTTTTTGTTGTCTAATATTTTAGGGTGAGTGTCCCTGAATTATAATAAATCTTGCAGTAAGATTGCAAACGGTATGACAATAAGATGCCTCTCTCATAAGGCTATTCCAGAACATTAGAGTCACATATCTTAATAAAAGCAGCAAAGAATCCTGTGGCACCTTATAGACTAACAGACGTTTTGCAGAATGAGCTTTCGTGGGTGAATGCCCACTTCGTCGGATGCAAGAGTGGAAATTTCCAGGGGCAGGTAAATATAAGCAAGCAAGAAGCAAGCTAGAGATAACGAGGTTAGATCAATCAGGGAGGATGAGGCCCTGTTCTAGCAGTTGAGGTGTGAAAACCAAGGGAGGAGAAACTGGTTCTGTAGTTGGCAAGCCATTCACAGTCTTTGTTTAATCCTAAACTGATGGTGTCAAATTTGCAAATGAACTGAAGCTCAGCAGTTTCTCTTAGAAGTCTGGTCCTAAAGTTTTTTTGCTGCAGGATGGCCACCTTAAGATCTGCTATTGTGTGGCCAGGGAGGTTGAAGTGTTCTCCTACAGGTTTTTGTATATTGCCATTCCTAATATCTGATTTGTGTCCATTTATCCTTTTCCTTAGAGACTGTCCAGTTTGGCCGATGTACATAGCAGAAGGGCATTGCTGGCATATGATGGCATATATTACATTGGTGGATGTGCAGGTGAATGAACTGGTGATGGTGTGGCTGATCTGGTTAGGTCCTGTGATGGTGTTGCTGGTGTAGATATGTGGGCAGAGCAGGTTGGCAGGTTGTCTGTGGGCGAGGACTGGCCTGCCACACAAGGCCTGTGAAAGTGTGGGATCATTGTCCAGGATGGGTTGTAGATCCCTGATGATGCATTGGAGGGGCTTTAGCTGGGGACTGTATGTGATGGCCAGTGGAGTCCTGTTGGTTTCTTTCTTGGGTTTGTCTTGCAGTAGGAGCTTCTGGGTTCACGTCTGGCTCTGTTGATCTGTTTCCTTATTTCCTCGTGCGGGTACTGTAATTTTGAGAATGCTTGGTGGAGATTTTGTAGGTGTTGGTCTCTGTCTGCGGGGTTAGAGCAGATACGGTTGTACCTCAGTGCTTGGCTGTAGACAATGGATCTTGTGGTGTGTCCAGGATGGAACCATCACCGGTTCATTCACCTGCACATCCACCAATGTAATATATGCCATCATATGCCAGCAATGCCCTTCTGCTATGTACATCGGCCAAACTGGACAGTCTCTAAGGAAAAGGATAAATGGACACAAATCAGATATTAGGAATGGCAATATACAAAAACCTGTAGGAGAACACTTCAACCTCCCTGGTCACACAATAGCAGATATTAAGGTGGCCATCCTCCAGCAAAAAAACTTTAGGACCAGACTTCTAAGAGAAACTGCTGAGCTTCAGTTCATTTGCAAATTTGACACCATCAGTTTAGGATTAAACAAAGACTGTGAATGGCTTGCCAACTACAGAACCAGTTTCTCCTCCCTTGGTTTTCACACCTCAACTGCTAGAACAGGGCCTCATCCTCCCTGATTGATCTAACCTCGTCATCTCTAGCTTGCTTCTTGTTTGCTTATATTTACCTGCCCCTGGAAATTTCCACTCTTGCATCCGACGAAGTGGGCATTCACCCACGAAAGCTCATGCTGCAAAACGTCTGTTAGTCTATAAGGTGCCACAGGATTCTTTGCTGCTTTTACAGAACCAGACTAACACGGCTACCTCTCTGATACTTGACATATCTTAATATCTGATTTTATTTGCCAGTTCAAAGTTTATAAAGTTGCGGGTTATAAAGAGGAGAATTTTTTCTCTTCAGCTAAACAGTGCAACAGGAAACAACTTAAAAAAACCCTGTGAACCCAAATATACCCATTGACATGTGCATTGCAGATAGAAATGAATTGTGCATGCTTTGGCTCAGTTGTAATGAGTGTGCACTCATTTCTTATGTGAGCTGGTTAGAAGTTAGTTTTTTGTCTGTTGCATTGATTAGTTGAAGAACTATATTAGAGGAGCTCTTCTTTTCGCATTTCAGATATGCAAGAATAAAGCAATATTTATGGTCAACTAGCTTGGGAATCTAAATGTCTTTAAATAAATAAAGGAAGTCATATTTCACTTACTTTAAAATTACATTCTGAAATTTATACTTCACTCTGCCATAAAGATGTAAGCATCAGATTTAAATTAATCATTCAATTTTATGTCCTCATGAACTGTAAGGACATACTTTCATTATTCATCTCTCCATTAATGATTGGATAGCAATCATTAAACTGTTGGCAAAGATATACCAAAACTGATTTCTCAATTTTGTTCAATATGCCTGAGAACTTTAAACTCATTGATCCAGATCAGGGGTGTCTTTGTGGCTTGGCCCTGTGTCCAGGTCACTATAGTCCTCCCCTTCCAGGGTATCAAAGTCTTTCTGGTGCCATTTCCCCAATGGCTGGTAGGGGAACCTGGCCCTACCCTACCCTCTTTTTTTGGTTCCAGCCCAGGGATCCTCTAATCAGCAGCCAAGCTTTGCACCATCCTAAACTTTGCTGCCTTTTCCTTGAGCCTTTCCTACATCTTCTGGCTTTGCTGCCTGTGGGTTTGTCAGCCCAAATTCCCTCCTCCCAGGGAATAATTGAAGATTAAAATTCCATAGGCCC